>NC_056732.1:1759466079-1759513584 GCF_019279795.1 Protopterus annectens | reverse complement strand
AAAGGATTATGGATGTCACCATACTATTCTGACTGTACTGATGTTTATAACAAGCAAAATAGTAAAATTTCAGAACTGAAGATACCTATGATCAATACTGTAAATAATAAGGACATTATGGATGTCATTAATCACCATTGGCGTATTTTAACCACAGATATAGAGATAAGAAATATTGTTGGGGATAGACCTAAGTTTCAATATAAAAACAAACCTAATCTTAAAAGACTGCTCTGTTATTCTTCTGAGGAGCACCATATTACAAATCACACATGGACTAATCCCTGTGGAAAGTGTAACTTCTGCTCATATATCAATATAGGTGACAGTTTTACACATCCAGACGCAGGTCAGTTTTTTAAATTTAGAGTGTCCGCTGATTGTAGTACCATACATGTGGTTTACCTTGCTGTCTGCCAAGTATGTTCCTCCTTCCATGTCGGTAAAACCAATAGGGTCTTCCGTAATAGAATGAGAGAACGCCTATATGCCATTAGGGTTGGCTATGAAAATGCTTTGGCGAAACATATATTGGCTGATGGCCATGAGCATACTTTTCATTTCATGGTCATAGATATATTTAAACCTAAAATAAGGGAAGGCAACACAAGGAATGGCACAGAGAAAAAGGAAATAAACTGGATAATGAGAATGAGGGCAGATAAAGGTAGAGGCCTTAATGCGAGGGCCTCACTTAGACCCATTTTGAGGTCTAGCAGTCTAATTACTAGATAGTAAATTAGCCGTTGTATGATTTATTTTTTATATACACATATAACATTTATATTAGTGTATAGTGCTCATTTGTATATATACTTCAGCCACCAATTGCTACCCTAATGTAGATATTTAAATATGTTGCATTCGATTAGAATTGCAGCCATAGGATGCTTCTATATACCTATATATGTTTTAACAATTTTTATTTGCATATATGTATGTATTGATAGCATCTATCTTATTCTTCTTTTGGCTGCTCCTGTCAGGGGTCGCCACAGCAGATCAACTGTTTCCATTTCTTCCTGTCCTCTGCATCTTGCTTTGTCACACCAACCACCTGCATGTCCTCTCCCATCACATCCATAAACCTTATCTTAGGCCGTCCTCTTTTCCTGTAACCTAGCAGCTTCATCCTTAGCATCTTTTTCCCAATATACTCTGCATCCCTCCTCAGCACATGTCCAAACCAACGTAATCTTGCCTCTCTGGCTTTGTCTCCAAACCTTCCAACCTGGGCTGACCCTCTAATATACTTATTCCTAATCCTGTCCATCCTCGTCACACCCAGTGCAAATCTTAACATCTTCAACTCTGCCACGTCAAGCTCTGACTCCTGCCTTTTTGTCAATGCCACTGTCTCCAACCCATATAACATAGCTGGTCTCACTACCCTCTTGTAGACCTTCCCTTTCACTCTTACTGGAACTTGTCTGTCACAAATCACTCCTGACACTCTTCTCCACCCACTCCATCCTGCCTGTACTCTCTTCTTCACCTCTCTTCCACACTCACCATTACTCTGAAGTATTGATCCCAAGTATTTAAACTCATCCACCTTTGCCACCTCTACTCCATGCATCCTCACCATTCCTCTATCCTCCGTCTCATTCACACACATATATTCTGTCTTAGTCCTGCTGACCTTCATTCCTCTTCTCTCTAGAGCAAATCTCCACTTCTCCAGGGTCTCCTCCACCTGTTCCCTACTCTCACTACAGATCACAATGTCATCTGCAAACATCATAGTCCACGGAGACTCCTGTTTGATCTCATCTGTCAACCTGTCCATCACCATTACAAATAAGAAAGGGCTCAGAGCTGAACCTTGATGTAATCCCACCTCCACCTTAAATGCATCGATCACTCCCACCGCAGACCTCACTGCTGTCACACTACCTTTGTACATATCCTGTACTACTCTTACATACTTCTCTGACACTCCCGACTTCCTCATACAATACCACAACTCCTCTCTAGGCACCCTGTCATATGTTTTCTCTAAATCCACAAAGACACAATGCAACTCCTTCTGACATTCTCTGTACTTCTCCATCAATACTCTCAAAGCAAACATTGCATCTGTAGTGCTCTTACCTTGCATGAAACCATACTGCTGATCACTAATCATCACCACCCTTCTTAACCTAGCTTCCACTACTCTTTCCCATAACTTCATGCTGTGGCTGATCAGTTTAATCCCTCTGTAGTTACTACAGCTCTGCACATCACCCTTATTCATAAAAATCAGTACCAAAACACTTTTTCTCCATTCCTCAGGCATCTTCTCACTTTCCAAGATTTCATTAAACAATCTAGTTAAAAACTCCACTGCCATTTCACCTAAACACCTCCATGTTTCCACAGGTAGGTCATCTGGACCAACAGCCTTTCCGTTCTTCATCCCCTTCATAGCTATCCTTACTTCCTCCTTGCTAATCCACGGCACTTCATGATTCACTATCTGCACATCATCTAACCTTCTCTCCCTCTCATTCTCTTCATTCATCAGCCCCTCAAAGTACTCTTTCCATCTGCTCAACACACTCTCCTCGCTTGTGAGTATGTTTCCCTCATTATCCTTTATCACTCTTACCTGCTGCACATCTTTCCTAGCTCGATCCCTCTGTCTAGCCAATCGGTACAGGTACTTTTCTCCCTCCTTAGTGTCCAACCTTTTATACAACTCGTCATACGCCCTATCTTTAGCCTTCGCCACCTCTCTCTTTGCCATGCACCTCATCTCCTTATACTCTTGTCTACGTTCTTCATCTCTCTTTCAATCCCACTTCTTCTTCGTAAACCTCTTTCTTTGTATACTCTCCTGTACTTCTTCATTCCACCACCAAGTCTCCTTGTCCTCCTTCCTCTTTCCAGATGTCACACCAAGCACCTTTCTAGCTATCTCTCTTACTAGCTCTGCTGTAGTTACCCAGCTATTCGGTAACTCTTCACTGCACCCAGTGCCTATCTTAACTCTTCCCTGAACATCATCTCACAATTACCATTTTTCAATTTCCGCCATTTGATCCTTGGTGCTGCCCTCACACTCATCCTCCTCTTCTTGATCACCAATGTCATCCTACAAACCACCATCCTATGCTGCCTAACTACACTTTCCCCTGCCACCACTTCACAGTCTCCAGTCTCCTTCAGACTGGCCCTTCTACATAAGATATAATCCACCTGTGTGCATCTTCCTCTACTCTTGTATGTCACCTTATGCTCCTCCCTCTTGTTAAAATATGTATTCAACACAGCCATGTCCATCCTTTTTGCAAAATCCACTACCATCTGACCTTCTGCATTCCTTTGCTTAACACCATACCGGCTCATCACTTCATCCCCTCTGTTCCCTTCACCAACATACCCATTGAAATCTGCTCCAATCACCAGTCTCTCACCCTTGGGTACAGTCATCGCCACTTCATCCAACTCACTCCAAAATTTTTCTTTCTCATCCATCGCACACCCAGCTTGTGGAGCATATGCACTATCAACATTCATCATTATACCATCAATTTCCAGCTTCATAAACATCACTCTATCTGACACTCATTTCTCCTCCAAAACACTCTTAGCATACTGTTCCTTCAGGATAATGCCTATACCATTTCTCCTCCTATCCAAACCATGATAAAACAATTTGAACCCACCTCCGATACACCTAGCCTTGCTCCCCTTCCATCTGGCCTCTTGCACACACAATATACCAACCTTCCTTCAGTCCATCATATCAGCTAGCTCTCTCTCTCTATATACCAGTCATACTGCCAACATTTAAAGTTCCAACCCTAACTATCACAGTCCTAGCCTTTACCTGCCTTTGGCCATGCCTTCCACCTCTTCTCCTCCTTTGGCCAACAGTAGCCCAATTTCCGCCAGCACCCTGCTGGCCAACAGTACTGCTGGCAATCATTGTTAACCCGGTCCTCGACCGATCCAATATGTATATGTGTACTTTTGTCTCCATGTATGATTTGGCAAAATTTTATGCCGGATGCCCTTCTTGGGACCGACACAAAGAAATGCACTGGCTTGTGCATTCCCAGTGGCTGGGTTCATCCCCAGTGGCTGATAGCATCTATGTATCAGCCATTAAGTGTTATTTAATTTTAACATCAGCAGCAGACATTTAGTTGTGTTGCATTGTTATATGCATAGCATGAATTGCGGATATAGGATGTATTTATTAATTCATATACGCTACAGTGATCTATTATTCGTGCATATATTTCTGCCATCAAGTGTTACCCAATTATAACATTAGCAGTAGATATTTAGTAATGTTGCAGTTTATATGTATAGTACTAGCTGCAGCTATAGGATGTTTTAAAATTTTATTTGTAGTAATATCTACATTAGATTATTTTAGAATTTATATACACATACCGGATATTTGATGCTGCTAATATGAATAGATATATAGTAGCCATGCATTTGATTTTTATGTAAAGTAGCTAGTTGTATATAATAAGACATGTATACTTTTAATTGTTAATTGAATAATTATCCTTGTACCATGTGATTAATATATAAGGAAGTGTGTTTGCAGTTTGAAATTTTTATGGTCTGATGAAGCGGTTTGTGAAAGCGCTCACCCTTGTGCACGTATTAAAGGACTATTAATTTTACTAGCAAGACTGGATTATTTGACGCCTGGTGGTTGCCTCTTCCTATTTACTGCTATTGGATTTGTTAAAAAAAATAGTGTGCTTTTCATATTCTTGCATATTAAAATGACTAGATTAAGGCCCTTAGGCTGATCAAGTTTTAAGAGAAAGCAGATAAATTAAAAAGGAATATTGAATATAAAATGCTTTTTTCTAGCAAATAAATTCATGCTTAGTAGCAGTTCTGTGTCTGGTTCTCATGTCTCCAGGAAACAGTCTGATAAAGAGAAATGGCAAGGAGATAATGTTCTCTGAAAACATTCAAGTGTTCACCCAGCTGGGAGAGCTATAAAGATAAGACAAAACCAGACAGAATTTAAAAGAAACACAGGTTGCACCATGTCTCTTAGCATGGATAACTTTCATTTAGGTTAAGTGTGTGAGTGTGGTTGTCAGTTTGGGACACTTGTCCCTACATGGTTTTGTGTGTTACTATTAAGTTAATATGCTTTAGAGAGATATTCAGGGAGTTTTTGTATTTTTGTTTGAGGGCTTTCATTAAAACAAAACATTTTGTAAGATTTGACATAGGCTCAAATGGAGATGACAAGGAACAACTGTAGAAAAGATTAATCTACCAAACAATATATGCATGTAATGCAAAAGTGGGAACTAGACATTTAACAAAAAGCTGTTGTACATCAAAGGTGGAAAAATAACTTTTAAAAGAATATGATGTTTTGTAATGTCTTTAAACATCAATGGTCTCAGAGATAAATACAAAAAAGAAAGAGTAGTGAACTATATTAAAATGCAGAGTGCAAATCGCAATGCTACAGAAGACACACTTGGAGAGAACTGCACAGATGAATTTGATAAAGAAAGGTTTTCAGGATGGTTATTCAGCAGAATACCTGGGACAGAGGAAGAAAGGACTACTTATGTTCATTGCAAAAGGTTATAGAAGAGGATAAAAAAGATAATAATGGTAGATTTGTAGTACTAACGGTCTACTGGTATATACTTATATTCCACCGAAAACTGCTGTAATGGATCTTAAGTAAATTTTGGAAGAAATTATTCACTTTCAGCAAGGAATATTACTTGTAGGTGAGGACTGGAATTCGATTTGCAACAGTGAAGATGTGTCTGGTTTCCCAGAAGGGAAATATAACAAAGGATGGCAGATTTTGAAGACATTTATGAAAATATTTGGCACTGAAGACGTAATTTCAGTACTCGGAGTTCAAAGTGAAATTACATATTGTTCCCCAAGATACAAAAACTAGACTAGGCTAGGCAGAATTTACATTTCAAAAGAACATGTGCATTAAAGTGAAGCTCATGATACACTCCCAATAACTATTCCAGATGATGCACCAGTAATAACTAAACATTAGAATCTGCCAATGGATTTCAGTGGCCTAAGAAAAGCTTTCGGTCCCATTAGTGTGAATTACTAGGAAGACTGCCTGACTACCTGACCTTCACAATTCATCACAGTAATAAAAACTTTGCATCATATATGCAAAGAACGGTGCAGTGGTGCAGTGGTTTGCATTCTCGCCTCACAGCAAGAGGTTCTCCAGTTTGATTCTTGGCTGGGATGCCTTATGTGTGGAGTCTGCATGTCCTCCCTGCATTTGCATGGGTTTCCTCTGGGTACTCCGGTTTCCTCCCATATTCCAAAAATGTGTCTGGAGTGTTTCTCCTCTGGCCTCTGCTGAAAATTGGCTCATTCCAAGTCAGACTTTCCTCGTAAACAAATGTTAAATAAAATAAATGAAATAAATATATTGCATTCAGTGTTCTCTGCTATGACTAGAAGACCAACCCATTCAGAATATGAAGCAAACAAGGATGTGTATCTATTGCAGCCTTAGTTCTCTATACTTTCCCCAGCAGATGTCTTCCTCACAACTGTCCATGTACCCATTTGAATTGACACATAATGCAGAAGGTATAAGGAGTTCAGACACCTTCAGAAGGCTGCTGACTGTACTCTACACAGGCCAAATGCAAACTCCAACATATCTGTAGCACTGACACAATGATTTTTTTAATTTACTTTTATTTATCTTTCAATTAAGCATTAAACATTCAAATATTATTTCAATTAAAATCAATCAAAACTACATATATCACTTTTAAATAGTGCTAGGATGAAGTTGGTCTAACATTAGTCTTTAAACCTGATCATATGTTAAAAATCATGCCCTTAGTAATGGTGCCACAATTTGTCTGGTTATACCATACACCAGACCCTTTTCTTGTACAATGTACATATATTTAGCATTGCTTCTGGAGCTGTGCATCTCAAAATGTATTCCGTGTGAATCTGTCCTGGTGGCATACAGGAGTAAACTCTTGATTTCATCACGGGTGACCCATGTTCATTTAGCTTTATGGGTGCCTGCTGCAGGTAGGGAGGATGAGAGATGTCCATACTGAGGTGGGTGCTCACAGTCAGACACTCCATTGCATTTAATTCCTGATGGAGGCCAGAGACATCTGGGGACTGGGCTTAGGCTGAGTCACACTTGAGGTGTGGATAAGATGCCACAGAGCCCACTGCATACCGAACCCTGGGATCAGAGGAGGATGGGAAGAGTTAACACATGCTTCAGGGAAGTAGGTAAAAACATTCCACAATAACAGTGTGGTGCTACCCTGAGCAAGTCAGTCTACTCACTGGCCCTAAATATGACTCACAAATAGTCCAGGAAAGACTAGGGCAGGTTTGCCTGACCTTGTGGGCGAGGAGCGCTACTTTGATGAACAGATGGGCTAGCTATGTGGGGCCAGAAAGGGTGCAAAAAATAATCTTTATTCAAGTCAAAATTATACACAGATTCACAAGGAGATGTGCACTACAAAGATGACATTTACAGTAGCCTTAGCTAAAAGGGTTTTACCCCCTACACTGTCCAGCTTATGAGAGCTTTGAGTGCCTTCCCCATACTCCACTTGTCTGGAGTTCACACAGATCTCCATATAAAAGGCAGATGAAGAGCAAAAAGCTTCAGAGCTTTTTTACTGACAAAGTGAGCGGTTCTTTGGTGCATACTTTTTTGCCAGTTAGTGATAATAAAGAGCTGAGCAAGTAACTCCCTGTTGAGAAAGTCTTCCTTGTGTTTTAGTACTGTATGAGGAGAAGTGTGTTTTTTATGTTAAAAAAAGAGATATTTATTGTAACTAAGAAAATGGACTGTCTTTGCATTTCTAAGAGAATTGTCGTGTTGATGCTTATGTAAAGTGTGTTGAAAAGTTCTTTTAAGTTTGATTAAAATGTTACTCAACTTTTAAACTTGTATGTTTTGGGGGCAGGATATTGTGCTCATGAGGTGGGCTATCAGTGGTTTATTTACCTAAGAACCACTTATTTTCTATTTTCAGCTCTTTTTCTCATCTTACTTATGGAGCAGTTTTCTGTCTATGCAGCTCGTCCCCTGCATGAAAAAAAAAATCAAGCTTTTTAAGAGCTTTGACTATCAGACCAGCTCTGACTTTATTCAGCATCTGTCAGGTGACTCTGCTGTGGCTGCTTGTTGCTCAGACCATTTTGCACCCCCAGTCCTCTTGGTGTGGGGGAGGGTGTGCCAGGGAAAGATGAATGGCCTTCACGGCCAGCTTAGGGATGTGGAAGATGAGTCTACTTTGCCTAAGATTCAAACCTTGTTCAGGGTGAGTTACCTAGTGTGAAAAATACCCAGTTTCCTGTTTCTGTGGGCAGGGCATACTTACTGGGATTTGTCAGGGAACTTACCACTGCTTTTTCCTTACCTTTGCAATCTTCAGTCATAATCAAAATAGTTTTTTTCTCATTCTGATACAATACTTCATTCAGAAGAGCAAACCCTGCAAGGGGATGAGTATACTTCTGGAATATTTTTTCTGTCTGTATATTCTGATTCTGAGGAAGGTATTAGCATCAGATTTCACTGCTGAAGAGATTTGTTTCACTGACACTTTTATCCTAAGATGAAAGAAGTTGTTCAGTGAGACCGGACTGAGATTCCTGTGGCACAGAACATGTATTAGAATTTGTATTAGCTGCAGGTGCTGCAAGCTGCACCTATTCCTCCTGTATTGGCTGCTTTGAAGAATGTTGGTTTTGTTTACTGCAACTAGCTTACCTGACAGTTGGCATCCTGCCCCTATACTAGATGTCCCAAATATGCAAATGCCTCTTTACTAAACCTAATGCATGCCTAGCAGTTACTTTTTTCTACATCTGTTGCTACAGAACAGGTTATTGCTAATCAAATTCTTCTGGTGGAGATGGGGAAATGATGGATACATTGGAGAAGATGTACTTTTCCAGTACTTTGATTTCCAGGACTGTAAACTGTCAAGATCATATTTCAAACTGTTTGTGTCTTTGGAGAATATGCAAACGTTAATAGTTAATCTTCCTTTTCTGGGGATAAGGAATTCATTAAATGCTTCTGTGATGACTGCGTCTCATATGACAAAGCATATTTTAAAGCGTGCTTAGGATGCTGCTGATTCTTCTCCCAGGGCTACTCTGATTCTTCTGCAGCAGAGTTACATATTAGGGTGTGATGAAAGATGTCAACAAATCCAATGATTGACTCATAGTTTTCAGTCATCCTTTTTCAGAGCAAATAGTTTTCCATCCTCCTCATCTCCCTCTTCCAGTAAGCAGTTTAATCAGCATGGAGGCAATAATCAGGGTTTAAGAAACAATGGAAAGGTGGTCAAAGAAAGGTAAGGCTCAAGAAGTCGAGGACATTCCTCCCAGTCAGTACGACTGCTTGTTGGGGCCCCACTCCAGCAACCTTTCTATGTCTGTCAAACTTCACCTTCCCTTTTGGCATCAGATTATTGTAGGCAGTTGGGTTTTGAATGTAATCCACTGGGGGTATATTTGGCAATGGGAATCTGTTAGTCCCTTCCAAGGGATCCCCTCTTGTCCAGGGAACCAGATGCCTGTTTTTCCATCCTGCACAATTTGTTGTCTCAGAAAGCCAAAGAACCAGTGCTTCTTGTTCTTCTAGGCAAAAGTTAATATTCAAGGATTTTTTAAGAGGAGGAGAGCAAAAGGATCCTGAGGTCAGGTACCATAACTTTCTCTTCTAACCCTTTTTTGTCAAGATTTTCAAATTCAAGGTGTTATAATTTTCTCTTGTACATTTGCTCCATCTTCATAATTTTTGGTAAAGCTTGATCTAAAGGGCACCTATCATCAATTTATTTTATTGTCGAAGATTTCAGGCATTGCTTAAAATGTGTCTGGCATACATTATCAGCTCTCTGTTTTACCCTTCAGACTCTCCACTGCACTAAGGGTATCTGAGATTCCAAGGCATTTATATATTTCAATATTTGGATAATTGCTAAAATATTTGCGGACTTTTTTCAGCTGTCAAGAGTCTCTAGCAACTGTTCAGGAATTTCTACTCTGTGTCAGTTTTCAGGTCAACATACAGATGTCTTCACTCATCCCTTCTTGTAGAATGATTTCCTAAGATGTATGTGGAATTCTTCTTTGGGAAGAGCCTTTCTTCCTAGTGTGAAGTAGATGTATTTCAGCATTTCCACCCGAGTTTCTTGAGTCAGTCTTGCATCTGGAAAGAAGTTTCTCGGGATTAGAGGGGACATGGCATTGATGATTATCTTGCTTCCCTGTGCCAGACTGAACATGAGAAAAATACAGTTGGACATTTCATATCCTAGTTCTGGGCTTTGTAAAGGGAATATTGGATGGTGGGGAGACAAAATAGCTTGCAATCCAGATACTCCATTTTCCCTTCCTACCTTCCACCAGTCACCATAGACTTTTCATATATGGTATGGGGATTGATTTCAAAATGCATAAAAATGCAAGCTCTTTGGGATCCTGTAGACAGTCAAAAGCACATAAATGTCTGGGAGGTGTTGGTTGTTAGCAATGCTTTGAATAACTTGAATCATCTCTCGTCCCCAGGACCTATGCAAGTTTATGTGGACAACACAACAGTGATATGTTTCATGAACAGGATGGAGAGTGTTCGATCTTACCCTTTTTGCAAATTGGTTATGATTGCCTGGGAGGTAGCAACTTGGTTCATTCGGACTTTTCAGGCTTATACATTCCGTCAGAGCAAAACCTTATTGCAGGCAAGATTAACATGACCTGAACAAGACACCCCATGAACAGAAACATTATCCTGGGACTTCCAAGAATTGGTCCAGCTGTGGGGAAACACCTCTAGTACATCTGTGTGCCTCTATTTAGAAACAAACAACTAAAGAAATTCTGTTTCAGGATTCCTTGCAGATAGGCCTAGAAGACAAACACTATTCCTTGCAGACATGCCCAGAAGACAGATGCTTTCTCATTTTCATGGACAGGAATGTTTATGTATGCATTTACACCCTTTCCACTGATTGCCGAGTTCATTCTAAAGATTCAAAAAGCTTCTCCAAAAATTGTGGTGGTGGCTCCTTTCTGACGAAGGCAACAGTGGATGCTCATTTGTAAACTGCTGCAGCAGCTTTAGCTGTATGAATTGTACCCTGCCTAAGATATAATAGACTGCCAGTCTTACAAAGCCTTGGACTTTTTCCAGAGAGACACATGAATTGCTGGTTGCATGAGTTTCACAGGGAGAAAAACAGCAGCCTGGGTGCCCAAAGCTTCAGTACTTTGTTGCTGTCATTAGAGAGCACTCTTTACAGGTTTCAGAAGATTGGCAATCAGCTAAGTATTGCCATTGCTGGGTAGGTATGTTTCCTTTGCTGAACACCTTCCACAGTGTATTATTTTCTTTATATTATGTGTTGATTTCTTTGAGAAACGTGCTTTCTGAGAAAATATTATATGTTATGTTGTTCTATTTTGGCTTCGTTCTTACTTGGTTGGGGTTTGGAGCCGATCCTTGGTTCTGACTTGGGCAAATACACTAGTTGGAAGTCTCAAACTTGACTTGTGGCAAGTTAGGTATCCCATGATGCAGTGGCACAACTCCCTAGATCTCATTTGCTGCTTTACAAGGTTGGATGTTCTCTTCTTGGCCGTGGCTAAGTTTTTTGTCTTTTGTCTTCAAATAATTGAAACTGGTTAGAATTTAGAAATTAGTTAGTTTATTGAGTGCTGTGACCCTTTTAAATCTTAGCTTTAGTGTGTAGCTTAACTTTATCTCCTTTTTCCACTGTTGTGTGCTATTTCTTGGCCGTCATTTTTTTCACATGCCTCTACTGTGTATCCTGTAGTTTATCTTACTGTAGTGGTGCTATTAAAATTGCCTTTAGTGTTTGTGTGCATTTCTAGTCACTTAGTTAATTAGCTTGGTTAGTTCATTAGCTCGTTTAAGTTAGAGAGCTAATTGCCCTTTTTAGTTAGATGGCTAGTAGTGTTAGTGTATTATATCTCTCTTGTTATTGTAGCTTACTAGGTCCATTTAATTTAGAGGTCCTAGTGCTCATTTTAGTTAGAGCAAAGCTATTTCTATTCATTAGATGTGCTGTATGTGTTAAATTGGTGTTTATATTTTTTTCTAGAAGTGGTGTGATTTTTTTACTTAGTGTTTATAATTCTTATAGGACTTTTTGCTTTCCTAACATGTCCAAAGAGTCTAGGGAGAAAGAACATAAGCCTTCAGGCTTTAACAAATGTCAAAAATGCACCCAGAAAATGTCTATTACAGATGGACATAGCATTTGTGTCTATTGTTTAGGAGCTATCCATCTCCAGGAAAATTGAAAATTCTGCCACTCCTTTAGCACACGTGTGTTGCAGGAGATGAAAAACAAATTGATTGTCAAAGGACTCTTAAAACTGACCTTTGAGGAAGCTATAAAGAGTGCTTCTTCTTCATCCTCTTCTTCTTCTAAGAGGGACAAACCAACAAAAAGGACATCTCCTGTCTCTTCGGCTCAGTCAGAGCCTCCTGAAAAATTGTCAAGAATTTCACAACCATCAACCTCCTTGGCTCCACAGGCTTCAGAACCAATGGAGATAATTATTATTGACAAACCTGGTTCTTCGGCTTCAAGGTCTTCGGAACCAAAAGAAACTATGTGTTGGAGCCAGTCCATTGAAATTCCACCGGTCTTCCTTACTTTGAGATCTCCCATTCTGGAGAAATCTCATTCACCAACTCTATCCTCCAGGTCCTCTTGGAGCCTATCTAATGATGATGTGGAGTGGGTGGTGCGCAGACCTTTGAAGTCATTGGCGCTGGCAAAATTGTTCTCAGCTCCGACCCAACAGGTTTTGGAGACTTCTAAGACTGTTACATCCACTGTCATTCTTCCTCCGAGCCATGCTGGATCTACGGAGCTGGAGTGCCAAGTACCACTTGCTGTAGACTCATCGGTTCCAGGACCTCTTTCGGAGATTATGGAACCGATATCTGCTTTGACACTCTCTGTGCCATCCGGGGGGGGGGGGGTCTGGGAGCCAAAGTTCTCCGGTAGGCCCTGAGGGGGATGCTGGGAACCGAGTTTCTTTGGTCCCGAATCTTGCCTCAGTGCATCGGCTTGGGTAAGCTCGGCTCCCACATCAGCTTCGGAGCTGGTCTCTCTGGGGCCGGGGATGTCCTCTGTTTCCTCAGAGCTGGAGATATCCTCAGAGCCAGTGGATTCTGCTTTTGAGCTGATGAGGAGTGTGCTGTCCCTCTCTACATCTCTATACAAGGATACTGGCATTCGTTCCCCCCCAAAGCACCAGCTACTGTCTCAACGCCACCCCATCCATAGGACAGCAGAGATTCAGAGCCTCAGGGACTCCCATTGGGTGAACCCCTCTCTTCTGAGGCCTCCCCAGAATACCCTTCAGAGGAGCCCCCTCGGAAGAGGACATGCAAGAAGAAGCATATAGACTCCCCTGATGAGTCTGTCATGTCAGACACTGACCTCGAAGAGTCAGAAGGGTCCCCACGGTCATCCTCTGAAGATATCTCATTTGCAGATATTCTTGAGATCCTAAAACAGAGAAGTGGTGGAAAACCGTCACCCCTTCTGATGTGTCTGTGTACATAAAGGCCTTTGGATCTCAACCTTCAGCCTCCTGGGTGTCTCTGCCTTTTGATGAGCTAATGGCGTTAGTCAGTCGAATGGCATGGGAGTCGCCTGACACTATGAAACCAGTCCATCGGAGGCCAAACAAGTTTTTGTCTTCCCCCACTGGAAAATATTTTCTTATAAAAGGTGTGCCTGTAGATGCTATGCTGGTGGCAGCAGCCAGCAAGAAGGAACTTTCTGAGGCATCCTCATCTGTTCATCCTCCGAACAAATGCACTGAGAGTTTGTTAGTCAAGCGTTCCAGCTATAATCCATTGCTGAACCACACCTTAAAAGTCTTTGAGTCAGCTTGTGAAAACAAATTGAGAGATTTATTAAGTGTTAGCAAAGACAAGCTGTTTAAGTCATATAACAACTTGAATAGAGAACTTAGAATAGCTATGAAAGACCTATGTGATAACAAGTCTATACGTATAATGAAAGTGATAAAGGAGGCATGCTTGTGATTACGGATCAAAATGAGTATGTCATGAAAATTGAAGAAATGTTGGCAAATGAATGTGAGTACAAGAAAGCATGTAATGCAGACATTGTCAGATGTTACAAGTACATTTCCTGTTTTTTCTATGACAGTTTATTAGCTGGTGACTTAAATGAAGTTATGTACAACTTTTGCCATATTGATAATCCCATAGTAGGTGTGTTATTTGGCATACCCACAACTCACAAGAGTCAGGTCGATCCTCCCTTCACTCCAATTATATCAGCCCCTAATTATGTTACCGAAGGCATTTCTATTATGGTAGACTCCTTTTTGCAACCGTTTGTTCATCGAATGGAGTCTTTTCTTAAAGACTCTTGGAGCTTTTTAGAAAGCATGAGGCAGTTTAATGAGACAATAAGGTTTGATCCTAATAAACATGTAATTTTTACTTTAGATGTAGTATCTTTATATACATGCATACATCAGGAATTGGGCATTGAATATCTTAGAGCATATTTAAACAGATTTACTCATCATGGCACCACTGTCATTAATTTTTATTGCAGTTTGTTGGACATTATTCTAACAAATCATTATTTCTTGTTTAATCATCAGTATTACAAACAGGTTCAAGGTATAGCTATGGGGTCTCCCGTAGCTCCTTCTTTTGTCAACATAGTTATGGGATGGTGGGAGCATGAGACTCTGAAATCTTATTATGAAACATTCAGAGTTTTATATTACAAAAGGTTCATTGATGACTTGGTGTTTGTGATTGAAGGAGGACACGATGAAGTAGAGTTGTTTCTTGGACAATTCAACTCCAGTTCCTCTTTTCTAAAGTTTGTGAGTGGTGATGTAGGTACATCCATAAATTTTTTAGATGTCCATCTAGAATGGGACAATATTAACAACAGGTTCAACAGTAGTATTCATAGGAAAGACACTTTCAAGAACAGTTATTTACATTACTCTAGTCAACATCCGAAGTATATAAAAAACAACATTCCCAAAGGACAATTCATTCGAGCCAGTAGGATGACCAGCGATGACCATTCTCTGGCCAAAGAATTCCAATTTATTAAGAAACTGTTCACAGAAAGAGGCTATGATGAAAAATTACTGGATGAACAGATACAATACATATGGGACAGAAGAGAGGATAGGTATCCAGCTATTATTAAAAAAGTGCTTGTTCTTGCTTCAAGCAACAATGTTTCTTTTGATGAAAAACATTTGACTTTTGGGATGCCTATGACCATCAATGGGCCCATTATTAAAAATGTGATTTCCAGAAACTGGAGAATTGTTGAAGGCAACCATGACTTGGTAAAAAGCGTGGTAATTAAACCCAGTTTTGTGTATAAGAAGGAGTCTAACTTGAAAAGTTTATTAGAAAAAGGTAGGGAGTTATTTGTAGTTGATACTAAAAGTATTAGTGAAGCACATGGCATGCATAAATGTTATGCATGCAGCATGTGTAGGTACCTCTTGGAAGGGCCCCTTATAGACCTACCACATCTTTCCCACACTATACCGGTTACTAGCTATTTTTCTTGTAAATCTTAGGAGTAGTTTATATTGCAATCGTAGCACATGTTCAAAATTTTATGTTGGGATGACTACAAGGCTCTTATATATTAGAATTAGGGAACATGTAAACAACATCAAAAACAGAGATAGCAAGAATGCCTTGTACAGGCACGGCATTGAATGTAGTAATTTCAAAAACATTTTATTTTCTGTTTTGGAACAGGGACATTTAAGTTTAAGAGGGGGAAATTTTAAGAATTATTTAGAACAGAAAGAAATTAGATGGCAGATAAAGTTAAGGGCAGATGTGCCCCCAGGTTTAAATGATGCTATCAATATCAAATGTTTTTTAAAGGAACGTAGGGCATATGCTAAGTCATTGAATAAGTAAGTGCATTACTTTGTTGTTCTATTTCATGCATTGTTTTTTAAATTATTTGATTGAATGTTTTATTAATTTGATGTAATTAGCAATTGATGTATTTAGTATTTATATGGCTTAGAATTCATTAGATTTCTATTTCTGATGAAGTCTGGTTTGATGAAAGCGGTGATTAAACAGATTTTACGCTAAAGTGCCAGTTTTCATTTTGATTTTCAGTCTAGCAGTAGTTTGTTACCGTTTTATCAGTTTGCTTTTATATCTTTCATTATTTTTGAAGTGACAGCTATTTCTTTAGGAACACAAACAATCTCTAGTATGTTCTTTACATTAGTAGTTAGGTTTATAGGTTCATAGGTAGATACTGGGCTATCTGCCCGAAGGCATATATTAGCCCAGCCACGTTGTGCGGTATTCACCGCCCCTTTGGTTAGTTCCCTAGGCCCTTGATCTAGCAGCTAGTACCCTTGGCCCCTATCTAGTAGAGCTGTTGGTATGATCCCTGGTGTGAACTTTCTGTTACCCAGCCACTCGTCAAGGTTCCTCTTGAAGAGTGATAGTGAGGGGCTCTGTCTTATGTAGATCGGGACCTTGTTCCATAGCAAGGGAAGTCTTTGCAAAGGGAATCTATCCCTCCAGCATGTTCTATTCATTGTTGTGCTGAGGTTTATATCCCTAGACCGTGTAGCTTGAGTGGATTTGGTTTTGCTAAGATGGAGCATGTTCAACAGTTCTGGGTTGAACATGGCTCTGTATGTTAGACAGAAATCGCCTCTGAGAAGGCGGTATGCAACAGAGAAAAGCCTTAGTTTTTTTCAATCCTGCTGCATAGGCCAACAGTTTGAGGCCAGTAATCCTCTTAGTGAGGTATCTCTGTGGTCTCTCCAGCTGCTGGAGATGCCTAGCCAGGTACATTCCAATTGGTGCATTGTACTCAATAATGGGTCTGATGAGGGAAGAGTAGAGGGGCACCAATACATCCTTAGATCTTGATGCTAACCCTTTCGTAATCAGATGGGTCACATAGAAGGATTTTCTAACCACCTTGGCAACATGGTTATCAAAGGAAAGCTGACTATCTACTTGGGTCTCTAGATCCCTTATTACTACTTTAGATTTCAGGGGGTTATCTCCTATGTGGTAGTTCGCGGGTACTCTGTTTTTTCCAAAGAGGATTACTATGCATTTTTTAGCATTTCGTTTGGGACCATGGCTTTGACACTATGCATCAGTCTCATTAAGGCCCTTCTGGAGGATATCCATGCCGGCCAGAGACTCTATTATAGCACCCAGTTTGCAGTCGTCTGCAAACTTGGTCAGTCACAGCCCTTCAGTGCTTGCCTGTACTTCTGAGAAGTATATGCCAAACAGGAGGGGCCCCAGGACAGAGCCCTGAGGCACATCGCTCGGTACTGGTCTGGATTCAGACATAGATCCCACTACTCTTACTTTGTGGGATCTGTCTGAGAGCCAGTTTGTGATCCATCTTGTGATGTAAGGGTTTATGCCCAGGTTGGTGAGTTTATCAATAATACCCGAATGGGGAATGGTGACAAATGCTTTAGCAAAGTCAAGGTAAGCCATGTGTAGCTCTTTTCCCTTATCTATTAAAAAAAAAAAAAAAAACACACTATCCAAAGCTAAGAACACAGCATCCATGGGACCTGACGACATCCCAGGCTGTGTTCTACATGAACTACAGAACGAACTGGCACCCCACCTAAGTACCATGTTCAATCATAGCCTTACCTCAGGCTATGTGCCCACTGAATAGTGCACAACAACATTTATCCCACTTCACAAAGGGGGAGCCACCACAGACCCCGGAAACTACCGCCCCATTAGCCTAATGAGCCTGGTCTGCAAGGCTATGGAGCATATCATCATGGAACTTATAAACAATGACATTGGTAATCTCCAAACTCAGGACCCCACCCAGTTCAGGTTTGTAAAAGGCAGATCATGTCTCCTAAACCTTATAGACTTCTTTGAAGCAGTCACCAAAGCTGTAGATGAGGGTAAGGTGGTTCACACAGCCTATCTAGATCTCGCCAGGGCTTTCAACACCATCCCCCACTCTGGAATTATAGATAAACTCACTAAACTAGGTATAAATCCCTATGTCACAAGATGGGCTGCCAACTGGCTCACTGACAGAACCCACACTGTGAAAGTAGCAGACTCCAAATCCAACTTCAGACCAGTGACAAGTGGAGTACCACGGGGTTCAGTCCTGGGTCCTCTCCTGTTTGGTACCTACTTCTCTGAAGTACAGGCCAACACAGAAGGTCTTTGACTAATGAAGTTCACAGATGACTGCAAACTATAATCAAAACTCCAAAATATGTGGACATCCTACAAAGGGGCTTCGCTGAGACAGATGCCTGGTGTCAAAGCCATGGCCTCAAGCTCAATGCCAAAAAGTGCATTGTCATCCCTTTTGGTAAAAACTTAGTACCCATGAACTACCACATAGGTGATAGTCTACTTAACACCGAAAGTGTGATAAGAGACCTTGGGACACAGGTGGACAGTAGTCTCTCCTTTGAGAATCACATCGCCACAGTAGTCAGGAAATCCTTCTATGTGGCACACCTCATCACAAAAGGTTTCTCATCAAGGAAAAAAGAGTTCATTGTTCCCCTCTACTCATTACTCATTAGACCCATTATAGAGTACAATGCCCCTTTTGGTATGTACCTCACAAGACATCTACAAAAACTGGAAAGGCCACAGAAATACCTCACAAAGAGGATTACTGGCCTCAAAGAGATGCCCTATGCAGACCGTCTCAAAAAAATGCAGTTTTACTCCATTACATATCGCCTACTCAGAGGCGATCTCTGCCTAACACACAAAGCTATGTCAAACCCAGAGCTTTTAGACATGCTCCCCTTAAAGAAATCCCAATCCCTATGAGCTACATATTCTAGGGACCTAAACCTCATCACCACAATAAACAGAACATGCTGGAGGGATAGATTCCTGTCCCAGAGACTTCCCATACTCTGGAACAAACTACCTATCTATATCAAACAAAGCTCCTCATTCGCACTCTTCAAGAAAAATCTTGATGATTGGATGGGAGATAGGAGATTCACCCCCGGGATCACTTCTGTGGCTCTGCTCGACAGTGGCACAGGAAAATAATTTTCTTGGGTGGCGAAAGCCAGGGTACATTTGGCTAGGCTTATATAGGCCCTAGGGCCAATAGCCTAGTACCTACCTATGAACCTATGAAACTATAGCCTGAGTAACTGTCTCAAAGAAGTCCACCAGGTTCAGGAGGCATGATCTGCCCTTGACAAAGCCGAACTGTGTAGGGTCAAGTGTTTGGAGGTTCCCAATCTCTCTGTCTATGAGTTCCATAATGATTCGCTCCATTGCCTTACAGATCAGACTAGTCAGGCTTATTGGTCAGTAGTTCCCAGGGCTGGTTGTGGGCCCACCCTTGTGCGGCAGAACCACCATTGCTGTGCGCCATTCTATGGACACATATCCTGTCGAGAGGCTGAACAGGGTATTCAGATGTGGGGTTAATTCATTTTGGAGCTCCCGTGTGACACAGCCCGGGACATCATCTGGTCCCATGGAGGCAGTGTTTTTAGCTTTAGATAGAGCCTTATTAACCAATGTATCAGTAATAATTGGAGTTACACAATCCCCTGGAATAGTAATAGGCCCTGTAGGTGGTAAGGGGGGGGGGGGTGTGCACTGAACCTGTCAGCCAACATGTTGGCAATGTCAGTGGGGGTCAGTGTATTTTGTTCCATTTTGTACTAGCTCAGAACAGACCTGAGCATTGCCATTTAGGTTTTTGACGTAACCATAGAAGGCCTTATGGTTATCTTTGGCATCCTTGGCAACTTTCTTTTCAAAATTGGCTTTAGTTGACTTGATGAGGGCCCTCAATTTCTTACTAAAGCTAATCAGGGAAGATTTTTCTACTTGAGATTTGGCCTTTTTTGTATAAGTCTCCTCCTTTTATTGTATAGTTTACTTATGGTCGGTGTCCACCAGACTGGTTTCTTCTTGCTTGAGGAAGGAGTCTTGGTTTTATTTTGGATAGCACGGTCCATGCAATCCTGAAGATGTATATAAAGTGCCTTGGTGTAGGATTCTTCATCCTGGATATCATTATCCTTCTGCAAGGGAATAGTGAAGCTTTCCTCTTCTGATGCAAGTAGTTTGAAGTTTGCTTTTTAAAGTTTTTTTATGATGGTTTCTTTGACTGGGGGAGGTGGAGGGGTGAGGATGTCCAGGGTTATCAGTTTGTGGTCTGCTCTGACCAGAGAGGGAGTGATAATGGGTGTGATACAATGGGCGCCCATATTTGTGATGACTAAATCCAATATGTTGTCCCCTCTAGTGGGAGAGCATACCAGTTGTTCAAGGGCATTTGAATTTATAAATTCTATGAACCGCTGGGTATAGGAGTTAGAACTTTGGTAGTTCGCCCAGTCTATACCAGGGTAGTTGAAATCACCCAAAATTATGGTGTTGGGTAGGACCTTTATATTTTTCAGTGCCTCAAGGAATGCTGAGTGAGCATCTTGGGACATGGGCGATCTATAACAGGCTACAACTTGAAATGTGGTTTTGCCTGCTGATAGTTGCGCATGGATGATCTCTGGGGCATCATGCTGCATCACTAACCTGGAGATGTGGGTATCCTTGATGAATATGGATACACCTCCACCCTTTTCACTGCAATCTGGTTACTGAGGCTGGAAGGTATGATATGAATTGTAACCTGGTAGTGCTGGTAGTGCTGGGGTGCTCTCTGGAGTCTTGAACCAGGTTTCCGTCACTGCACAAACATTGATTTTCTCCATACTGAGGAGTGCCTCGAGTACGTTCATTTTTAGGTTGAGACTTCTGGCGTTGAGTAGCATTACCCTTAGTTTTTGGTTACCTGTGCTGGTTACGGTGGTTGGTTTGTCCTTTGAACCTTGCCTAAAAAAAGGCACTATGGGGACGGCAAGAGCCTTGGCCAGTATTCAAAAGCCTGGGGGTGACAGGTACAAACCATCTCTGGTGAAACAGCGAAGCATGTCTATCATGTCATCCCAGGCAGACAGACACTGGATCCCCTTAGAATGACACAAGAAGCTTAGCCAATTATTGAAATTGATCATTTTGTCTTTGTATTGTGGTATCATTCTAGGTGAAGGTAGTATGCTACTCAAGGTCAGGGTCATACCAGCTTGGGCTACATGATCAGAGAGTTCCTCGATGTCTCTTTTCATGTAGTCCAGGGAGGTACGTGTTAGATCATTCACACCAACATGTACAATGACAGCATCATACTTGTGCTTGTTCTGGAGTGACCTAAGTACCTGTGTTATGTGGCGGATCATAGCACCTGACAGGCAGCTGACAGTAACCTACTCCCTGTTCAGCCTGGTGAATGGAACATCTGTGTGCCTTACTATAGAGTCTCCTATTACTAGCATGTTGGGTATGGTGTTTTGTCTTAGGGGCTGTCATGAGGCACACTGCTGAGGTGAATTATGTGTTTTCTGGCTTGTGTTTGGAGATGCAAGTTGCTTGCTTGTCTGCTTTGGAGGGCACTGTTTCTTTTTCAGATTGGTACCTAGTGCCTCCAAATATGTTTTTGTGTATTTATGTGTATGTTTTGCCAGTGCTTGCTTTGTAGATCCATGTGTGATGGGTGGTGTGATGCTAGTGTGTCTCTTCTCCTTTTGACTGTATGTTACAGTCATGGGTTGAGAGCGCTTAGCCTCCAGTCTGGCTGTGTATTTGCATCTCTCACAAGTGTTTGTGTCTAGAGGTAAGAGGATAGGGTTGTTTGTATACATGAGGCAGTTGTGACATTGCCTCAGGATGCCCAATTCCTCCAGATGAACTGGAGAGTACACCTGAAGCTGACCTCTGGACATGTTTGGAAAAGTAAATTTCACTTGTCTTGTGGACAATCGAGGGTCTTATGCTGTATTATAATAGTGCTGTCTAGGAGATTTGGAAGATAATAGTGTTGTCTAGGAGATTTGGACAAGTGCTGATTTGGGTTATGCAAGTGCTGCAATAAGAGCAGTTGATCTGAAGCACTTGAGTTGAGGCCTGCCTAGTTCTAAGGGAAAATTTGCAGCGCAGACTTTGTGGAGCCAGGTATAGTTTACCCCAGCTAACCAGCGCTGCCCGACGCTGCTCTGTGCACAAGACCGTGCAAAAAGAGAGTTGCAGGGTTTTAAGAGAGAGAGAGATCAAGGAGTTTGGAATTGACTCAATATGGCCAATAAAACTACAGTTTCTAGACAGTAACCACTCCTACAGGGACAGGCAGGCTGCTCAGTGTTAACCACTGCCACTGGTGAACACAGAGACTTCCGTTTAGCCCAAGTAAGCACTGGCCTCCAAGAAACTTACAAACAGTTCAGAACAGCAACTCTGTAACTGAATTTTTTTTAAATTATAGAAAGTGGGAAAATAGCAATTTTTTTTTGTTTTTTTGTTTTTATTTAAGGATAGCAGAGACACACAAGTAGCATGTGAATAATTCCCTCACTGATGTTGTTGAATCAATATTATTCCACTATTTCTGGTAAAATGAAGTCCCCAACAAATTTGTTTCTTCCCTCTTGTGTTTCATGAAAAAAAATGTCTGAACTTTTCTAGGGCATCTGCACTTGATATTGGTGGTCTATACACTCCAATAATTGTTATATGTTCCAGGGTTGTCTTTACTGTCACAGTTACACAGTCTATAGTATTGGTGTTACCACTGAACATGTAGTAATCACAGAATATGTGTTTCAGTAAAAACATTTATAGCCTGACAGTTCTAGTTTCCAGTCATTGTTCTTTAACCATGTTTCACAAACAATAACAACATCAATCTTTTGGAAACGTAGCATATTTTCCAGTAAAAACAAAAAAAAAAAACTTTATTATTAATGTTCCTACCATTAACAACCATCAGAGATGCACTAAATATTGCTATTTTTGAACTGCTAAATTTTCAACCTGGCAAAAATCCGGACTAGTGTTTGTCAAATATTGCAAAATATCTAAATATTAGTTTTATTTATTATTTATTTAATTATTTATTTATATTTGTTGACCGGGAGTGTCCGACTGGATGTAGGTCCATTTTCAGCGGAGGCCCGGGGAGAAAAGCTCCACAGTTAAAATAAACAGACAGTAGTTACATTGGATTACATAGCGATTAACAATTTACAAAGCAATTACTTACAACATATTTACAGATGAAGACTATAGTACATCAGTAGACAACTAGAATCTTTATCTGTGAAGTAGATAACAGACATTAACAAATGTTACAAGAAGAAGTTCCTGCTGTATAATAAATACTGGCTTATGAGCATCTGAGCTTGCTATAATCAAAGTAGTTAGTGAAGTGGAAAGAAAGGTAGTGGTTGGATTGGGAGGGTGATATTAGAGTGGTAGTTGCAATGGCATAGCCAGCATGTTTTTAGGTGCGCTTTTAGTAAAGTTGTGAAGTGGGTGCATGATGGTACGGAGGTAATTGTGGGTGGGAGGGAGTTCCATCATTTGGCTATGGTGCAAAAGAATAGTGCTTCACCAGCAGAGTTATTGGCTTTAGTGATCTGCAAGTGATTTTTGTTGCTGGATCTTAGTGGTCTGGTGGTGCGATAGGGTTGGAGCAGATTCTGGAGGGATGGGACATTTAGTGGAAGATTTACTAGTTTGTGGGCGAGTGAGAGTTGATACCATTGAAGGAGGTGAGGGAGTTCAAGCCAGCCCAGTTCAGCAACTGAGAGACAATGGTGACTATGGTAGGATGCCCCTGTGGCGAATTTGGCAATTTCGTTGTAGCAGGTCTCTAGCTTGTTTAGATCGCATTGCCTAAGGTTGGTATATATTGGACAGGCATAAAGTAGGGTGGAGATAAGGTGGGAATTTGCTGTTGAAATCTTTGCTGCTTTGGTGAGAAGTTGCTTATTTCTGTATAGTGCTCCTAGTTTTTTGTGGACTTTTTTTATGGTCAAAGATATGTGAATGTGAAATTTTAGTTTATTGTCTATTTCCACTCCTAGCAATTTGGTGTGTGCAGTTGGGTATATAGTGGTGTTGTTTATATTTAGGTTAGTAGAAGGAAGTCACTTGGCTTTCTATTGGCTGTAATATGGGAGAAGTTGTGGTTTCTAGTCTGATTATGAGGATTGGGGTTGGAGATGGTAGGGTCAGGGTTGGGGTGGATATCTTCACTTAGAGCTAGTTTAGATATGCATGAGGTTATTAGTTTTCTCAGTTTTTGAATATGTTTGATTATAACGGAAACTTTATGATTGTGCTCTTTGGGTAATAGGTATGGTGGGAGGGTTACTGTGTTAAGTTGTCGGGATGCTTTATGTTTGAGTAATATAGTTAGTAGAATATGTGGGGGGGTGCATAGGGATGTTTCTTGAGTTGGTGGGAGGGGAGCTGAGTGAGGGTGAGACATGACTGGTGGTGTGAGCAGCAGTACAGTGGTAGTGGTTGAGCTGGGGAATGATGGAGCTTTGGTCGGATGTAAGATATGCAAGGAGAGTGCATGCCATGAGCAGAGGTAAGGTATTCTTGTACATGTTAGTTGAGGAGGTGTGATAGTAGTGGGAAGATGGAGGAGGTAGTGCTGGATTAGTGCTGTGGTTGGCTACTGGAAAGATGGGTGGGGTTTGTGAGTGTAATAATGGTGGGACCACTGGGGGCAGGAGGGAATAGGGGGCAGGGTGGGGAGCATAGCCGGTAGAGACCATTAGTCGCTCTTATGAGGGGGCTGGAAACAATCAGGTAACAGAGTTAACTGATAAATGAACATATGATAGTGACAAGGGTGGTTGTAGTCGTAAAAATGGTGCCTGCCACAGGTAATATTTATTAACTTTGGGATTGTCTTAAGGTAATAAACAGGGAAGGGGGAGGGGAGAACAAGGGGGTGAGCAGGCAGTTCTTTGTACTGCTGCTAATGAGCCAAAGCAAAGACAAGTTTGTGTTTAAGAAATAATCACAACTGACCAAGGACTGCTCTGAAACTTTAAGTAATTTCTTAACCATTACTCAGGTGGAAAAACGTGTGTGTGTGTGGGGGGGAGGGGGGCTGCTTACAAGCCAAAGCAGAGTGCTCTCCAGGGGAAAATGAATATTGGCTCAAACAGGTAGACACATACTCAAGGTGGTACCGCAGTTGAATACTTAAGAGTGGTGTTAGGTTCAAAGTTAACTTTAGCTGTTTGCAGACAGTTCAGACCCAGACTGCACTTTTCTTATAAGAATGATAAAGGTGGTACCGCAGTTGAATACTTAAGAGTGGTGTTAGGTTCAAAGTTAACTTTAGCTGTTTGCAGACAGTTCAGACACGGACTGCACTTTTCTTATAAGAATGATAAAGGTGGTACCGCAGTTGAATACTTAAGAGTGGTGTTAGGTTCAAAGTTAACTTTAGCTGTTTGCAGACAGTTCAGACCCAGACTGCACTTTTCTTATAAGAATGATAAAGGTGGTACCGCAGTTGAGTACTTAAGAGTGGTGTTAAGTTCAAAGTTAACTTTAACTGTTTGCAGACAGTTCAGACCCGGACTGCACTTTTCTTATAAGAATGATAAAGGTGGTCCTGCTGTTGAATACTTAAGAGTGGTGTTAGGTTCAAAGTTAACTTTAGCTGTTTGCATACAGTTCAGACCCAGACTGCGATTTTCTTATAAGAATGATAAAGGTGATACCGCACTTGAATACTTAAGAGTTGGTTTAGAGAAATTAAAGGTAAGTTAGTATAATACAAGCATAGGTTCATAGGTTTATAGGTTCATACTAGGCTATCTGCCCTGTGGCAATTATAAGCCTAGCCCGATTCTGTATGGCTTACGCCACCCCTTGATTTTGAGTATACTGTGCCCTTTTAAGGTTTAGTTTACTGTGCCTCTGTCTAATAGTGACACGGGAGTAATCCCTGGGACAAACTTATGATCCCCCATCCACTTATCGAGATTCTTCTTGAAGAGATTCAGTGAGGTGTTCTGCCTCACATGAACTGGAATTCTATTCCAGAGCGAAGGGAGCCTCTGGGTTATGAACCTGTCCCTCCAGCAAGTTCTATTTATTTCTGTGCTGAGGTTCAAGTCCCTCGAGCGTGTGGCTCTAAGGGATTTAGATTTACTGAGGTGGAGCATGTCCATTAATTCTGGATTTGACATAGCTTTGTATGTCAGGCACAAATCGCCTCGAAGTAGGCGGTATGCAACTGAGTAGAGCTGGAGTTTTTTTAACCGAGCAGCATATGGCATCTGTTAGAGACCCTTGATCCTCTTGGTGAGATACTTTTGGGGTCTCTCTAATTGCTGCAGGTGTCGGGTAAAGTACATCCCAAAAGGGGCATTGTATTCTATGATGGGCCTGATGAGGGATGAATAAAGGGGCACGATTACCTCTCTTGATCTAGATGTGAAACCCTTCGTGATGAGGTGGGCTATGCAGAATGTCTTTCTAACCACTTTGGCAATGTGGTTTTCAAAGGGGAGATTGCTATCAACTTGGGTCCCCAGGTCCCTAATAACTTTCTCTGTACTTAATGGGTTTCCGACTATGTGGTAATTTGTGGGCACATTGTTTTTGCCAAAGGGTATGACTATACATTTTTTGGCATTTAGCTTTAAACCATGGCGCTGGCACCAGTTATCTGTCTCTGTGAGACCTTTTTGAAGGATGTCTGTGTCAGCTGGAGAGTCGATTATGGCGCCCAGTTTGCCGTCGTCTGCAAACTTGGTGAGCCATAGTCCTCCCACATTTGCCTGTACCTTGGAAAAGTATATACCGAACAAGAGAGGTCCCAGGACAGAACCCTGTGGGATGCCACTTGTGACCGGTTTCGAGTCTGACATGGCTCCAGCAACTCTCACTCTGTGGGTTCTGTCTTTGAGCCAGTTTGCGACCCATCTTGTGATATAGATGTTTATATTTAAGCTGGATAGCTTATCTATGATGCCCGAGTGGGGTATTGTGTCAAATGCCTTTGCAAGGTCCAGATAGGCTGTGTGGACTAGCATGAATTGCAATATGGAATAAGAGAAATAAAACAGGGTTATGGCATATTTACATGCAGTCAGGGGAAATAAATTGATTGAATTAAGGAAGTGAGTGAAGAAAGGGAGTACTGATGTGTATGAATAAGTACTTATTCATATTTCTGGATATTGTTTATCCTGCTGTTGAGCAAGAATAGAGTCAGATTTTGGCTAACACGTCTTTCAGAATGGTTTTAAAGGCCTGGAGAGAAGTCAGTTATCTGATGGATACAGGTAAGGAGTTTCAGACCTTAGCAACATGGTACGAGTAAAGACCATGCTCAGCAGATATGATAGGTATGTGGACAGAGAGGAGTTTTTGGCCATTGGATCATAATAAAACATAGAACGTTGACAGTCCCAGTGTCTTGAGACGAAACTCACCAAAAAAACGGCAATTCAGCAGCTGAAAAGTGTGTACGAAAGCCAGTGGAACAAGAGAAACAAATGCCTTCAAAAACCAGCGATATCCACAGCCAAACTCTCAGCAGTTAAACAAACGTTTTTGAAAGCCAGTGGAACAGATGAAACAAATGAAACGAATGTCTTCAAAAACCAATGGTATCCTCAGCCAAACTGTAATTTTATTAAACGAAACACAGGATAATCAAAAAGGTTAAGCGCTTTCACTTGCTAAATGGCAAGCTTCTTCAGAACAAGTTGAAACAAACCTCTCAGCAGTTAAATAAACTTTTTGGCTCCAAAATTCAAAATACACAATGCTTCATATTAAAGGTATATGACACCTATGCAAAACCTATTATTATAAAAGTCCTATCTATGCTAATCACAATGTGAACAAATACAATGTATAAAATATATTATAAAATATAAATCTAAACCTTAAAAATATTTTAGTGTTAAATATTTATATGTATAATGCCTGGGTAATAGAGAACAAATTATTACATATCCGTCCAAACTGTCCTATAAAAACTATAAGAATCTAAACAACAATACAATATACAATGACCAAAGTATATATCTTGTCCTAAATCTACCTGTCTATAAAAATATTGTAATAAAATTATACCATCAATATGATGTGAATATATGTGATATAAATATAAATGAATATAAAATTTGATATGCCTGTTTGTATCTTATAATCACAAATTAACTATTGCACATGCCACTAAACCCAAATTCAACCCATAGCTAGCAAAGGTTTAATAGAAATAACGTCATTGAGTCCTGGTGGGGTTGAAGCATCCAATAAAACCTGCCAACAATACTCTTTGTATGATAACAGGCCCTTGAAGTCTCCCCCCATGTCAAATTGAACACTGTCAATAATAGCAAACTGTAAATAGTGCCTGTCTCCACATTTTTTAATATGTCTAAAAAGAGCGTTCTTTTCATCTTTTGTCCTGATACTAAATAAATGAGAATATATCCTCTTATTAAATTTCCTCTCATTTTTTCCTATATAAAATCCTGAGCATGCCATGCATTTAGCCATATATACAATCATCTTAGTGCAACAATTACCTTGTTTGAATATTATTTTTGTACTATTAATATTTTCCAATGTTATACTTTTTTCCTGAAGAATGTGACTGCACTGTTTACAACTACCACATTTTTTTGTATAAGAGTCATACAATATTGGTTTTAAATTCCTTTTATCTAAATATTTCTTTATGTTGTACCCCATCTTATACACAAATCTGGGTCCAGTATAATTTGTTCCCTATTACCCAGGCATTATACATATAAATATTTAACACTAAAATATTTTTAAGGTTTAGATTTATATTTTATAATATATTTTATACATTGTATTTGTTCACATTGTGATTAGCATAGATAGGACTTTTATAATAATAGGTTTTGCACTAAGTGTATTTTTAGATGTCATATACCTTTAATATGAAGACTTGTGTATTTTGAATTTTGGCGCCAAAACGTTTATTTAACTGCCGAGAGGTTTGTTTCAACTTGTTCTGAAGAAGCTTGCCATTTAACAAGTGAAAGCACTTAACCTTTTGGATTATTCTGTGTTTCGTTTAATAAAATTACAGTTTGGCTGAGGATACCATTGGTTTTTGAAGACATTCGTTTCATTTGTTTCATCTGTTCCACTGGCTTTCAAAAAAATTTTTTTAACTGCTGAGAGTTTGGCTGTGGATATTGATGGTTTTTGAAGGCATTTGTTTCACTTGTTCCACTGGCTTTCGTACATACTTTTCAGCTGCTGAATTGCCGTTTTTTTTGATGAGTTTTGTCTCAAGACACTGGGACTGTCGACGTTCTATGTTTTATTCTGTTCAGTAGTTGCTTGGAACGTTGTTTGTGCTGGTTCCTTCAGGTTTTGCCATTGGATCATAGTGACAGAGTGGGAATATAATTATGAAGAATAGTATTTACTGCTGGACAAACACATGGATGCAGTATACTTTTATAGGTGGTAAGAAGCTGTGTAGATGTTAGTAGATGGGGTAGTTCTAACCAATTTAAACTTTTTGCCCTATACAGTGCTGGGTTCTGAAATGGGTATTTGAAGCAAATTTAGCCATTTTATTCCAGCATTGTTCAAGTTTTGCTTTTTGTGATGCCTGGAGGTTAGTAAAAAAAAAAAAAAAAAAAAAAAAAAAAATCTTGTTTTCCTGCCTTACTGAACTAGAATAGTCCAGTCTTCAGAGTTTGCTGACCTCTGGGCTTTGTCTTGGTTCCTGTGCTATTCCATATCCTTATTTGGATAAAAGGAAGCATCTTTGTTCACCAGTGGGAGTGGGGAGCACTGAGCGGCCTGTTTGTCCCTAGAGGAGTGGTTCCAGCCAGAAACTTGTAGTCTATTGGCCATTTGGGTCAATTCCTAGCTCTTTTCAGCCCCCTGTAATAAAGCCCGCTTTAGCGAGCATTTTTGCTTGTATTCAACTCAGCACAGCTCCTCATGGTGTCCTGCAGAGTTCTACAAGCAGCAGAGAGCAAAAGAGTGACTTTTTCCTGATTTAAGTATTTTTTTCTGTCTTTTTGATTATTTACTGCTTAGCGACTGCATTTTTGCCTGTTTATACAGCTCTGCATTCTATTTAAACTGTTTTTGTGTTGATTAACTGTTTTGCACTTTTAAAAAAGTTATTTGTTGTTTAATTTTACCTGTAGGCTAACACGCTCAAGTGCGCTAGCCGTTTAAAAGCATTTATAGCATTTACTGTCTGTTTTTCCTCTGTTTTCTGCAAAAAAGAAAAAAACAAAAAAAAATCTTGTTTTCCCGCCTTACTGAACTAGAATAGTCCAGTCTTCAGAGTTTGCTGATCTCTGGGCTTTGCCTTGGTTCCTGTGCTATTCCATATCCTTATTTGGATAAAGGGAAGCTTCTTTGTTCACCAGTGGGAGTGGGGAGCACTGAGCAGCCTATTTGTCCATAGAGCAGTGGTTCCAGCCAGAAACTTGTAGTCTATTGGCCATTTTGGGTCAATTCCTAGCTCTTTTCAACCCCCTGCTATAAAGCCCACTTTAGCGAGCTTTTGCGTGATTTGCCCATAGAGCACCATCGGGCAGTGCCGGTTAAACAAGGTTAAACTATTTCTGGCTCCGTAAAGTCTGCTTTTCAATTTTTCCCTTAGAACTTATCTACTTGCAATCTAAACAGTCTATTCTCTATCTCAAAAGCTCAGCACTTGCTCCCAAAGCATTTTTATATAGGTAAAGCTCAGCACTTGCTCCTAAAGCATTTTTATATAGGTAAAGTACTTGTATACTAAACAAAGTACTACATTAGCCTAGAATCCCCTTGAGTACCCATTTCCCTATAGGTCCCTTCTGACTCAGTTACACAGCAAACTTTTTCACTTTTTCTAGCATGTCGAAGGGTCAGTTGCTAGCTTCCTCTCCTGTTCAGCTGGTAAATCTGGGCATCTTGAGGCAATGTTACAATTGCCTCATGTACACAGACAACCCACTCCTTCTCCCACAAAACACAAATACATGTGAGAGATGCAACTATATAGCCAAACTGGAGGCTGAGCTCTCTCAACTCAGGACTGGCAAGACCAGACAGGAGGAGAAGGAAACCACGCACACCACAAACCCAGTTTCACATAGAACTATCACAACTGCAAAACAAACACATAAACACACAAAGACATACTCGGAGGCACTGATCAAAAATCTACCAAAACTACAGAGGCCTCCAAAGCAGACACCCAAGCAACTGCCACCTCAAGACATAAGACATGCAACACATAGTTCTCAAAGTCAGTGTGCTAAACAGTCACAGCCCTTAAGGCCAAACACAATGCCAGACACACTTGTTATAGGTGACTCCATAGTCAGACACACTGACGTCCCACTCACCAGACTGAACAAGGAAAAGATCACAGTAAGCTGCCTGTCAGGGACTAGAATCCGCCACATAACACAAGCACTCAGGTCACTCCACAGCAAGTACAAGTATGACTCAGTCATTGTCCATGCCGATGTGAACGACCTGAGACGTACCTCCCTGGACTACATGAAAAGAGACATAGAGGAGCTCTCAGATTATGTAGCCCAGGCCGGTATGACCCTGACCCTGAGCAGTATCCTACCCTCACCAAGAATGATGCCACAATACATAGACAAAATGATCAGCTTTAATAATTGGCTTAATTACTGGTGTCATTCTAAGGGGATCCAATGTCTGTCTGCCTGGGATGACATGGTTGACAAGCCACGCTGCTTCGCAAGGGACGGCTTGCACCTGTCACCCCTGGGCTTCCGGATATTGGCAAAGGCTCTTGCCACCCCCATAGTGCCTCTTTTAGGCAAGGCTCAAATGATAAACCTACCGCCCTAGAAAACAAAAATGGAGAAAAACTAAGGGTAATACTGCTCAATGCCAGAAGTCTAAACCTCAAGATGCACGCCTCAAGCCCTCCTCAGTATGGAGAACATCGATGTCTGTGCTGTGACTGAAACCTGGTTCAAGGCTCCTGAGAGCACCCCAGCACTATCAGGTTATACCTCATATCATGCGTTCAGGCCCCAAAATCCGGACCGAACCACAAAAGGAGGGGGAGTATCCATATTCATAAAGGATACCCACACCTCCAGGTTAGTGGCAATGCACGAAGCATCGGAGACCATCCAGGTGCAATTAACCATAGGTAAAACTGCCCTACAGTTTGTAACATGCTACAGACCACCTTCTCAAACTCAGGAAACCCACACAGCCTTCCTGAAGACACTGGAGAGTATGAATGTCTCTCCAAACACCATCATATTGGGTGACTTCAACTACCCAAACATAGACTGGGAACATTACTCAAGCCCCAACACCCTAGCCCAAAGGAACAACTAGTCACCATTCCCACAAGAGGAGAAAATATACTAGACCTGATCATCACAAACATGGGGACAAAATGCTCCACACCGGAAGTATATCCCTCATTGGTGAGATCAGACCATAAATTAATCTCACTGGAGATCCACATCCCGCCCCCACCCCCAGCAAAAAAGACCACAGTGAAGAACTTCTCAAAAGCAAACTTCACACTTCTTAAGACTGGAGTGGTATCCTTCAAGGCCCCCGAGCCAGTGGAAACCACAACCCATGCTGCTGAAACCCTTACAAATGCCTTCTACGAGCACCTCCAGGAATGTATGGATCAAGCAATCCCTAATAAAATCAAGACCCTTTCCACCAAAGGCAGGCGCCCAGTCTGGTGGACTCCAGCCATAAACAAACTCTACAACAAGAGGAGAAAGCTACTACATGACAGAACAAAATCCCTAAAAGGGAAGGCATCTCTGATCAATACTAGCAAAAAACTACGATCACTCATAAAATCATCCAAGGCCAACTTTGAGAGAAAAATCGCTAATGACACAAAAGACAATCATAAAGCCTTTTTTAGCTATGTTAGAAACCTGGGTGGAAACTCCCAGATATGCTCAGAATTAGTCCAAAATGATAAAAAAAATCACTGAACCCACAGACATTGCCAACATACTGGCAGAGACAGGTTCAGTGCAAATTTCTCCCCCCCCCCCCCAAAAGGAGAAATATCTATCCCACCAGAGTCTAGCCTCCCAAACATCTCAGATGCCCAGGTGAGAGCTGCTCTCGCTAAAGCAAAAAACACAGCATCAATGGGACCGGACGGTGTCCCCTGCTGTGTGCTACACGAACTCAATGAGGAACTAAACCCACACATAAGGCTGCTGTTTAATCTTAGCCTTACTACAGGATACGTACCTAAAGAATGATGTACGGCAACTGTGGTCCCACTCCACAAAGGCGGTGCTTCTACGGACCCTGGAAATTACCGCCCCATAAGCTTGATGAGCCTTGTCTGCAAAGCTATGGAGAGGATCATAATGGAACTCATAAATAAAGACATTGGGGACCTACAGACACTGGATCCTACCCAATTTGGCTTTGTCAAGGGCAGATCCTGCCTCTTGAACTTGGTCGACTTTTTCGAAACAGTCACTAAGGCCATTGATGAGGGTAAGGCAGTTCACACAGCCTACCTTGACCTAGCAAAAGCGTTCGACACAATACCCCACTCGGGCATCATAGAAAAGCTCACCAGCTTAGATGTAAACCCATATGTCACAAGATGGGTTGCAAACTGGCTCAAGGACAGAACACACAGGGTTAGAGTTGCTGGTGCCATGTCAGACTCTAAGCCGGTCACGAGCGGTGTCCCACAGGGCTCAGTCCTGGGCCCCTCTTGTTCAGCATTTATTTTTCTGAAGTGCAGGCAAACATAGGGGATTGTGGCTGACAAAATTTGCAGATGACTGCAAACTGGGCACCATAATTGACACTCCATCAGACACAGACATCCTCCAGAAAGGTCTCATAGAAATGGATAACTGGTGCCAGAGCCATGGCCTTAAGCTAAATGCCAAAAATGTATAGTCATACCCTTTGGGAAAAACAAGGTAACCCTAATTACCACATAGGTGGTAATCCATTAAACACGGAAGACGTTATCAGGGACCTGGGGACCCAAGTTGACAGTAACCTCTCTTTGACACTCACATTGCCAAAGTGGTTAGGAAGACCTTCTACATTGCCCACCTGATCATGAAGGGATTCACATCCAGATCAGGAGAGGTCATTGTACCCTGTACTCTTCACTTATCAGACCAATGATTGAGTACAACGCTCCATTCGAATGTACCTTACCCGACACCTGCAGCAGTTGGAAAGACCCCAAAAGTTCCTCACCAAAAGGATAAAGGGGCTCAAACATATGTCATACGATGCCCGACTGAAGAAACTCCAGCTCTATTCAGTTGCATACCGTCTGCTCAGAGGTGATCTGTGCCTGACATACAAGGCCATGTCCAACCCGAATTAATGGACATGCTCCACCTCAAAAATCCAAATCCACCAGAGCCACGAGAGCAAGAGACTTAAACCTCAACACGGATATAAATAGGACGTGCTGGAGGGACAGATTCATCACCCAGAGACTCCCTACACTATGGAACAAAATCCCAGTCCATGTGAGGCAGAGCCCCTCACTGACTCTGTTCAAGAGAAATCTTGACGAGTGGATGGGAGATCGTAGGTTTACCCCGGGAATCATCTCTGTATCACTGCTGGACAGAGGCACAGCAAACTAATGGGTATAGTATTCTCATCCTAAGGGGTGGTGAAAGCCACACACACTCTGGCTAGGCTTATAAATGCCCTAGGGCAGATAGCCTAGTATGAACCTATGAACCTATGAAAGTAGTAAAGGGAGGAGGTAAGAATTGGCAAGTTTAGTTTTAGCTGCTTTGGTGAGACAGTTTTAGCTCTGAAAAGCATGTTTAGTTTTTGGTGGCTTTTTTTAATGCAATTTTGCATATGCTGGTTAAATTTAAGACCATCCATGGTCATCCTTAATAATCGGCTATGAGAAGTGACTGATGGTTGCATAACTAAGAGAGAGAATTCAAATTTTTTTTTTTTTTTTTTAGGAGAGAGGGATCTGTGAAGAAAAAATAAGTGTTTTTTGGGGGGGGGTTGAACATGAATTGTGGGGTAAAAAAATGTGTTTCAATGGCTATTAAAGCTTTCTGACTAATTTTTTCAAGATGCACAAAGTTGTCTTGTGTGCATATGAGTGTGGAGTAATCTGCTTGTTGTATTAAGGAGGCCTGTTGTGTGAATGTGCAGAGAGTTTTGGTGAGAATGTTAAAGAAGAGGTGACCAAGGACTGATCCTCTTGGTATCCCAGTGGTGACTGGGAGATACGGATAGAGGGTGGAGTGCCATTTTACTGTCTGATACTTGTTGGGCAAGTAGATTTTGAACCATAGATTGGTGGACAGAAATAGATCTATTGAGGACATTTGAAGTAGAAGTTTATTGTAACAAACTTTGTCAAAGGCTTTAGACAAGTTTAGAAATAAGGAGGAGACTAGATTGCTGTTTTATTGACAGTATATATATATATATATATATATATATATATATATATATATATATGGGTCTACTGATTTTCATCGAATACCACGTATTTGAAAAAGAGCAGTAGACCGCTCAATTACGCGAAAGTGCACTTATTCGAAAGTGCACTTTCGCGAACTCAGCTTCTACAAATGGATTGCACCACAGAGGAGGACAGCAGGAAAACATGCTATGTCTGACACTGAGGTGCGGTAGTTACGGACCTTAGGGTTAGGGAGTGGGTCATGGTAAGGGGATGGCTAGTAGGGCTATCCCCTTACCATGACCTGCACCCTAACCCTAAGGTCCGTGACTACCACACCACAGTGGAGGATAGCCTGTCCTCCACTATGGTGCGGTAGTCACGGACCTTAGGGTAAGGGCGCAGGCCATGGTAAGGGGATAGCCCTACTAGCTATCTGCTTACCATGACCCACAACCTAATCCTAAGGTCTGTAACTACTTCACTAAAGTCAGTAGTAGCCCGTTCGCTGAAGCGGGTTTCGTGAAAGTGCACTTTCGATTAAGTGCACTTTCCTATAACCCAGGGTCTACTGTGTGAGTTCGAAGAAGCGTATTTTTGAACTTATACAGTAGACCCATGTATATATATATATATATATATATATATATATATATATATATATATATATATATTAATTTTAGAAGATTGAAAGCCCATAATACCGAAATTCAAAACATTGAGACCAAAAGCTTGAAAATTCAAAACACTGAAAACTCAAAACATTGAATCCCGTAACATTGAAAAAACATAGGAAAGCAATATGTACTATATTCCAGCACAACTACATATTGAAACAAATAAAAAACAAACCACGTTACACTACTTCAAATATAAGCAGGGGGGCAAACCCCCCCTGCACAACCCATGTGGGGCTGCAACCCCCATGTACCCCCTGCTACTTAAATATATCAACTTTGACATCGCACTACACTACACTAAGCTGTTTAATGTTGTAGTAGCAAGTAAGAAGGGAGCATGACTGAGGTTACATATGAAACTCCTGTAAGGATGGGAGAGATATATAGTAATGGGTGATGTTTTAACAATTAAGTCATATTTCTAAGAGAAGGTTTAGGATAGAGTTTACAATTTAAACATGCAGTCATGAAACACAGAATGGTATGTTTGCCATTTTGTTCTGTGTAGTGCAATCTAGAAGTTGATATATTTAAGTACAGGAGGTATGAGAGACGCAGCCCCCCACATGGTGGGTGCAGTGGGGCTTGCCCCCCCTGCTTATAGTTGAAGTGTAATATGGTTTATTTTTTATTTGTTTCTGTATATAGCTGTGCTGGTATATATTAAATGTTGGTTTCCTATGTATTTTCAATGTTATGGAATTCAATGTTTTGATTTTGATCGCAATGTTTTGAATTTCAATGTTATGTCCTTTCAGTCTTCTAAAGTGGTTCATAGGTTCATAGGTTCATACTAGGCTATCTGCCCTAGGGCATTTATAAGCTTAGCCAGAGTGTGTTTGGCTTTCGCCACCCATTTTAAATTAATTTTGCTATGCCCTTTTTCGAGGTTAGTATACTGTGCCTCTGTCTAACAGTGACACGGAAGTGATACCCGGGGTAAACCTACAATCTCCCATCCACTCATCAAGATTCCTCTTGAAGAGAGTCAATGAGGAACTCAGCCTAACCTGGACTGGGATTTTATTCAAGAGTGAAGGGAGCCTCTGGGTTATGAATCTGTCCCTCCAGCATGTCCTATTTATTTCAGTGCTGAGGTTCAAGTCTTCCAAGCTTGTAGCTTGATAGGATTTGGAATTTCTGAGGTGCAGCATGTCCATTAATTCCAGGTTGGACATGGCTTTATACGTCAGGCACAGATCGCCTCTGAGCAGGCGGTATGCCACTGAGTAGAGCTGGAGTTCTTTAACCGGGAAGCATATGGCATCTGTTTGAGCCTTTGATCCTCTTGGTGATGTACTTTTTGGGTCTTTTCAGTTGCTGCAGGTGTCTGGTAAGGTACATCCCAAAAGGGGCATTGTACTCAATTATGGGCCTGATGAGGGATGAGTAAAGAGGCATGATGACCTCCCCTGATCTAGATGTGAATCCCTTCATGATTAGGTGGGCTATATAAAATGTTTTTCTAACCACTTTGGCCATGTGGTTGTCAAATGAGAGATTGCTATCAACTTGGGTCCCCAGGTCCCTAATTACTTCCGTACTTAATGGATTACCACCTGTGTGGTAATTTGTGGGCACTTTGTTTTTGCCAAAGGGGATGACTATACACTCTTTGGCATTTAGCTTGAGGCCATGGCTCTGGCACCAGTTGTCTGTTTCTATGAGGCCCTTTTGGAGGATGCTTGTGTCAGCTGGAGAGTCGATTATGGTGCCCAGTTTGCAGTCATCTGTGAACTTGGTCAGCCACAGTCTTTCCGTGTTGGCCTGTACCACCGAGAAATATATACCGAACAAGGGAGGTCCCAGGACTGAGCCTTGTGGGATGCCACTTGTAACTGGTTTGGAGTCTGACATGGCTCCAGCAATTCTAACCATGTGGGTTCTGTCTTTGAGCCAGTTTGCAACCCATCTAGTGACATAGGGGTTTATATTTCAGCTGGTGAGCTTATCTATAATGCTCAAGTGGGGTATTGTATCGAAGGCATTTGCGAGGTCCAGGTAGGCTGTGTGGACCACCTTCCCCTCGTCAATGGCCTTGGTGACTGTTTCAAAGAAATTGACCAGGTTTAAGAGGCAGGATCTGCCCTTAACAAAGCCGAACTGGGTAGGATCCAGTGTCTGTAGGTCTCCAATATCTTTATTTATGAGGTCCATGATGATCCTTTCCATAGCTTTGCAGACCAAGCTAGTCAGGCTTATGGGGCAATAGTTTCCAGGATCTGTTGAGGCACCACCTTTGTGGAGAGGGACCACTGTTGCTGTACGCTACTCTTTGGGTACATATCCTGTAGTAAGGCTAAGATTGAACAGTAGTTTTATATTTGGGTTTAGCTCTTCTTGGAGTTCATGTAGGATGCAGCCCGGGACACCGTCTGGTCCCATTGATGCTGTGTTTTTTGCTTTGGAGAGGGCGGCTCTTACCTGAGCATCTGAGATGTCAGGGGGGCAGCACTCTGCTGTGATAGATATTTGGCCTTTTGGTGGGGAGGGGGGAGAAGTTTGGGCTCAACCTGTCAGCTAGGATGTTGGCAATGTCTGTGGGTTCGGTGTATTTTTTGTCATTTTGGACTAATTCTCAGCATATCTGGGAATTCCCACCCAGGTTCCTAACATAGGTTCATAGGTTCATAGGTTTATACTAGGCTATCTGTCCTAAGGCATTTATAAGCCTAGCCCAAAGTTTTGTGGCTTACGCCACCCCTTATATGAAAAAATACTGTGCCCATTAGTTTGTTGTGCCTCTGTCCAGCAGTGACACAGAGATGATTCCCGGGGTAAACCTATGATCTCCCATCCACAGGTCAAGATTTCTCTTGAACAGAGCCAGCGAGGTGCTCTGCCTCACATGGACCGGGATTTTATTCCACAGCATAGGGAGTCTCTGAGTGATAAATCTATCACTCCAGCATGTCCTATTTATATCCGTGCTAAGGTTTAAGTCGCTTGCTCTAGTGGTTTTGGTGGATTTGGATTTTTTGAGGTGGAGCATGTCCATTAATTCCGGGTTGGACATGGCCTTGTATGTCAGGCACGTCACCTCTGAGCAGACGGTATGCGACTGAATAGAGCTGGAGTTTCTTCAATCTGGCAGCATATGACAGATTTTGGAGTCCCTTTATCCTTTTGGTGAGGGACTTTTGGGGTCTCTCCAATTGCTGCAGATGTCGGGTGAGATACATCCTGAATGGGGCATTGTACTCGATCATTGGTCTGATAAGTGAAGAGTACAGGGGAACAATGACCTTACTATATCTGGATGTGAATCCCTTCATGATCAGGTGGGCAATGTAAAAGGTCTTTCTAACCACTTTAGCAATGTCAGTGTCAAAAGAAAGGCCACTGTCAACCTGGGTCCCCAGGTCCCTGATAACCTCTTCTGTGCTTAGTGGATTGCCACCTATATGGTAGCTTGGGGTTACCTTGTTTTTCCCGAAGGGTATGACTATACATTTTTTGGCGTTTAACTTCAGGCCATGGCTCTGGCACCAGCTATCTGTTTCCGTGAGTCCCTTCCGAAGGATATCCGTGTCCGATGCACTTTCCACTATGGCACCCAGTTTGCAGTCATCTGCAAACTTTGTTAGCCAAAGTCCTCCTATGTTGGCCTGTACTTCTGAGAAGTAGATGCCGAACAATAGGGGGCCAAGGACCGAGCCCTGTGGGACACCACTTGTGACCGGCTTGGAGTCTGACATAGCGCCAGCAACTCTAACCCTGTGGGTTCTGTCCTTAAGCCAGTTTGCAACCCATCTTGTGACATATGGGTTTACATTTAAGCTGGCAAGTTTTTCTACAATACCCGAGTGGGGTATTGTGTCGAAAGCCTTTGCAAGGTCAAGGTATGCTGTATGGACTGCCTTTCCCTCATCAATGGCCTTGGTGACTGTTTCGAAGAAGTCGACCAAGTTCAAAAGGCATGATCTGCCCTTGACGAAGCCAAACTGGGTCGGGTCCAATGTCTGCAAGTCCCCTATATCTTTGTTTATGAACTCCATTATGATCCTCTCCATAGCTTTGCAGACTAGACTTGTTAAGCTTATGGGGCGGTAATTACCAGGGTCCATAGAGGCACCGCCTTTGTGGAGTGGGACCACAGTTGCCGTACGCCATTCTTTGGGTACGTATCCTGTAATAAGGCTGAGATTAAACAGCTGCCTTATGTGTGGGTTTAATTCCTCATTTAGCTCGTGTAGCACACAGCCGGGGACACCATCCGGTCCCATTGATGCTGTGTTTTTAGCTTTAGAGAGCAGCTTTCACCTGCGCATTTGAGATGTCTGGGAGGCTACACTCCGCTGGGATAGTTATCTCTCCTTTAGGGGGGGAGAGGGGGTGAAGTTTGCACTGAACCTGTCTGCCAGTATGTTGGCAATGTCTGTGGGTTCAGTGATTTTTGTATCATTTTGGACTAATTCTGAGCATATCTGGGAGTTTCTTCCCAGGTTCCTAACATAGCTGAAAAAGGCCTTATGATTGTCCTTTGAATCCATGGCAATTTTTCTCTCAAAATTGGCCTTAGTTGATTTTATGAGTGCTTGTATTTTTTTACTAATAATGATCAGGGGTGACTTCCCTTTTATGGATTTTGTTCTATCATGTAATAGCTTTCTCCTCTTATTGTAAAGTTTGTTAATGGCTGGGGTCCACCAGACTGGACGTTTGCCCTTTGTGGAAAGAGTCTTGGTTTTATTTGGGATTGCCTGATCCATGCAGTCCTGGAGGTGTTCATAGAAGGCATTTGTAAGGGCTTCCGCAGCTTGGGTTGTGGTTTCCACTGGCTCAGGGGCCTTGAAGGATACCACACCAGTCTTGAGTAGTGTGAAGTTTGCTTTAGAGAAGTTCTTCACTGTGGTCTTTTGTTTGGGGTGGGGGGGATGTGGATTTCCAGTGAGATTAGTTTATGATCAGATCTCACCAATGAGGGATATACTTCCGGTGTGGAGCATTTTGTCCCCATGTTTGTGATAATGAGATCTAGTATATTTTCTCCTCTCATGGGAACAGTGACTAGCTGTTCCATGGCATTTGAATTTATGAACTCCAGGAACCGTTGGGCTAGAAAGTTAGGGCTTGAGTAATGTTCCCAGTCTATATTCGGGTAGTTGAAGTCACCCAATATGATGGTGTTTGGAGATACATTTATACCCTCCAGTGTCTTCAGGAAGGCTGTGTGGGGTTCCTGAGTTTGAGAGGGTGGCCTGTAGCATGCTACAATTTGTAGAGCAGTTTTGCCTATGGTTATTTATTTATTTATTTATTTATTTATTGCAGTTGGTTTACCAGGATAGTCCATTCGGCCAAATGAACCCGTTTTCAATGGAGTCCTGGGGAGAAAAGCTCCAAAATACATTCAAAGTTACATAATAGGTACAACAGATAGTAAAAAAGAAGACAATATCAAATAGTACAGCAGGTATGCAGTTAAATACATTGTGCAGAAAAACATATTAACTATTTAGCACAGCAAAAATTTCCATTTATACAGAAAAGTTAGGAAAACATAGTTACTAAAAGGAAGAGGAGATACAAAGACATAATATAGTGGGGGAGGAAGAAACATAAGGACTTGTTTAATAAATTCTATTGAATTTTCAGGGTATATTAAAGATGTGAGCAGAGCAGGGAGGGGTGTGAGAAGGAGTAGAGTAGGTTATGTAGGGTGGGAGCAGGAGCATTCCCACTGTGAAGCTAGATGTATATAAAGAGATTTTTTGAAAGCAGAGTGATTAGAGGTGGTGCGGATGAGTGGAGGAAGGGAGTTCCAGAGGCGAGCTAGGTTGAAGGATAGAAGGTTTTTGCCTGCGGGATGTATAGGTTTATGGACTTTGAGTAGGTTTTGATTGTTTGATCTTAATACTCTATTGGGTAGGTGCATTTTAAAGGCAGTAGAGAGGGAAGGACAGAGGGAGGGGTTGAGAATAAGCTTATGGGCTAGAGTTAGTTGAGTGTAAGTTAATTGATTGGGAAGTTCTAGCCATTTTAGTTTCTGGAGGGAAAGACAGTGGTGGGTGGAAGACTTGTGGCTGGTGGCGAATTTTGCAATTTTGTTGTAGCAAGAGGAAAGTTGTTTTTGAGAGACGACTGAAGATTAGATAGGAGTGGGGCCATAGAGAAGGGAGGGGATAAGGAAGGAAGTTGCGAGAGTTATTTTAGTAGCAGAGGTAAGGTAGGCATTTTGTCTATAAAGCATGCCAAGTTTTTGATGTTTTTTTTTGATATTTTTTTGTAAGTGAGAGGTAAATTTAAGTTGGTTGTCAATTAGTACCCCAAGTAGCTTGGTCTCTGAAACCATTTCTAGGGGTGAGTTATTTTGGCTACTGATTGAAAATGTATTCATATTGAGAGAAGTAGTTTTAGAAGAAGTAAATATCATAAGCTTGGTCTTGGTGGCATTGAGAGCTAGGTGATTATTTAACATCCATTGCTCTGTTGTAGAGAAAGCATCTTGAGTTAGTTTTAGAAGTGTGGTGATAGAGGTGGATGAGCAGATGATAGTTGAATCGTCTGCATATTGGATGATGTTAGAGAATGGGATTGATTTGTGGAAGTCATTTATAAATATGTTGAAGAGAATGGGACCTAGAATGGAGCCTTGTGGAACACCTGTGGGGGTACTAAGGAATGAGGAGGTAGCTTTTTTCCATTTTACTGCTTGAGTTCGGTTGGATAGGTAACTAGAGAACCAGTGTAGGGAGGAGGAAGAAATGTTAAGTTCTGAGAGTTTAGTTAAGAGCAGGCTGTGTGAGATGGTGTCAAAGGCTTTGGAAAGGTCGAGTAGTAAGGTAGAAACATACAGGCCAGAGTCACGAGCTCTATTTACTGTTTCCAGGAAGGAGAGGAGGGCAGTCATAGTGCTGTGATTAGGTCTGAAGCCGTGCTGTGTGGGAGTTATAAGATGATTTTCTAGGAGATGAGGGAGAAGTTGAAGATGGACACATTTTTCTAGGATTTTAGAAATGGGGGACAGAATGGCTATAGGACGGAAGTTAGTGACGTTGTTGTTGTTGCCCCCTTTGTGGAGGGGAATAATATATGCCTGTTTCCAAATTTGAGGAACTGTGCATTCTTTGAGGGAGCGGTTAATTAAGATGCTAATGGGATATGCAAGTGTTTCAGCAGCTATGCTAAGAAAGTAGGAAGGGATATTATCAGGGGCGTTGGTACATGGTTTCAATTGCAGAAGGAGTTTCTTTATAGTAGATGTAGGCATGAGATTTAATGAGAGGATAGTGGAGTTGGGAGAGTTGGGAGAGTTGGAAGGTGGAGGTGCTTGGGGTAAAGGTTGGGTAGTAGAAGAGGTAGAGGAGTTAGAGGATGGGAAGCAGGAAGAAGAAGTGGAGAAAGATAGAGTGTGCGGGGGGGAGGGGGTGTTAGAGAATATGGTGGGGTTGGAGAATGAAGAGGTCAATTTGGAAATAGAGTCAATAAAAAATGAGTTAAATTGGGTGGCCAGATCAAGTTCAGAGGCATTTGAGTCAGGGGTGGGAGTAGCTGGTGTACTAGGATGAAGGAGAGTAGAGATCCCTTTCCAGAATTTCTGAGGGTTGTTTATGTTATGGTTTTGGAGTGTAGAGAAATAGTTTTGTCGATCAGAAGTGATGAGTTTCTTTACTTTATTTCTAAGCATTTTATATTCGTTAAGGAGCAGATCTGTCTTAAGTTTCTGGTAGCATGCCCAGACTTTATCTCTATGTCTCATCATAGCAAGAGTATGTTTAGAGAGCCAGGGGGCCGATTTTGTTTTTACTCTCTTTGTCCTTAAGGGAGCTTGTGAGTCAAGTAGTTTTAAGAATGTTGTATTGAAGTGTGACACTGCCATGTCTAGTGGTAGTGTTTTTAGACAGTTCCAATTAATAGCTTGTAAAGAATTTACGAAGGTAGTTGGATTGAACTTTTTCTGGTCACGGATAGTAATGTAGTTGTGGGTTTGTTGAAGGACAGTGGGAAGTCGGTTGGTGAATATGGGTGAATGATCACTAAGGGAGTCTGGAAGGGTGCCACTGTTTGAGAAATAGTGAGGATGGGAGACAAGAATCCAATCCAGTATACTTCCACTGGAGAGGTTTTTGCAGGGCGAGTTACTGAGTTGATTAGTTGAGAGAAATTGTAAAGGTTAATATTTAATGAGTTTGTTGGAGATTGAATACAGGCCCAGTTGATGTTTACATCTCCTAGGATTATGGTTTTGTTGCTAATGTTACTAGAAATCCAAGAAAGGATAAGTTCGAGAGTGGGGATATTATCCCCTGGGGGTATATAAAGGGAAGCTAGACATATGTGTTTGTGATTGTTGATTTGTAGTAGAGTAAGGAGAAGTTCAGCATTGTTAAAGTGTGGAGTAGGTTTATTGTAGGGAGTGACTGCTAGGGAGGATGAATATATGAGGGCAACCCCTCCACCCTTTTTGAGAGACCTGTCTTTCCTAATGATGGAGTAGTTTGGGGGAATGATCTCAGAGTCATTTATATGTGGTTTTAACCAGGTTTCAGAAATAGACAGGATGTCAGGTTTATTGTGTATGAGCCAAGCATGGAGGTTTGGGACTTTATTTACTATACTTTGGGAGTTTAGGGAAGTAAAAAATAATGATTTATTTGTGGCTGTTATAGGGGAGGGGCCTGGGTTTGGGTGGATATCACCAGAAATGAGAGTGCTAATAAGATGTAGTATGGAACAGTTTATGTGGGCAGATAGCAAGATAAAGAGATTGGGTTCTGTTGTAAATTGGAGGGATTTGCTAGTAGTTATAAAAATGGGGAATGTATGGTAGGAGAAAAGTTTGTATTGGAACAGAAGGAGAGTGTTAGAGGGATACAAAGAGGAGGAAATAATAGAGTATGAATGTGAGAGAGGTGAGTTCTGATAATTAGTTATGTGAAAGTGTTGGGAGTGTAGGGGAAAAGTGGGTTGGGAGAGATGGTGGCAATAGAATGAAGAGAGGAGAAATAAAAGAAAAAGGGGGATGAGACAGAGTTTTGAAAGCATGTTGGGAAAGAGATGACAGAATAATACTAGTGAATAGAGTTATATGGTGTATAGAGGACACTAAGTATAGAGCAGCAGGTAGATTTCCTATATGGGGGGGGTGGTGTGGGTGTGGGAAGGAGTGGTATTAGGTCAGGAAAGATGATGATAGGGGTTTGTATGAGGGCTGGTTTTGGCGGGAAAAACAAAGGAAGGTGTGCCTAGATGTGTGTTAGTGATTGGAGTAGAGTAGCAGTGGGTGTGGTTTATGGAGGGATAAAGGTAGAGGTGCTGGGGGCGGGTGGGAATTGGGGGCAGGGTAGGGGAGCGGAGTGAGCACGAAGGGCGAACAGAGCGGGTTGAGCCCAGTGGAGCAGAAGAGGAGCGAAAAACTATCAGTAGAGCACTGTTCAAGAAGGGTAAGTAGTAGAGGGGTAAGTGGAGAGGGCCTAGATAAGGTAGGGAAAGTGGACTAAAAGTATCAGGAGAAGAGTGAGGGACTGAGATGTGAGAAGTATGAGTCTGAAGGAGAGAATGTCAAGATCAGTATAAGTCTATTATCAAGGGATATCCTCTAGTGGATAGAAGCTATTTACTCACTAGGGGATAAAATAAAATAGGGCTAGGAAGATGAGGGGAGAAGGGAGCTAAAGTACAGGGAAAAGAGTGAGGTATGGAGGACAAGGAGTAGAACTGGGGGGGGGGGGGTTGGCTGCTGGCACTCCAGACAGGGAGAATATGACTTCAGCTAGTAGGATTACAGGAGTGTCAGGCTTAGCAAAAACACATACTTTCTTGAGATCTTTTAGAGAGTCTCTCGGGAGCGTTATCCTCAAGGTAGTTGAAGCAGCACAGGGTATTTGTTGCTATAGCACTAGGGAGTACAGCTTTGGTTGGGTCCAGTATCCACCCAGGCAAAAACACAGGGGGAGATTCAGGGCAAGAGAGCTGGAGGACAGGAGAGAAGGTAGAAGTCAGTTAGTGGCAGATAAAAATACACTTATCCATTACTACTGTTTAAATAAGGAGGTATGACTAGAGCAGATAAAAATACACTTATCACTACTACTGTTTAAATGAGGAGGTATACCTAGAGCATACAAGTTATTCACAGGAAACAACCTGAACTTCTAATCATGCACATTGCAAACTAACATTGTTCATTATGCAGCATATATAACAATAGGATAAAAAAACAAGCATATGCAGAGGGAGCCAGGTAATGTTGGGGTTATAAGCAGACAGGTTAAAAGCAATGTACCTCTTAACTGCGTTTTACACGTGTGAGGTAACTCATTGCTAAAAAAGGCTATCCCCGGTAGATAAAACACTACCTATGTTGGTTTCTCATACAAACAGAGAACCTGTTAGAGTCAGAAAACATGTAGCAGCTAAACCATGAACAGTGTTTTTCACTGTTGGGTCACTATACTCTTAACACCGTATGGAAACCATAACATTTAAAAGAAAAAGTAGCATTTGCTATATGAGCTGATTCTATGATGTAAAAGGTGCATCAAGTACCCCACAACTTCATATGAGTTATTTCTACTACTCTTCCGATAAGAGGGAAGTGCGCTACACACTGAAGCTGATATCAGCGAGCAACTGTGTTCATATGTCTGAGGTCGGAAGATAATTGGTAAAGCATACTTTAATTGTTATAGATCAAAATTAAAACATAGCACCTGCATAGGAATGTAGTCGCACCTGGATGGTTTCCGAAGCTTAGTGCGTTGCCACCAACCTGGAGGTGTGGGTATCCTTTATGAATATGGATACACCCCCTCCTTTTGTGGTGTGGTCCAGGTTTTGGGGCCGGAACGCATGATATGAGGTAAAGCCTAATAGTGCCGGGGTGCTCTCAGGAACCTTGAACCAGGTTTCAGTTACAGTACAGACATCAATGTTCTCCATACTGAGAAGGGCCTCGAGTGCGTGCATTTTGAGATTTAGACTTCTGGCATTGAGCAGCATTACTCTCAGTTTCTTCCCATTTTTGTTTTCTAGGCTGGTAGGTTTAGAATTTGAGCCTTGCCTAAAAAAGGCACTATGGTGGTGGCAAGAGCCTTAGCCAATATCCGGAATCCCAGGGGTGACAGGTGCAAAGCCTTGTGATTATCCTTGGTGTCCTGTGCAATTTTTCTCTTAAAGCTGGCCTTAGACGATTTTGAGTGCCCATAGTTTTTTGCTAATACTGATCAGAGATGCCTTCCCTTTTTGGGATTTTGCTCTATCATGTAGTAGCTTCCTCCTTCTATTGTATAGTTTGTTTATGGCTGGGGTCCATCAGACAGGACGTCTGCCTTTGGAGGACTGGGTCTTGGTTTTATCTGGGATTGCATGATCCATGCATTCCTGAAGGTGTTCATAGAATGCGTTTATAAAGGATTCTGCGGTCTGGGCCGTATTTTCCACAGGCCCGGGGGCTTTGAAGGATTCCACCTCGGTTTTGAGGAGTGTGAAATTTG
>NC_056732.1:1759401079-1759461079 GCF_019279795.1 Protopterus annectens | reverse complement strand
CATTGTACCATCAATCAACTTTGTAATGTTGATGTTGATGAAATCTGTATTAAACAAATTTCTTGAATTAGTACCCAAGGCTAAACTATTAGGTGTCTTCATTGATGTCCAGCTTAAGTTTGACACCCATCTATAAATAAATATTAAAAAAAACACCAAAAACTTGCTATGCTCTACCACCACAATTGCTACCTTACTCCTTCTACCAAGCACATTCTTTCCACCACATACATCATCCCCTCTATCCTATATGGTGTCCCTCTCCTCAGTAACCTACAATCCTCTCTTAAGACAAAACTCTCTTCCTGTTATAATAAAATTGCCAAATTTGCCTCCAGCCTCAAATCTTCTACACACCACTGTATCGCCCTCCACAAAGTAAACTAGTTAGAGCTGCCCAATTATCTCACCAACATTCAACTCATTCAAGCTCACAAACTCATCGTTAGTCCCTCCCTCTGTCTCTCCCTGTCCTCTACCTTTAAAATGCACCTTCCTGAAAGACTCAAGATCCAACAACAAGAATCTGATTGAACAACACAAACCTACCCATCCTCCAGGAAAAATCAACTGTCCTTTGCCTTAGCACGCCAATGGAACTCCCTACCACCATTCATCCGTACCACCACTCGCCACTCTACCTTCAAAACCTCACTTCACTCACACCTAATGTCTCTCTAGGAATGCTCCTGCTCCCACCCTGCATAACTTTTTCTCCAAACTCTTTCCCTCTCTGCACTTCTCTTCCTCCCTTGCTTTCTCCTCTTCCACCTCATACTCAGCCATCCACCTCCCTCCTCTTCTCCTAACTCTTCTTCCTCTGTTTGTTTCTCCTCTATCTCTCATCCCTACTAACACTCTCAGGCATCCCAGGTACTTTGTGCCCTGCTGTTATATTTCTACAGTAGGAAAAATATATTTGTAAATATTTACTTATGTTTTATAACTTTTATTTGTTGATTTTTATAAATTGTATCTTTAAATGTCATGTTCTTATCTGTTCTTCTGTTTTACTATGTAAACTACAAGATTGATCATGAGTATTGTCTTTATGGAGCTTTTCTCTCCAGGACTCCATTGAAAACGGGTTCATCTTGGCCCAGTGGAACATCCTGGTAAATCAACTGCAAATAAATAAATAAATAAATAAATAAATATTCTTGCTATAAACCTTAAGCCAGAATCATTAGAGTTCAGATATATAACAAAGTGCTTCCATGCCTCCATTGTACCTTATCAAACACACTTGCAATCATCCAAGAAGTGGTATCACATAATCAAGTAATTTCAAAATGGGTTTGTATCATTATAAATAAAACCCTGTTCCAAATACCCCATGCAAAGGTCAGCATAAATGAGAGCAAATGTTGTACCCATTGCATCCCCCTTTGTTTGCAGATAACACTCAGTACGAAAATAGAAAACACTATGCTCAAAAAGTCTCATTACTTATAACAAAAATCCTGAATGTTCCAATGAATATAAACCTGAGATTAAAAACCAATATCTGACAGCTAACCTGCCACCTTCATGGGGTATGCTCTTATGCAAAGATTGTACATTGAGAGTACATAAAAAGGAACTACTGGGGACCTGCAACTCATCCATGAGTTTTAAAAACACTATAGAGTCTCTTAAACGTGGTCTTACCAAGCCTAACAAAGGTTTTAATTGATTTTCTAAGTATATCGACAATGGTTCCATTAGTGAATCATATCCTGATACAAAAGATCTCCCAGGTGGATTGGTTATAGACCTTATGTGTTTTCAGTAAGATGTAAAATCTTTGTAGCTTGGGATCCTCCACCAGCAGCTGTTGTACTAAAGCTTCAGTAATTAAACCTTGATTTTCAGCCTCCAACAAGAATGTATCTATTATGTTCTTAAAATCAAGAACTGGGTCTAATGGTAACTTAAAATAAGATATTTTGTCATCAAGTTGTCTCCTAGCCTCAATTTCATCTTCTTCTTCTTTCGGCTGCTCATGTCAGGGGTCACCCCAGCAGATCAACTGTTTCCATTTCTTCCTGTCCTCTGCATCTTGCTCTGTCACACCAACCACTTGCATGTCCTCTCCCACCACATCCATAAACTTTATCTTAGGCTTTCCTCTTTTCCTGTTACCTGGCAGCTTCATCCTTAGCATCTTTTTCCCAATATACTCTGCATCCCTCGTCAGCACATGTCCAAACCAATGTAATCTTGCCTCTCTGGCTTTGTCTCAAAACCTTCCAACCTGGGCTGACCCTCTAATATACTCATTCCTAATCCTGTCCATCCTCATCACACCCAGTGCAAATATTAACATCTTCAACTCTGCCACGTCAAGCTCTGACTCCTGCCTTTTTGTCAGTGCCACTGTCTCCAACCCATATAACATAGCTGGTCTCACTACCCTCTTGTAGACCTTCCCTTTCACTCTTACTGGTACTAGTCTGTCACAAATCATTCCTGACACTCTTCTCCACCCACTCCATCCTGCCTGTACTCTCTTTTTCACCTCTCTTCCACCCTCACCATTACTCTGAACTATTGATCCCAAGTATTTAAACTCATCCACCTTTGCCACCTCTACTCCCTGCATCCTCACCATTCCTCTATCCTCCCTCTCATTCACACACCTATATTCTGTCTTAGTCCTGCTGACCTTCATTCCTCTTCTCTCTAGAGCATATCTGCACCTCTCCAGGGTCTCCTCCACCTGTTCCCTACTCTCATTACAGATCACAATGTCATCTGCAAACATCATAGTCCATGGGGACTCCTGTATGATCTCGTCTATCAAGCTGTCTATCACCATTACAAATAAGAAAGGGCTCAGAGCTGATCCTTGATGTAATCCCACCTCCACCTTAAATGCATCCGTCACTCCCACTGCAGACCTGACCGCTGTCGTACTACCCTCGTACATATCCTGTACCACTCTTACATATTTCTCTGACACTCCTGACTTCCTCATAAAATACCACAACTTCTCTCTAGGCACCCTGTCATATGCTTTCTCTAAATCCACAAAGACACAATGCAACTCTTAGCCTCAGTTTCATAATCTAACAAATCCCAACAACATTATAGCCCTGCCCTTATCAGCCTTAATCACCATTATTTGTCCATTCTTTGTTAAATTATCCAAAGGCTATTTTTCAACATTACTTAGGTTATTACCATAGTTCATAAATAAAACCCTTTAATGTGTAAATCATGTAAAACCTGTTGTTCAAATAATTTAACCCTCGGGTGGTATGGTGGTTGGAATGCAGATTTTTTGATTTTAAATGAAGCATCAGACACATTGCTCTCATTATCTCTTAAGTTATAATAATTTCTAAGGTTTAAATTCTGACAACATTGTTTTAACATCCATACAAACAATGTATTGAGAAGCATAAACTAATGAGACAAATCCCAAACCTTTATGAAGTACACTTTTTTTCACTTTTAGTAAATTCACATGTAGTCAAATTCACAACCAAATTATTTTCAGCATCATAAGTCACATTAGTCGCAGTCAAATCCTGACCAAACTCCTGAAAGTACTTTTGATGTCTTCTGTGTTTCCTTCCTGCTCTCATAAAGGCCCCCCTTATTCTTGGATCTCTTGTACACCAGTGATGTAATCTTAAAGCCTTTGTCCATGTTTGTTACAGTGTCTGTATTAGATGGATTGGAGGAGAAATCTGAAATACTAGACTGAATTACGACCATTAGAGGGATTTTTCAAGATAGAATGGTCCCCTCTTATGTTCCGGTCTACTACTTTTTTATTATTAGCATCTGAAAACCATACAGCATGTTTAGAACTCTTCCAAGTAAGCACTGAGTTGTTTTTAAAATCATCCATGTCTCTATTATACTTTTTATTTTCCAATTTTTCAGTCCAGTTGCATAAACATTCACTTCCTCCAAATATTTAGCATACATGCCCTGATAAACTCACTGCTGTTCCAACTGTTGAATGCTGTCAAGATTTGAATCTAATTTAGTCTTAATTGGTAAAAGCAGACATTCATAATATTCAACCAACAATTCAATAAACAATATGGAGGCAGTCTGCTGAGTTATTTGGCATTCAGAGATGAATGCAACATCGTCCTTCCCAACACAAGGTTTTAAATAAACCCATAGACCTGTAGGTGCTAGATCAACTCCTAAATATGCTTTAATCAGTTTAATATGCCAAACTGTAGATCAAAATTTCTTAGTCTTTAAAGAAATCCTCCATCTCAGTGGCATGACTCAACTCTAAAGCTATTGCATTTTGTTGGTAGCATGTAAAACAAACTACATCATCTTTATGTTCCAATAAGTTCCCAATAAGCAGTCGTAGGTCACTTCCCATAGCCATTTAAACTGCTCAAAAATATCAACACTCCCGTTTGAAGTGATAATGGTCAGCACACAACAAAAATACACCACAACAATAGCTGTTACCCAAGCCATAAACAGTGCATGGACTAACAATAATATGCACACCAAAAAGTCCAGCACACACAAAAAAATCCATATGCAGTTAAAAGTAACCAGCTGAGCAAAGCAGACTGGTTTCAACCACTGGGGTCATTAGTGCAATAAGGAAACACACACCTTTCAGGCTGAAATCCCATTCATGTAAAGCAACAGCATCCTTTAAAATTCAGCTGCTTCATATAAAGAGTGTGTGTATATAATGGTTTTCACTAAAATGCATGCTAATATATTCAAAATCGAGCCAACATACACACTCGTACCAGTATTCGTTCAAACCTGGCCTATACATAGCTGTTGTGGTGTTTTTATACACACATATATATATATATATATATATATATATATATATATATATATATATATGCATAGGTTAGACGTTCAGTGCTAATACTATGCTAAGGATGGAAGCCATGTTGTGTAGGGGATAGGAATTCTTCCTGCAGGATATAGATTACCAATTGCTTTAGAATACATGTTTTATGTATTTTGCAGAGTGGGTGAAGATTGCTACAGTTTAAGGTTAGTGATGTCTGTTAAATTTACTCCTTATTTCCTTATTTTATGTGTCACATTTATCCACATACCTCAGTAAGAAAGCAAGGATCTTGATGTTTTTTTTTCTGCCTCTGTAAGTCTCACTTCATCTACACGCCATGTTACTGCCATAATGTAGCTATTAATTTCAGCATTAGTGATAGTGGGATTGGGGTACACAATCATTATATGGGTAAAAAACTACATATTGCAGGTGTTTGCAAGCTGGTAGCTTGTGACACACCTGCTCCCTGACAGTTGCTCAAATAAGGAATAGCCCTCTCAGCACCCAGTCCTATAAACTACAACATCCTTCCAGAACCTAAACCCTAAACCTACCATTCCCCAACCAGTCCAAGCCTGGGTCTTCAGTGCCTTACCCTAAACTCCACTCTCACTGCCTACCCCTAAATGTCCCCCCCAATTGTTCCTTAAACCTAAAACTTCACTCCCCGCATTCTAAACCTACATTTCCCGATCACCTCACCTCCTAGTGCTAAAACTCCCTTCATGTTCTCTAAACCTTCAACTTCCTGCCTAAGTCTAAGTTGTCTGATCAGTCCCTAAACCTATAACTCTCTTCCTGCTCCCTAACACTAAAACTTCCTTCCCACTCACTAACCCTAAAATACCCCCCTGCTTCCTAATCCTAACCCCCACTCCCTCCCTACAGTTGCTTCCCAGAACTGATTTTTGAGTTCTTATTTCAACCATGAGCAGCAGGACTCTTGAGTTCTTGGCTTCAAGGCAGCAGTTTTTATTGCTTAGGACTCAAGCACCTTTACTGAACCTGGTAAAAAGGAACAGTTCCTTTAGAGGAAAAGTTTATTTTCAAAAGTGAGTGTGTGTGTGTGTGTGTGTGTGTGTGTGTGTGTGTGTGTGTGTGTGTGTGTGTGTGTGTGTGTGTGTGTGTGTGTGTGTGTGTGTGTGTGTGTGTGTGTGTGTGTGTGTGAGTGTGTGTGTGTGTGTGTGTGTGTGTGTGTGTGTGTGTGTGTGTGTGTGTGTGTGTGTGTGTGTGTGTGTGTGTGTGTGTGTGTGTGTGTGAGTGTGTGAGTGTGTGAGTGTGTGAGTGTGTTTTAAATGATTAACTATAGGGCATTGTCACATGTAACAAGATGAAGCAATATATTATATTGCTGGAATTTTTCCAAGACTGAAAGGCCTGCAGTTACTATATTTTGATTAACAATTGTTTTATTTGCATGTGCAGTAAACTAGTTGTATTATTTCATTTGTTTATTTAAAATAAATAAATATCCAAATAAGGTGGAGAGTCCTGTTGCTTAACAGTTTTTACAACATCATGATTCTGACCCTAGTGGTCTAAAAGCAACTATTTTGAAAAAATTGTCTTTGCAATTTAATTTAGAGAATGTTTGTAAAATAAATCTTTGTTATAAACCCCCGGATTCATAAAGCTCAGCACAAGGCCGGTGTAAGGCTTGCGCCGGCCGTGCAGTGTATAACTGGCGTAGCAGCGCCACATGCATAGTAATGAGTGTGTGCCACAACCACAACCACGTGCATAGGGCACGTGCGCGAGTCCAGGTAGCCCAAGTAGGATGCGCCCGTAGGCGTGGCCAAGCCGGCAGGCGATGAGCAACCTAAAGTGCTGACTGTCACATGCCGCCTGCAATAGTAACCGCACCAACCAGTGTCCGTGGATAATGAAACGTATGCAGAGTATGCAACATAGTACCCGTCCACACAAAATGGAAAACCAACCATAAATCCACAAAGTACAAAATGTTCCCGTCCATGGAACAAAGGATACTCGGAATACCGTGTCCGTCACGCAATGCACTGTCAGCAGGCAAACCCAGTGGAGGTGTACTGCATCATGCCAGCGCGCCGCAACTACACACGACTAGCCCCATGGGCATGGTCACCAGCAGTCCTACAGTGGTAGTGAGAGTACACAGCTGGGCAGTCGTGGCCATATAACAACCAGAAAGAAATCAGATATCCCAAACACAGACAAACATGTGTATAGTAAAATGTGCTAGACACAGCAACATAACCGTCACATACACATAGGATGGCGTATGCCGAATCAGAATATCCAGAAGCAGAACCCATGCATGCAAATGTAATACACAACAACCCCATCATAGTACGTAACCCGCACCCATGTCCGACTGTCCACCCAATCCAGCTAGCAGCCTTGCGCAGCTGCACACCTACACACAGCGGGTATACCCCATATGTAGTAGGAAGTATTGTCCTAGGCAGTGACACGCGTGCAAATATGTACCCCACATGTCAACATCCCACCCCAGGTACTGATATCCAAATGGCTGCATGTGAATGTGTCGGCAGAATGTGTATATCCCGCATGTGGTTACAGACCTGTCGAAACCCCATAGGTGTTCACATGCCACGGTGTCCATAACTGTACACATCTGGACAAAGCAGTATGTGCAGCCACTGTACCGATGATTAGCTATGCAGACATGTCAAACACAATACACAGGGCGGAACAGCCGTCCACCAAGCAGGTCACCCCAGCAGGGTTGCCACATGCACAGAATGTCAAGGTGGGACATCAGTCGTAGATGTGTGGTTCCGTATGGCAAAACACCCACGGCCAATGCAAAGGATAGAATAACACGTATATGCCCTGATGAATGGTTCTGTCATAGCATGGGAATAGCTTAAGCTATCCAACATAATAGTCATGCGTACCAGAAACAAAATGCCTGTAACACGGAAGTAGTAATGCAGGAAGGCATACACGACTGTGTCAATATCACGGGACATATGGCACGTGTCAAGTGTCGACGCAGGACACAAATGTCCATAATGGGGCCCCCTGCAAAAAGGAACACGTGCCAACCCCACCACCCACTGACGTATCGGCAGTATAACTACAACCCAAACACACACCAACACCACCGTCCAACCCATGATAACAACGAAGGCCGGACAAAGACCAACACAATGCATGCACAAATAGGGACACATGTAACCGGTGCTCCGACAACCTTCCACAGGCCACCGAATAATAGTATGTACATACGCATGTAATGCTGCGAAGGATGTGTGGTAGTCTCCAGTATCACAGAGGTAGGTACAGAGATACACTGTAACCAACCGTCATATATGTGCACTGTACACAGCATACCTGCAGGTAATACATAGTTCAGTCATGTGCCACATAAATATCCACGTATGAATGAGGACAGGGGATAGACAAGTGTGAATGGGAAAAACACAGAACATGGCATATGTATGATAACCGGCACCACCCACAGCATTGTATGCCAATAGCAGAAGCTATTGTTGGTTGTCCAAACACTCGTGTCTGTACACACGAAATACATATCATAGCAATAACCCATGCCTGTGTGTCGGTAATGCTGGATATACCCACGGTAGACGTGGTGCGGTCCCGAGGGCGATGCCCGAGGGACCAAACAAAGGCAGCCGTGGGTAAATACAGCAGTACCCACACCCAGACGTTAGTTATTGCTATTATGCCATATCATCTAGGAAAATAAACTATTAATCCCCAGACATAATGGCACAGCATAATGCCTGTCTGCTGCCCATCAGCAGATGTCTGTCATCCACGGCGGTGCTAACGTACTGCGCGACATGTCCGTTGCTAATGTCGAAACTGTCTCGCTATGTAAAACACAGTCAACATAGCAAATCAATACAAAACAGCAACGGAGAGCTCGATGTCCCAATTGCTGTGTTGTACAACCTGTCCCGCTATGTTAAATGTGTGTAGCAGAGCGAGACTGGCCCAAATTAAGCAACGGACATCTCCGTGGCTCAGTTAAAGCTGTCACGCTATGTTAAACCCATGTAACATAGCGAGACAGGTTATAAATACCAAGGTATACTAATGGAAATAGGTCCGGGTGACCAGACCGTGTGCCATTACTATAAACTGATCCACAACAGGCACGCTGGCCAATCAGCGTGCACGGTTAGGAATACTGGGGGGGGGTTATGGTATAATAGACATGGACAAACCGTGCCCATGTGCCTCGTCAAACATTCGTACATGGTCAGGGCAGTCCCGTACACTAGGTGGACAAGACCAAACCCAGAGCACCACAGGAACACCCTGACAATCAAAGACCTGTATGCGTTGGGGCTATAAGCCCCTGTGATCTGAATATCCCTGCGGTCACGCCATATGCATCCTGGGTCAAGAGCAGTAGGGAATAGGGAATGTGTAACATGTAGTACCGCACTTTTCCCAGCAGGAGAATGGATGCCTGTGACGTAAGTGAGTGCGGGGGGGGGTATGTTAATGTAGCTATGTACCATGGGTATGCATATAAATGAGACAGAACAGCAAACGTGTAGTGGTCACAGCAACCAGCCAACGTGAATGCAGTCCCGTTAGAATTACGACTATAGAACATATAAATGTGAACGTGTAAGTAATGCATCTGTGCCACAAAGACAGTTACATGTGTAAAGGTGAAAGTGTGTTCCGCGCACGTCCGTTAACCGGATCAGAGATATGTTACTGGAACAGTCACAACTAATACAGGCCACGTAATCACACAGACTCAGTAAACATATGTAACCCAGAATACGGATATGCATGTGCGCCTGCGCATAACCCACAATTAGGAAATGCAAGTGCGCCTGTGCGTGTGTGATCCGCTCACAGCAGGGTAAGTTAATGCTGTGTCCTCCACGTTAGTTATACATGTCTCAAAACTGTCAGCCTCTGAAAGTATGGAACCGGACAATGCCATGCAAAGTACTGGTACAAATAGTGAGAAACACATGATATGTGATAAGACAAACAGAGAATGTGGATAGAATAACGGGTGTGTTAGTAGCAGGGATTGACGAAGGGTATGCATCAGTAACCCGACCTACTTGTCAGAAGGTGCCACAGTACGTTTATATAAGTTTTATGTTGGTTTACATTTGTTGACCGGGCTAGGCTAGCTGGATATATGTCCAGTGTCAGTAGAGGCCCGGGGAGAAATGCTCCACACACAATAATAGCACAACATACCAAAGTAGTCATATATGTAAACAGAAAGGAACAACAATAGAAAGTGTCCAAAAAGGACTGGTTACATAAAGATTCCAGAAGACAAAGAAAAACATAGTCGGTGGAAGCACGTCATAATTATAGAATCAAGTCTCTATAGAATCAAGCAAGTCTCACATGAAATGCCAGCAAATTGCCAGATAGACACAGGTCAATGTAACACACACCTAAGATAAAGGGCCAACCATCCATACACTCTGCTAGAACCTGTACAGTGGATAGGTATGGTATGGTTATAGATGTGTGTACACAGGTAATTCACAGACAGTAACAAAGCAAGGTATGAAACGAGGGGTTCACATGTATATATGTACACACAACAGACCTACGTCCCGTATATATGACACATGGATATAAATATGCCAAGTAATAGATAATATGGGTAGTCAAACAGACGTCCGCGAACGGGGAACATACAGCAGCAGCCAAAACCACTGGCCAGAAGGTGACAGTCCAGCAAGTTCTACACTTTACACATGCACACTGGTGTCCATTGTAGGACTCCAAAAATTGCTCCATTCGCAACCCCTGCTGCGATTGACGTAAAAGAAGTGACAGCCGCAACTACGGAACAGCTATACATGCACTAAAAGCTTGTTCAAGGTTGATGACATGTGTCCATGAAATGCAGGACATATGGACAGATATCCCCAGAGTGGCGAGTCCATAGAAGTGCGTCCACATCCCAGTACCGCACACATTAACCATGTGTAATGTGTACCGTCGAGGGTTGCAGGCATGTGAACCTGGGTATGCAGAAATGGGCCTAAGTGTTGTTTGGCAGAGAATCCGTAGGCCCGCCTCGTGGGAGGGATGTGGGTATAGCACATGCCTTAATCCCCAGTAATGGTGCAAAGCATCCACCGGATATTGCGGAAAGCAGGTGTGAAATATGTACAGCCCTATATCAGTGTCCTGTAGGCGATTCCCATGGATGGACATGCGTATGACCAAGATGGCACCCATAACTGGAAATCTGTCGGAACAACACAGCTGCAGTTAGGCATAGCACAGGAAATACAGATAGGGACTACATTACAAATACCCCATACAAAGTCAGACCATTATGCGAATACTGGCGTACATAGCTCTCAACCTTCCATCACCAAAATGAGGAACACTCGCCTTCATAATGTGGAACAAATGAGCAAGATGTGGAACACATACTAATGGCTTACTAACAACTTCAACTAGGAAGGTCATAGGATGGTTAAAATATGCTGTTTTCACTTATAAAGAAGATCCTTTAATGAAGTAATATGATTAATGTCAATTTACCATGGATTTCACCTAAAACATTCCTAACACTGAATGTGTAACAGACCCATTCAATGCGGAACTTTGAGGAATTTCGAGGAGCATGACCCTTTTAAGACCCCAAATGAGGTACGTCCCTCATAATGAGGTACACTTGAGAGGTATGCTGGCATAGCCATGAATACGGATGTTATGAGTGTCACTAATCATGCAATGGAAATAGCGCCCCCTATCACCCACTGCACAGTCCGGAATGCCTAGGCAGCAATCAGCTAGGAAGGCACAGCACTATGCGAAACGTAACAAGGGCAATGGCCGAACGTCAGGGCGTGTACACATAATGACAACAGGTCAGGGTATGAATGAGCTACCTGTCCAGAATACATGTACTGAACCGGTGATACTAGGCGGACAGGTGGGAAGAAAGACAGCAGGACAAATGTGCAACCATGTATATGTCCTACCCCGGTAATTGTGAATGACAACATATGCCCCGCGAAGGTCAATGTGGAAGGTAATCAGACACAAAGGTGAAGTGTCCCCCAGGGCGCCATGAAGTGTCAACATAACAATTACCAGGCCCCCATAGTCGTACGTGAGCCCCGCCACTGACGGGAAGTGCAAATACGACGCACACATATGGTACAGGAAAGAACAAGTAGTGTGGATAAGCAGATGTAGACCTGTGTGAGGAATACAACTGTCTGTGTGGGTGTGCCGTGCAAATACAAAGTAATGTCATGTGGTCTGTCATGCCGCCACACACTGTGTGTGTATTGTAGTCAGACAGTAGGTATGTTGTATTAGACACATACCCTGCAACTGCAGAGATGTACGCAGACTGTGTAGAAGTCTGCCTCATATGTTCGCTGTGTTCCACGTAACAGTAACAGTCCGGCGCCCTCATGATAACTGACGACAGGAAACAAAGACAAACATGTGAGGATGACACCAAATCAGACAGAAATGCCATACGCATGCATAACACAGCACTGTGCCCACTATCAATGTTTCCAAGAGCAACATGACATGGCTGGCCCCAAGTGTCCCACTATCACATAAGGCCGTGTCCAGATATACGCTCCCTGAGGTGGAGTGTTATGAACAGACACAGATGCATGTGTGTGGAAACACTAGTATCCACTGCAAGATGATGGAATGTGCTGCTGTAGGAGGGCTAGTACTGTCCGCAGGTATGTGCTGAAATGCACATGAAACAGCTGTCTACATGGATTACCCATAGTGGCGACACCTGCACAGACGATTATAGTGGGACATACACACGACCAAGCACACAGCTCAGATAGACATACACATACCATAAACAGGCAATGATATACAAGGTCTATGGTGTGTACGAGTACAGTGACTGTACAGCAAGGATAGCTGTCTGCCAAGATATACAGCAGATGTCTCTAGGGCGTGCAATACCTCCCGGAACATGGACGTTGCATGGATAATGTTTGGATATGCATCGTACCACATTTCTACGTGTCAGCCGTGCAAATATGCGATACATGGGACAGACAGCTGTCCATGCAAGAGCAGCGCTATGGGCATAAGATATGTATGTAGATATACATCGAGAGAGATACAGACAGACACATGTGGCAAGGCCGGTAGTGGAACCTACACATCACTACCCTATCACACCACAGCAGGACACACGTGGAGAACACACTACGGAGGTCGCTAACCACAGCAGGCACACAGGCAGTCCACTAGCTGCGCCTCAACATCCGCAAACACAGAGATGTCAGCAGGATATATGTGTGCTGCGGAGCGTCTAAAACCATAACCTACAAACCCATGCGGCTGGCAGCATAGACACACACACACACACACACACACACACACACACACACACACACACACACACACACACACACAGCTGGCAGGCATGGGAATTGACCTTACCCCTACCTACCCAACCGCACGACAGTATGACACAGGTAGGGAACGCGCTACTCGGAGCACTGAACACAGCACTGTCAGAGGCATACGTCTAGGTGGGTGGCATCATCCGCAAAGGAATAGACGCCGATAGCAAATGTATGTGTTGTGAAGTGTCTAAAAGCATTACTATTTCCAGAAGAAGCTGGAAACACACACACACGCGGAAGGGCTGGGAGTTGAACCTACGCCTACCTACATGAACACACTACAGCATGATGCATTTACAAAACGTGCTACCGAGATTACTGAGCACAGCACTGTCAGAGGCATACTTCTAGGCGGGTGACATCATCCGTAAAGGAATAGACGCTGATAGGCAAGGTATGTGTTGTGAAGCGTCTAAAAGCATTACTATCTCCAGAGGCAGCTGGAAACACACACACATGGGGAAGGGCTGGGAGTTGAACCTACGCCTACCTACATGAACACACTACAGCATGATGCATTTACAGAACGCGCTACCGAGATTACTGAGCACAGCACTGTCAAGAGGCATACTCCTAGGTGGGTGATATCATCTTCAGAGGCAAGGCAGCCGATAGGGAATGAAGACAGAGTGAGCAGTCACAAGGCATGTTACTATCCCAAGGTGGGCGTACAGTAACACGGCAGTGCTGCCCTCGGGAATACTACCTAATTACGGAGCACAACATCATGACATGGATACGGGATGCACCACAGACAGCACACCCTATGAGAGAGCAACCGCCGTGCATGATGTAGGCAGCCATTGTGGCATAGCAACTACATATAACTCGCCTGGACGGCCACCGTGGCTATGCAGGATGTCGTTGGCCAAGGCTACACGCCTAGTATCAGACGTCGGTGCCGACTGCACTGTGTCCCCACGCATGGCGTACTGGGCATGCCGACACACCTAGCGGTCGCAAAGGGGAAACATACATGCACACGGGGTATACTCACAGAAGGGCGCAGTGTGCACTGTACTGTGTCTCCATCTACACAACTGCTTACTGGGCATGCTCACACACTTAGCATTTGCAGAGTGCAGACATGCATACACATGGGGTTGAATCATGAAAGGGCAGAGTGTGGAACGTCATGTGTGTCCACCTACACAACAGCAAACCGGGCATGCTCACACACTTGGCGGTTGCAAAGGGGGAACATACATGCACACGGGGTATAATCACAGACGGGCGCGGTGTGCACTGTACTGTGTGTCCATCTACACAACTGCTTACAGGGCATGCTCACACACATAGCATTTGCAGAGTGCAGACATGCATACACATGGGGTTGAATCATGAAAGGGCAGAGTGTGGAATGTCGTGTGTGTCCAGCTACACAACAGCACACCGGGCATGCACACACACTTAGCATGTGCTACGCGCCATCCGGCATGCAGACGGAGTGTACACACCGCAGGTCATGGTCAGGTAAACCCGTCCACACGCACAGGGTGGTCACACATGCAGTTACTCGTACACACACACAGATGGCATCACAGGCGTCACAGGTGCAGGTCAGACATGTACACACTGCAGCAGACAGAGTGTACACACCGCAGGTCACAGTCAGGTAAACCCGTCCACACGCACAGGGTGGTCACACATGCAGTTACTCGTACACACATAGATGGCATCACAGGCATCACGGGTGCAGGTCAGACATGTACACACTGCAGTGAACACTGTAGCTGCCATGCCAGCACCATGTCATCGGTGCAGCACTATGCCTCACGGTCCAACAACAGCATGTGACATTTGTCCACAGGTCTGTATAGCGTTGTACACCAGTCGTGCAGAGTACACATGTACTAACAATGATCCCACATGTGTGATGTAGTCTGCCCATATCAGTATACATAGACAGGTTGGCTCCACACATACCACGGCCCTGACACAACTATGACACATGACTGCTGCTGTACCAGAGTGATCCAACGTCCGGATATGTCATACATGTGATTGTCTGGCTGTGTGCATGGACTGCACACAGGACACATACGAAGCATGTGATGTACCACATGCATAACAGTGGCATACACGGTGCTACACACACGAATGGAAGGTGGACACATGTCTGTGGTATGCTCCCACTACAGGGTGTAGCGGTGTTGACCGGGACACATACCCTGGTATTGTTCGCCTGTGACAGCTGTGATACCATACCACAGTCCATGTTCTATATATGTCAACACACATGTCAAAACATAGCAATGCATACACACATGGCAACAGGGGACACATGTGACACGTGTACTGTGCATGGCACAGCCATGCATGAGCAGTGGCCGATGTCCATAACATAGTTGCAACTCCCTACCACATGCATACCCATCATGGGGGCCGTTATATGGTGGCATAGTAACAGCATGTATGGCGGTATGTGTGTACATCATGTGTTTAAACACCTGTCCACATGCATGTGTGCAGGTGGTGGCTCACAGGTGTGTCACACACCATCCTACCCTGCCATGTGCATACAGTATGCTATGTCGCTGTTACATGACAGTGCTGCCATAATGCATACCCATCGGTCAGGTGTCATTGACTGTATGTCACATGGCTACTGTAACACCTACCACCTCCCAAGTGCATATATCAGCACATCTGCCGGATACAGTGTTGGTACGCATAATGCACTACATACCGCTGCACGCCTGCACATGTCTCATATGGCGGGTGTGGCATTCCCAGCACCGACATGTGTGCAGGAATGTGTGCCCATGTATGCCACATATCGGGGGGACTATGTCCCATGTGCCACACATCCCTGTACACCATAATAGAGATCTGTACATACCTCAGTGTGGGGTGCATGGATGTGGATGGTGCAGTACAAGCAACACGTCGTCTCTCCGTGTATACATGTGTGGTCACCACCATGTGTGTGTGTCAACATGTTTGTATGTCTGCTGCCTGGTGTGAGGGTGTATGCAGATATACTGTTGTGAATGGACACTAATCACACAGGGTGACCATCCCGTACTGGTGCTGCATTGCACAACCCTGTCGATGCCATAGGTGTGAGCCATACTGGCCACCTGTGCAAGTCCGCCCCCTGTGACATGGCGTGTGGGTGCATTGTATTGTGAGGGTGCTGACCACACAGGCAGGTGTCCCCATCTGCACACTATGGGGTGTGCGCCATAGTGGTGTACACCCCGCGATTGAGGCCGTATTCCTGTACTGGTACAGCGTCCAACTGCTGCACAGCGTGCACCACAGCTGACAGGTGACACCTGAGGTCAGTGGGCAGCACGCTGTGTACGACACCTGCACAATGTCACCATACCTGTACTGTGTCCTGCCATGTATGTGATGTCTCTGTCCACTGTAGCCTGTGGCACTGACCACAGGCATCAGGTGCAGTATATGTGTGGACATGTGTGTCATGTACTGTGTAAACAACGTTAAACTATGTCTGGCTCCGTATATTCTGCTCTTCATGTTTTCCCTTAGAACTTCCCTACTTGCAATCTAAACTGTCTATTCTCTATCACTAAAGCTAAGCACTTGCTCCTAAAGCATTCTTACATAGGTAAAGTACATATATACTAAACAAAGTACTACATTAGCCTAGAATCACCTTGAGTACCCATTCCCCTATAGGTCCCTTCTGACTCAGTTACACAGCAAACGCTTACACGTTTTCTAGCATGTTGAAGGGTCAATGCTAGCATCCTCTCCTGTTCAGCTGGTGAATCTGGGCATCCTGAGGCAATGTTACAATTGCTTCATGTACACAGACAACCCACACCTTCCCCCACAAAACACAAATACATGTGAGAGATGCAACTATATAGCCAAACTGGAGGCTGAGCTCTCTCAACTCAGGACCAGCAAGACCAGACAGGAGGAGAAGGACACCACGCACACCACAAACCCAGTTTCACATAGAACTATCACAACTGCAAAACAAACACATAAACACACAAAGACATACTTGGAGGCACTGTTCAAACATATACCAAAACTACAGAGGCCTCCAAAGCAGACACCCAAGCAACTGCCTCCTCAAGACATAGGACATGCAACACATAGTTCTCAAAGTCAGTGTGCTAAACAGTCACAGCCCTTAATGCCACACACAATGCCAGACACACTTGTTATAGGTGACACCATAGTCAGACACACTGACGTCCCACCCACCAGACTGAACAAGGAAATGATCACAGTAGGCTGCCTGTCGGGCGCTAGAATCCGCCACATAACACACGCACTCAGGTCACTCCGCAGCATGTACAAGTATGACGCAGTCATTGTCCATGCCGGTGTGAATGACCTGAGGCATACCTCCCTGGACTACATGAAAAGAGACATAGAGGGGCTCTCACATTATGTAGCCCAGGCCGGTATGACCCTGACCCTGAGCAGTATCCTACCCTCACCAAGAATGATGCCACAATACAGAGTCAGAATGATCAGCTGTAATAATTGGCTTAATTACCAGTGTCAGTCTAAGGGGGTCCAATGTCTGTTTGCCTGGGATGACATGCTTGACACGCCACGCTGCGTCGCAGGGGACGGCTTGCACCTGTCACTCCTGGGCTTCCGGATAGTAGCAAAGGCTCCTGCCACCCCCATAGTGCCTTTTTCCAGCAAGGCTCAAATGATAAACCTACCACCCTAGAAAACAAACCTGGAAAGAACTAAGGGTAATACTGCTCAATGCCAGAAGTCTAATCCTCAAGTTGCATGCCCTCAAAGCCCTCCTTAGTATGGAGAACATCGATGTCTGTGCTGTGACTGAAGCCTGGTTCAAGGCTCCTGAGAGCACCCCAGCACTATCAGGTTATACCTCATATCACGCATTCCAGCCCCAAATCCGGACCGAACCACATAAGGAGGGGGAGTCTCCATATGCATAAAGGATACCCACACCTCCAGGTTAGTGGTAATGCACGTAGTAGCGGAGACCATCCATGTGCAATTAACCATAGGTAGAACTGCCCTACAGTTTGTAGCATGCTACAGACCACCCTCTCTAACTCAGGATACCCACACAGCCTTCCTGAAGACACTGGAGAGTATGAATGTCTCTCCAAACACCATCATATTGGGTGACATCAACTACCCAAACATAGACCGGGAACATTACCCACGATCCAAAAACACAAAGCCAACAGCAAATGGTAAAGCAAAAACCAAAGCGTCAATGAGAAAAACCACTTTAATAATGAGCAGAGCTTTCAGAAATAATCCTTTGTCAATACTAAAATGCATGAGTACATTCTCCATATATATAGGTCCCAGGATAGTTATTTGACTGACAGCTAAAATCACATGACTTGAATTCAAAACATGACAAACAATATAGCAAAAAAATAATAAATAGTGAAAAACATTTTAGAAAAGTTAAAATACACATTCAATAATATGCAGAAAAATTAAAACACTGAAAACAATGCATAGGTATAAGGCAAAATGCATGAACTATGTCACAGCTTAGTTCTACTAAGCTTAATCAGTATAGGTTTAATACTAACCATACTATTAACATTACCCACGACCCAACACCCTAGCCCAAAGGTTCCTGGAGTTCATACACCCAAATGCTATGGAACAACTAGTCACCATACCCACAAGAGGATGAACTATACTAGATCTGATCATCACACATGGGGACGACATGCTCCACACCAGATGTATATCCCTCATCGGTGAGATCAGACCATAGATTAATCTCACTGGAGATCCACATCCCGCCCCCAACCCCAGCAAAGGAGACCACGGTGAAGAACATCTCATAAGCAAACTTCACACTTCTTAAGACTGGAGGGGTACCCTTCAAGGCCTCCGAGCCAGTGGAAAACACAACCCACGCTGCTGAAACCCTTACAAATGCCCTCTACGAGCACCTCCAGGAATGTATGGATCAAGCAGTCCCTAATAACATCAGGACCCTTTCCACCAAAGGCAGGCGCATGGTCTGGTGGACCCCAGCCACAAACAAACTGTACAACAGGAGGGGAAAGCTACTACATGACAGAGCGAAATCCCTAACAGGGAAGGCATCTCTGATCAATACTAGCAGTGAAATACGATCACTCATACAATCATCCAAGGCCACCTGTGGGAGAGGACTCACGAAAGACACAAAAGACAACCATAAGGCCTTCTGTAGCTATGGTAGAAACATGTGTGGAAGCTCACAGTTATGCTTGGAATGTGTCCAGAATGGTACAATGATCACTGAACCCACAGACATTGCCAACATACTGGCAGACAGGTTCCGTGCATATTTCTCCCCTCCCTCCCCCCAAGAGGAGAGATATCTATCCCACCAGAGTCTAGCCTCCCAAACATCTCAGATGCCCAGGTGAGAGCTGCTCTCCCTAAAGCAGAAAACACAGCATCAATGGGACCAGACGGTGTCCCCGGCTGTGTGCTACACGACCTCAATGAGGACCTACACCCGCACATAAGGCTGCTGTTTAATCTCAGCCTTACTACAGGATACGTACCCAAAGAATGGCGTACGGCAACTGTGGTCCCACTCCACAAAGGTGGTGCTTCTACGGACCCTGGACATTACCGCCCTATAAGCTTGACGAGCCTTGTCTGCAAAGCTATGGAGGGGATCATAATGGAGCTCATAAATGAAGACATTGGGGACCTACATACACTGGATCATACCCAAGTCGGCTCTGTCAAGGGCAAATCCTGCCTCTTGAACCTAGTCGACCTTTTCGGAAGAGTCACTAAGGCCATTGATGAGGGTAAGGCAGTTCACACAGCCTACCTTGACCTAGCAAAAGCGTTCGACACAATACCCCATGCGGGCATCATAGAAAAGCTCACCAGCATAGATGTAGACCCATATGTCACAGAATGGGTTGCAAACTGGCTCACGGACAGAACCCACAGGGTTAGAGTTCCTGGTGCCATGTCAGACTCTAAGCCGGTCATGAGCGGTGTCCCACAGGGCTCAGTCCTGGGCCCCCTCTTGTTCGGCATTTATTTGTCTGACGTGCAGGCAAACATAGGGGGATTGTGGCTGACAAAGTATGCAGATGTCTGCAAACTGGGCACCATAATCGACACCCCATCAGACACAGACATCCACCAGAGGTCTCATAGAAATGGATAACTGGTGCCGGAGCTATGGCCTTAAGCTACATGCCAAGAAAGGTATAGTCATACCCTTTGGGAACAACAGGGTAACCCCTAATTACCACATAGGTGGTAATCCATTAAACACGGAAGACGTTATCAGGGACCTGGGGACCCAACTTGTCAGTAACCTCTCTTTTGACACTCACATTGCCAATGTGGTTAGGAAGACTTTCTACATTGCCCACCTGATCATGAAGGGATTCACATCCAGATCAGGGGAGGTCATTGTACCCCTGTACTCTTCACTTATCAGACCAATGATTGAGTACAACGCCCCATTCGGAATGTACCTAACCCGACACTTGCAGCAGTTGTAATGACCACAAACGTTCCCCACCAATAGGATAAAGGGGCTCAAACATATGTCACACGCTGCCCGACTGAAGAAACTCCGGCACTATACAGTCACATACCGTCTGCTCCGAGGTGATCTGTGCCTGACATACAAGGCCATGTCCAACCCGGAATTAATGGACATGCTCCACCTCATAAGATCCAAATCTACCAGAGCCACGAGAGCAAGAGACACAAACCTCAACACGGATATAAGTAGGACGTGCTGGAGGGACAGGTTCATCACCCAGAGACTCCCTACACTATGGACCAGAATTCCAGACCTTGTGAGGCAGAGCCCCTCACTGACTCTGTTCAAGAGAAAGCTTGACGAGTGGATGGGAGATCGTAGGTATACCCCGGGAATCATCTCTGTGTCACTGCTGGACAGAGGCACAGCAAACTAATGGGTATAGTATCCTCATCCTAAGGGGTGGTGAAAGCCACACACACTCTGGCTAGACTTATACATGCCCTAGGGCAGGTAGCCTAGCATGTACCTATGCACCTATGAGCCTATGTAGGTGTCCAGGCAGGTTGCGGGTACATGTGGTATGCTGATATTGCCAGATGTGCCTGTGGGTAATCCACAGCTACACGTGGGGGACCGATAACAGTGCTCCCTGAAGGCACATGCGAGTACACCATAGGAGGGATTCAGGTTATCAGACCCAACATGGTGCTACACATGTAACCATCATACATACCGTGAACACAGCTCAATGCATGCTGCACCTGCACTACATGGTATGTCTGCTGCATGTTGACAGTACACAACCCACGTCACATACGCAACAGTCGGTTTTCATACACAACCACTACAACATACACATCACACGCTATGCATACACAGGTATCACATACACCTCTCACTATCTTGTCCACCCTGTGCATCAGAATATATTTGCATTACCCTGCACCGATGGTGTGGATGACAGGGATGCGGCAGAGGCTTCATCATATGCACAGGGCGATTTGTCTGCCAGGGGCATAGGCTGCACCAATGGATGACATCATGTGTGCGTGTAAGGGCCGGTGAGTTTACTGGGCATGACTGTGCAGAATGCATGTGGATGTGGTGGAGCCCTACAGTTTTGTCTGCCGTGTGTGGGTATGTGTGTACACAGTTCAGCCATATGTGATGCCTACACGGGGTATAATTGGCAGCCCCAGACAGTACAGTGCAGGTTGTATGGCTCACTGTGTCCGTCTGCGGCCACGTGACCCGTGCCTGCCTGGGGTCGCACGGGCACTACCGGGTGGTGGTATAGAGTGGCTACTGTCCGATGACACAAGTCCGCTGGAACCGTGTCCACGCTAGGACCATCCAGGGCCACGTCCACGTGGCCTGCTGTGTCCTGGTGTGGACGGTGTAGCACTAGCTGCACTGCTGCTGCTACCAGCACTGTGTGAGTGGGAATGAGAGGTGGCACACACACGTCGACCTACACTAGCTGGTGTTGCCAGCCTAGGCCAACGTGTCCTACGCCTCACCCCTACCAGGTGTTCCAGCACAGACAGCTCACGCTCGCGGGTTGCCATGCCTCGGTCGATGATTCCAACCATTTCACCTAATCGCCTATCCAGTACATTAGCAAGCTGCTGTTGAGCATTTGCCAATGACTGGATGTTGTCATTTAGGGAATGGATTGCAGCCCTCTGCCGCCTCTGCCCTTCTTGGTTCTGCCATTCTGCACAAGCCTGTGCCACCATTACAGTCTGGAACATGCGTCTGGTGATACCAGCTGCTGCGCCCTGTACAGCAGGTGCATGTCTGCCAGAGGTCCTCCTACGAGCAGCACCAGCCACATGCCTGTGTGGCACATCACCAGTCATTACACTGGCAACATGGTGTGTAGGCGCACCTTCTGTAGCCATCACACATTCCTGCTCCATGCCAACAGATGCTGACTGTCCTTCCTCTATGGGCAACGGTGATGTGGTATGTGTCAGCATCAGAACCATGTGCGGGGATGAGGGGGACATAGGTGGGATGGTAACCAATGGCACAGCTTCTGCCCCTGACAACCCTGCCTGTACCTCATGCATATGGTCATCACCGCTAGTATCTGTGGGGACACTAACATCAGATGGACCATAGGAGGGGAACGCACCTACACCACCTGTGAATACAAAGACATACTGTAAGGTACATTACACACATGCAGACACACACGCAGACACACACACACACGCAGACACACACAGACACACGCAGACACGCAGACACATGCAGACACACACGCACACGCAGACACACACACACACGCAGACACACACAAACGCAGACACACCATGCATGTGATATTGCAGATGGCATGCAGCATTCCCACACTACAGCACAGGGAATGCAGCCCAGACATTAATATTGTTAGTATGCATACCGCCCTGGGGTGCACACTACATCAAGCAGGTGTCATATCAGTAGGCATGCAGTACACACAATCATGGTAGTTTGCATGCATCACCGTGATACACCATGTGGCCACAGACAGGTTAACAGTACACATGGCTAATGTTACCTTGACATGTAATCCGCCGACATGTGCGGTAACATGTGGACATGTGTGACAATGGTGTCCCGCCACATGCACCGCATCATAATGGGCTTCACAGTGCAGTGTTGTGTGTACAGCCTACAGATAGAATGCATGTTTAGCAAATATGTATGTGCAGGTGTGGTTAGTGTGAGCCGTGTACATAGCTATACAGTGGGGAGTACAGGCACTGTGCCACTGCATGGCAACAGGACGCATGTATGTTGCTGTGCGATGCATAACATGGATGCATTGCATTGCCATGACTGCAACACAGTCATGCTGTTCCACAGCACGTATATGGTAGATATCGGTGGCACCTCCGGTGGCTGCAGACAGGCATTCCGGTTGTCTGGTGTACCACATCAAATGTACAGGTGGTCCACTATGGCTATGATCGCACTATGTGTGGACAATGTGCAACGGTGTCTATCCACATCAGATGTACTGTGTGGCAACATGCCTGTGGCTATCACCCATGGCCATGTGTGACTGGGTCTTGGACAATTGTGTGCGATGGGCATTGTGTACCCATTCCTGTGGTGTCCCATGTGACATACACCCATACATGTCAGAGGTGTCACAATCCAGAGGGCTATGCAGACAACAGTGTGGATGTTTGCTATGTCGGGTGTGGGTCATGTGATGGTGTGACAATATTGCAGGCAGAACACCACGGGTGTGGGACATGTCGGGTGGCGTGTCACAACGTGTGCACACAATGCAGAGGCATATGTCACATTGGTGACACCTGCGTGCTGCCCAGATCACTGCTCACTGTGTGGTACTGTGTGCATACCATGGATGGTATTCCAATGCATACTACATATGCATCCATTGTAGAACACCTCCACCGTTGTATACATAGCTGACCGCACATATCACACTGACAGGTACTGTGGTTTCATGCCGGTGTATAATACCGGTTGTATCTACTGCGCACGGGTGGCATGTGTGTGTCTGGTGGTGCAACCTGTATACCATGACTGGAACAAAACCCAGGTGTGCATGTTATACCTGGCCACATGGCGAATAACTCTACACTGTAACATGCCTGTTACTAACAACAGTCTCACCTGCAACGAACCCATGTCTGTGCGACACGCCAGAGGTACCTGTATAGGGGTGACACAACAGTATAAACATTATCCATGACTGTATGACAGCCACAGTTTGCACTGTGCATGTCACATCATGTACCTGTGTGATAGCATGTGGTATGCACATGTATGCAAACACAATGTAGTATACTGTAGTATGCGGATTGTATGCCCATATACCTGGCATGTGTTGTTACTTTACATGATGTACAGTGACACCTACACCTATGGTGGATATCATACTCATAGGCAAGACTGATTTACCAGGCAGCTCCAGGCTCATTGGTTGGGAGACACCCACCTCCACGATGGCGGCTAGTGTTTCTGCATGCTGTTCCCTGGGTGTCCCCAGACTGGCCAGGAGCTCCTCCGTGTGTGTGAGTGGGGGCTGGGTTGGTGTCCCACCACCTGTTCTACCTTGTTCTCTGGCAATTGCGGCAACACGTTGTTTCGCGTGCCGTATGAGGTCCGTGCAGTGTTGGCGCATCTGCTGGTAGGTGCGGTTGTTGCCACCCACGTCATTCGCCCTCCTGTGCATATCCTGCCACAGGTCATCCCGCTGCTGCGCTTGCTGTGGAACATGGCTGAATAGCAAGTCATAGTTGTCATGGAGCAACGGTATGATTACTTCATCCTCCTGGTGGCTGAAGGCTGGCAGTCGTGAACGAGGCATTATCTGTAAGACATAATGATGGTGACAGGTCACATTCACACTGACGTACTGGCATACCGCTGAACATACTTTGCTATGACATGTACGACATCTGCACAGTAATCTCTGAGACGCATCATGACACTGACACAGCTGACAAGTTGCTGTCACACCTATCACACCGTTATGCAGTGGGTATCATATCATATTTCGGTGTCAACTCATCACACTGTACATACCCCATGTAGATGGTAACCTGCTGTGGACATGTGTACCTGCCTGCACCTGTGTTCATACCAATCAGCACATGGCCCAATGTGTGCACAGTTCTACTATTCACCTGGATGCTGTGTATATGTCACGTAGCATCACAGACACAGCCATTATGGATGTCAGCGGTGGCACTGCACACATGCACATGGACACCTGTACATGCATGTGTTGTGCCATATACATCTACTCAGCACTGTACGGGTGTTGGACAACCTGCCACGGCTCACCTGTATTGCACATGTGATACACATGGAACAATGTCTAATCATATGACATTAGCAGGAATGGTCATACATAGCATGTGCGCGCGCACGTTGTACATGCTGGCACACAGCACTTGTGACACCACTAGGTGCATCAGTGCCACATTACTGATCTGGTCAGTTGATAGTGCAAGTGCCATGTGGCCATCGCACCATGTATGACTGTGATGGCACGTGCAGCCTTGCTGGACAGGGCTGCATGGTATGGCAGGGTATATCACATACATGGCACAGGGATGTGTCCCGCCTGTGGGATACCAGTATTGGGAGGGTGGCTTTCCATTCCATATGTCATTTCTATGGGTATATGGACATGTCGCATGTCCATCACCATGGTGTGGACGATGGCCTTCTGCAAGGTAGGCAGCATGCTGCCTGGTGGGGGTGTGTATGGTGCATGCTGGCATCGCACATCCATGCATACACATTAGCCCTGACAGGTGCTATGTGCTGTGATATTGTTCAACACAGTGTTGTATGTGCCCGCACGGTGATATCCTGTGCACATGGATGGTACCCCGGCCTGACATGGGTACCACATATGTCTACATCCAGTGCCTGCTGTCACCACCATGTTGCCGGGTGCACCGCACAGCACCATTCCTCCCACAGTGACCATGGTGTTGAGCACAGCCTAGGTATTCATTTATGGGGACGGGGATGTTCACATAGCGGGGGCACTGCTGGTATCATCCATCAGACCATACACGTATGACGCACACCTCACACACACAGCCCATTCAGTATGTTGTTCGCAACACTGACACAGCTATACTGCTAGGCCAGGGCCATTCCCAGCCGTACATACACAGATGCATAACACGTCTGTCTGTGGCATGGGCTTCAATGACGGTGGGGTTCAACACATACCGTGTTTGACTGTGGCTGGCGCTGATGTTCTGTGCACATGTCAACACAGTAACCCTGTTCTACTGTAGCCAGTGGTGATGTGCTGTGCACATGTCAATGCTGCACATTGTGTTGGTGTCTGTCTGACAACAGGCCAATGGTGGAACACGCAAGGGTATTTGTAATCAAATATGCATGCCGCCCTGTACAGCTGTACTGCTAACATCTCAGGTGCTACTGTGTCATGGACATGCACACCTTACCTGGAAATGTGATAGTGGATTGCCACCCGTACCCATCACCTCTTGTGGGTTGCTATTATCCAACACCCTATTTGTAGTGTATGTTCAGGCTATGCACCTGTGCAGGACATGTGGGCATGTAATGCACTACTGCGTACCTTTGCACCCATTGCACAACATGTCACACAGGTACACTGGCAGCCATACACGTCACAGCTTGATGAAGGTACGACAGGTGTTGTACACACGTAACACATATCCTGTGGGACATGGTCGTATGTACAGGCATGTCTGACAGTCACATAGCAGTGCTACCCCTATATGACGGATATGCCGTACATGTGGCAATACAGCAACTATCACATGTACTCGTGCAATGCCCCCCTACCAACATGGAGCGGTACTGCCTGTGGGGGATGTGCTTCTGCATCCATGCTGTGCCCATACGTGTCAGTTGTACATCTTTACTATGCAACATACCTCATTTGGTGTTCTAATGGGTGCATGTTCATCACGGCTCCACATTGGTTGGGTCTGTCACACAGTCATTGTTGTACACAGTTTACATGCCAGCAGCCATGGCTTACTATATGTGAATCAATGTAATTCATCGTGATACCATAATTATACATTAGAGCAGCGTATTCCAGCCATCATATAGCCTCCCTAGATGACACTGTTAGCCAGCCAGTAGTAGGTGTTCCGCCATCTGCACATTAGTCACACAGTACGAGGGCTACTGTTACCCATTCTGGGGACAGGGTGCTGACAGCTGTGGATGGGTGTGATGCTGTCGACAACCATGACTGCACCTGACGGTCACGTCTGGATGGGTAACACTCACAACACACACCTACCTTCACATAGTACCACATCATCTACAACAATGGACATTCCTGCCAGAACAATGTATGCAGTATGTCTGTATGACCACTGTAGGCACCACTGGTGGCCCCCAGCATGGCAACTGACAGCACCAGTGTATATCCCACAGACCCATGGGTTACACCATTCACAACGCACTAGTCATGGATGACCCTGTTGTGGATCACCTTGCAGTTCCACACATCATGTTACACAAGGCATCATGCACTGAGATGTTGCGGACGGGTGAACAGCTCTGCAACTTAACATACGCACACATGACACATCACCTGGTACAATATATCTCTCATACAACATGTTATTGTGACTGCCCTGTGATGGCAATACACAGACTACATGTACTGGGACATGCAATGGCTCACCGGTGTTATAGCCCTCTGGGTGTGTGTCCAGCCAAGTGTACAGTAGGCAGTGGTCTGGACACAGGGACACTGTACATTGACCTACTGTGTCACTGCAACTGTTGCCTATGCTCCTACTGTTATTGTACAGGCATGTGGTATCTGACCGCTATGGCAGTCCTGGTCGACCACAATGCTGTGGCACTCATGACCTGCAGCCATCGGCCTGGGGTGTGGAGCACACATGTACATCTTCACATGCTATACTGCCTCTGTGGCAGTTTTACATAACTGTCTCTGGCAGGGCTGTAACAGGCAGGCACGGCATGGGGTCATGTGGGACAATGCTTGCATCTTCCACTGTGCTGCACACAAGCGAGGCACACACACTATTGCACCACTCACATATCTCTGCGGTGACTGGGACCTGCCTCCATGCTCTGCGCAGCACGCCTGTGAGTATGGATTGTACACAGATCGTACTTCCCAGGCACATACCTGGACTGGAACACCCACAGATGAGGGGTTCACACATCACACAGTGTTTTGCACACATCCTGGATAGTTGCCTAACACAATGCATCATAGCTGCTCCATGTGCAGATACCCATGTTTGTGACCGCTATACACATTGTAACATGCGACAGAGTCAACATTGTACACCACAGGTTACATACCGTCTGTGTTGTTATACTGTACATTGGGCCTCAGAAAGCTAATACTGCCAAGTGCTGACAGCAACCCACACTTCCCTGGAATAGACACCCATGTGCCTACACATGCTTGAGTCATGCACTCCGCTCAGCTGGATGACACATTACACAACACATACCATACCTACACTACCCTTAGCATGCACAATACCTCCATGTGACTGGTGTGATGCACCTGGAGTTATCCCCTCTTCGGTGGATTAAACGCATATGCTACACGGCCCTGCTAGCCACACCCTGGAAACGCACCCATCGCAGTATACACGGAACATGTGTACTACAACCAGTACTACTGACGTCTGCTGACAGCAGTTGTTAACGGCATGACACCCCAGCAGATGGACAGTGCACATACATATGCTGACATATACCACAGTGCGCTTCCGTAGCATGTACACAATTGCAGACACCATGCTATTCCACACAGAGACATGGCAGTACTGACCTGGTCACAGACACCACTGTGGTGGTCATGTTCCATGCACATATGATGTACAACCACATGTGCAGGCTGTTGCACAGTAGTGTACATTCACATGTGTGGGTTGCATCACTTGTCAGCCATGGTGGGTCCTCGAGGTCCATCATCACATACTCCAAGGCTAGCTACCTAAACATGACTGCCGCACATTGCGGTGTGGGTCCTCAGGCATTGTGGTGGTATGTCTGTATTGTTTGGCTACATCCACATCTGATGTCACATACAATAGTCACCCAGGCATTGCAGACTGAGCTAATGTTGGCAACGGGCCAGGCGATGGCGTAGTTACTGACAATACACCCTCTCACTCACTACAGGGTCGCAATCCGTACATGGACATCGTAGTATCCCTGTGGACACGTACATGGTACTGACATGCACACGGTATGTCCTGGGACGCTGGCCCAATGTCACCTTCCGATGTCCCTGGCTGTAATGTCCCACCAACCTGTTCGGTATACATCTCCGCACCAGGCCACTATATTCACTGCTAGCCTGTTGTTGGACAATGTGTACCCTGACCGCCGCACAGCGGCATTTCTCGCACAACCCACGGGTGGCACTGCATTGCACATGTGGGACTGTAGTCATACACCCATGACTGGACCATTCTGCATGGCAATGGGGCACATCCTCACAAACGTGATTCCCACACACATTTCTGGCCTCCAGGCCTTTCCTAGCACCCGTGTTGGGCTTGTGTATGCCACAGCACGGCACATACACATGCTGGCCACCTGTCATACCGTTGCATGGGCGGTTGGGGTGGTATGGAGGCCGACACATCAGACGTTGTCCTCACATTGCCCTTCAGCACCATTCCATGTTCTGGTAATGGCAACTTACACATCCACCTGCACATCATACCCTGTGTCTCAGGATGTTATGCTATGTGGCTCATGGACAGGACACACAGAGGTGCAAGCATACCATAGTACCTACTACATGTCAGGTACATATGGCATTACACAGTCCTCAGTCATGGGGACCCTCATGTTCACTATATGCTTACATACAAAACATGCTGTCACAGAGTACTGGCCATGCCTAGATATCCCATGCCTACATACCAAGCGCCATTATTGCTCCACCAGCTCATACCGGTATCAACCATATGGGTATCAGTGTAGCGGATACATCATATGAGTATCATGGCATCAGGATGCATGACACATGGTGCATGCACATCACCTTTGCATAACAACATTCCCCCACTGACTATCACATGGATACTGGTCCCGTACATACATATCACATTGTACATGGTTGCTGTACACACATATGCCACACACAGTCCTGGGGTTACTGTATTCCACTGTGGCATGGATACCCTTCTGCAAGGCCACACCTATCTGTACTGTGTGTGATGCTGGTACATAGGTAGCCATTGTACCTCTGAAATACACACATCTACACACAGTCAAGTGTACACTACCACATTTATGGTGTACCTTCAACAACAGCTACAGCTTTACATGGCACAACATTGTCATGCCATGATGTTTACCAGGCTCAGACGGTTTACATATGCGGCTGACATACGGACAACACATATGTACACATCTGCATACCACATACTCAGGGGTGCTTCTGCTCTGACACAGCCCATGTCCTCCACATTACTGATGCATATACTCCTCATACATGACATCTGTGGTGGGCAGTGTGAACGGACTGCTCCTGGATATGTGCACACATGCCACACTGCATGGGCTAGGCTTCTGTGTTACTTCCACAAACACAACACACACCATGCTGTGGAACATAGGTCCTGTGCACATCCCGCAGGGACACACAGTAGCACTGTTCATGTGATACTTCCCTTGCTGTTTGATTGACATGTAGTCCTGCTACCACCACAGCAGCGGTACTGTGTAGACGTGCAGTTGACACCTGCCTCTGTTGTTCACAGGACACTACCATGGGGAGGTGACACTACTGTGTACACTGCACATGTGTTTACACATGGACCTGCCAGACTGCATTGTTGCCCACTGTGCACATGTACAGCTGCTACAGGTCCTTTGGGCATGGTTACTTGGTGTCCCTTCCATTTCAGCTAGCTATCATGCTACTACTCTGTCCTATACCTACAGGCCATATGTATCCTGTTATTGTACATACCAATAGGCGATACCTGTGTTATGCATGATATGCCTGTGATACTGTGTATGATATCTGTCATATCTACCTAGACAGCTTTACATTACACATATTTCACATAGTATCCCCTAATGCAGGGCATACTTGCACGTCGGCCGCACCTTACGTATGACATCAACGGTGTATGCCCATACACATGTGTGCTGTGACAGTATACATACATGTCATATCCCCTGCTATGGCACTTCCTTGTTGGACATCCGCTGCCAGCAACGGCGTGTGGTATGGCATTGTTCTCTGTAATGCCCCCCTGTGGCATCCATTGTGGTGTCTCTGCTGTGTACATGATGTCCCACTGCTGTACACACAGTGTCCGCAAGCATTGGTATGCTCAGCAGGATATCACTACATAACTACCTTTCACCACTGTCTGCATTACGGACAAGTGTAATTAATTACAACCACCATTCACATACAGTACAGCTTCGTCATACACATCATGCGTTACACAACCATATATATCGTGTGTTCTACATACCTTGTCGGTGTTTCGTTCCTTGTTTCGTTCTGTGTATCGTTTTTCCATTTTGTTTCGCTTTCAGTTGTGCACTGCTGGTTTGGTATGAGCATACGGTTTGAATATCCTGAGAGTCATCCTTATATCCGTCGATACCTGCAACATGTGAATTCATCCCACCAATTGCTGTTTGTCAGTGAGTAATTACGTGCATATCACCTGTGCATCTATTCCATTCGGAAATTACACGTCGATACTGGGGTATAATTGGATTCCTCACCTGGGCATTGGCTATTTGCCCTACCTTCATGGAGATGGTCTGTATTGTGTTATGTTATGTGTAACTGCAACCGCTATGCGTGGCGACAGGTATATTTCAAAGTAATGTTACCCGTGGATTGCGTGTGTAGGGTGTAATCTTTGGTTCGACATGTAGGTGTCCCTGTCCTGACGATGACTGATAACAGGGTATTGCATTCAAAACTGTAACATGGCTTTTGTATTCCTTTATACAACGCATGCAAGTATGCATCCGCCTTTAATTGTGTCTCCCACGCGAGATGTTTTGGTTATGCAGATGTCATTGACTGACTGTATGTTTGTGCTGCTATTACGGTTTGTATTCCATTAATATCTACGGTGGGGGATATCGGTGGTTGTACGTGATGGATACGGGTTGTGGGCCTTGCATCTCTACATAGACAGTATAGCTGCATCCCTACCTGGAGAGTTAACAGTTAATAGTCTTTTGTTATGGGAGTGTAGCTTGGGCTGTTGTTAATTGGTTCCAATATCGTCTGCAGGTGGGCTTGCTGCATGTATACCCCCGTAACTTCTGTGGTATATCAGCGGCTATGTCTACGTGAGTAATTACGTGCATATCACCTGTGCATCTACTCCATCGGTAATTACGCGTCGATACTGGGGTGTAATTGGATTCTCGGCCTGGCCATTGGATATTCGCCCTAACTTCGTGGGGATGGTCTGTATTGTCTTATGTTATGTGTGACTGCATCTGCTATGCATGGGAACTAGTATGGTCTGCATTCATGTCACCCATGGATTGTGTGTCACAGGTGTAGTATTTGTTTCAACAAGTGGGTGTACCTGTCCTGCCGACGTATAATAACGGAGTATTGCATTCAAAACTGTAACAAGGCTATTGTTTGCATTTCTACAACGCATGCAATTATGCAGCCACCTTTAATTATGTCCCCCACGCGATATGTTGTGGTTATGCAGATGTCATTGACCGACTGTATGTTTGTGCTGCTGTTACAGTTTGTATTCCTTTATTGTGTACAGCGGGGGGTGTCGGTGGTTGTACGTCACGGATACGGTTTGTGGGCCTTGCATCTCTACATAACCAGTATAGTTGTCTGTGTGCTCCGCCCCTACTTGGAGAGTTGACAGTTAATTGTCTTTTGTTTTGGGATTGCAGGTTGGGCTGTTGTCATGTGGTGTCGGTATCGCCTGCGGGTGAGCTTGATGCATGTATACCTCAGTAACATCTGTGGTATATCAGCGGTTGTGTGTACGTGACAACTATCCCTTGTCATTCTGTCCCGGATATTTGCATTCATTGTGGTCCTGTTGTTGGGATAGCCTGTTTGCCAGTGGTTGCCACATATTCAGATGGGAATTGATTGTTTGACACATGTAGAACACACAGCGGTGTTTACGGGCCGACACGTGGCCACGGTCAGTACTGGGGTAGCACATACGTATTTCTGCGGTACATACCTATTGCTGTGTGACTTTGCCGACGTACCTTATTGCAATTAACATATCGATGTTGTACATACAGGCATGACTATTACATACGTCCTTTCAATTTCATATGGGGTATATTCCTGTGGTACCATCTGGGACATATTAACTTTGTATCGTTCTATGTCACGGCACACCTAGCCAGGGTGGGGCTGTCACTACTACTTTGGGACTAGTAGTGTACATATGCCTGCGGCTAGTTTACCGTATGCCTACACCTAATATTCCACTCTGCCTCTAAAGTGGCACCAACATACACATGTTGCAGACACACACACATTACACTCACACAGCGACGCACATGGCACCCTCACCACACACGTACACATACTACGGCACTCACGGGGATGGTTGCACACAGTACCTACGTGGACCGCAACACCAGTGGCGGTGTCTACCTCTCCCTTCATATCATCATACTATTACACGCGCATGTACTGTTACAGTACTGTGGTCTGGCGATCTTTCCGCCTCGCGGTTATGCATATCGGTATGTTACCTGTTCCATGGTTGGTGGTATCCTCTTATGTTGAACCTCCCGGATGTTCACATTGTCGTTTCGCTATGTATACTATGTACAGATATCGCGGGTTACATCTCAGTCACCTTATATCCCTCTAATTCCCTGTCTTAACTGTAGTATATATATGTATATGTCTACATATATTTCTATATAGATATAATTATATCTATCTACATATATATATATATATATATATATATATATATATACACATATATATATATATATATATATATATATATATATATATATATATATATTTATATGTATACATCTTGCGGCGAACGTGCCAGGCATACAGCAATGCCACATGCTGTAGGACCCGCGTACTGTTCAGGTGTTGGCGTTACATGCTCCACTGGCTGTTGGGTGTACAGTGTTTGGGGGCTGCCTATGTTGGAGTCACACATGAGGCCACCCATACGGTACACTTTACAGGTGGTCATGTTTGTATGTTTGTATGCCATCCATTTCACTGTGTGTGCAGGTAGGGAGGTGTCAGTCCATGGGGCCTACACTGTCAGAGTATGTGCTATACGTTCCCTCTTTGCCAAGGCATAGGCATATTGGGTACGCCTCCGTCTGCCTACTGGGGCTGGCACAGTGTGTTCCTGGTCTGGAACCCTCTGTGCCTGGACTGGCCTTGGCAGTTGTGGTGGGCTTTGTGGCCCTTCCCCGTTATGTCCCTGCAGCAGCTGCTTCCGCAGGATAATATTATGTAGCATGGCACATACTATGAATATGTGGGCACATGTGCCTGGAGAGTACTGCAAGGCTCCACCAGATGTATCCAAGCACCAGAACCGTGATTTCAGCATCCCGAACACACGCTCTATGATTATTCTGGTTTGTGCGTGTGCCTCATTATGGCATTCTTGCATGTGTGTGTGTGCATTTCTGATGGGAGTCATCATCCATGGCTCCAGTGCATAGCCAGCATCCCCCATGAGATGGCCTTGTGGGATGTCCCCCCTGACAAATACCAGATACAGCTGTGAGGCATGCCAGATATGGGAGTCGTGGTAGCTTCCAGGGCTGCCAGCACACACATCCATGATAATGCCCTGAGCATTGCACACGACCTGACAATTGATGGAGGGGAATCCCTTGCGGTTTATGTAGCGTCTACCCTGCTCGCCTGGTGGTGACTTGATTTGTATGTGCGTACAATCTATCGTACCCAGTACCTCTGGGTAATGTGCCACACGGTGGAAGTGGCGCATATTGCTAGCCAAATCCTCCTGAGATCTGGGGAAGTATATATGCTCATTGGCATGTGGTAACATGGCATCCAGGAAATGGTGTAGTACCCTGGATGCTGATGCCTGTGAGATGCCCATTATATCTCCAGTTGGCCTTTGGAAGGTACCTGTGGCCAGTATTCGCAAGCTTACACATACCTTTGTGTCCACTGGGATGGGTTCCCCTCTGTTGTTTCTTGTTCTCAGGCGTGGCCGGCACAGCTCCACTATTTGCTGAAATGTGTCCCTGTCCACCCTGTAATGCTCTACTATCTCCAGGTCTTGTAGCCCCTGGTAGGTTACCCTTGGTCTGAACACTCTCCTTCTCCTCCGAGGCCTACGGTGGTTGTCGATGCCCTCCTCAACAACATCGTCTGTCTCTAACACATGCTGATGGATCACAGCCACGGCAGCACCCAACATGTACATTTTAAAAGTTCCCCATGTGTTTACACCTATGGTGCGGCGTTTGGGAATACACGGCTGTGTGTTGTGTGCATTCACACTTTATACTATTGTGCTGTGCACACCGATGATGTCATAGGGTGTGTTTGTACGGCCGTATCTGGGGGTTATCTTCCTTGTTTTACCGATGGCACTACAACGCTGTTGCCTTTGGTGTTGCATTACTCTTGCCTGCCGTGGATTACCTTTTGACCTTCCCTTACTATTTCTGCACATTGCACCTACTATTTTCTGGCATGCATCCTGCAGAGCACTGTCATGTGTACTTTCTGGGACAGGGCATATCATGCGTTTTGTGTGCTGCCACCGTTGTGCTGCCTGTCTGCTTTGCTCTGCTGTGTCAGGTCTTCTATCTTTGCAATCTACTACCTCCCCTACTTTCTTTGCATTCATATGCCTCCCCTATCCCGTTTTGCAGGTTTCTGCATGCAGAGTTGTCAGCTGCCGCTGATTGGCCTTCATGGGTTGATTAGTGTTGATTGCTCATTAGTACTCCAATTACACTTCTTCCGCATTTCCTCATATTCTTAACATCACCTTCCTGTTTCCGATGTTGTTTGCAGGGCGAGCGTCACATTACTAGTTTAAGGGAACGTAGACATCCTCGTACACATGCACTTCTGAGCGCATTGTGTGCTCTCAGCTGAACTATTACCCCACACCCCAGTCCTGCAGCTGTGATTTGCGATGTACATCCCAGGTTTGCTGTGCTCCAATATGCTTCCTGCTACGGTGGCACACCCCTCTGCAAATGACATGTATTCCCTCTGAGCCACTCCTCGGTGTATTACCGCTGCGCCGTTTGGTACAGTCTTACGCCTGCGGGGGATTTGCGATTCAGTATTATCTGCCTCATTTGCATGGCATTGACTACTAATTCATAGTTACCACGCCGAACACTGCCGCGAGTCCTTGGCAACCCTTGCACCGTGGTTGTGGCATTCCATGCATACCATGGTGTAGTATGCTGTGAACCTGATGTGTATTACGCTGCTGTTTTATAACATTGTTATATTATTTTATTGTATTGCACCTTCCGCAAACATGTCCTAGGGTTCTGATGTGAGTTGCTGTGGACATGCCATTTAAGTTGTTATTTACATGTTGTGCATGTTTTCTTTTGACATTGTCTGTGTATTTTGCCATTGGCATATGGTACCAGTGTGATACCTGGGTCTGACACTCTTCCGTTACTCCTATGTTATGTTTGGGAAAATGTAAACCGTTTTTTTTTGGTTTACATTGCCGTGGGCTTATGCTACGCCTGCGCCACTTCGTGAATTGCTATTTGCCTTCATTTGCATGGTGCAACACCGCACATGGGGTGTTTAGCATGCCTACACCGGGGGCTGCGCAGATCCGGCGCACGCCAGTAGTGTACGTGGGATTGGATCATACATGAATCGCTCGGCGGCCATATTTGGCGTTGTAACACCTACGCTATGCGTGTGCCTGGCGCAAGGTTCATGAATCCCGGGGAAAGATTATATATTTATTTGAAAATGTGATACTTTAAGTCCCTCAGGTCTTAATGTGGATTGTAATTGTAGAGTTCTTATTTGATTAATCAATATTGTTTTAATTACTTAATTAGATAATTTCGATCTGTATATATAGTAGGGATGTCATTTGTATATTTTAGTACTTCTTGAAGGCTGTGTATAAACTGAGGTATTATATTTCATTATAATAAAGATTAGCGTTTTTATTTTTGGTTATCTTGATTTATTTGAGTGGTTCCTGAATGTGGTATTCAATATTTTTCCCCTGGTTAGTTCCATTGAATTTGTTTACAGCTAATGCAATTCTCTCCTAAACAGATGAAAATAAGAATTATTTTACACCTGTTAATAACTGTGATTGCATTTTATTAGTTTAATGTGATATTTGCTATAAGCTGCACTTTAAATAAAAAAATGTACTGTTCTACTGCTATTTTAAGTACTTATTACATGTGTCAGATAGCCAGGGCTGTTGTATCTTGACTTTGATTTTCTTACACTTGGGCGCCAAACCAGCCATTTTACATTAAGAAGTTTTTTTTTCTGCATTCTTGTGGAAGAAGTGTGGTGACCTAAACCTATCTGAGTTGGGGATTGCTGGTTTAAAGCTTATTGTGTGCTTTCCTGATTGGTAGTTAGTTTGAAACCTGTTCCTTTTTGCTTATTTATTAGCCTCACATTTGCATCAGTTAGCATTGTCCTGTATAGAATCAAACACCTTGATAATAAAGCTTCCCGACAATAACTATCACTGAAACCATACCCAGCCCCCTGCTGCTGTAAAAGCAACTAAGTTGCGCACAGAGCAACATCCTTCTGCTGGTTAATCAAACTATACAAAGTATAGTTCCCACTCAGTCTCTGTGTTATCAGCACAGTCCAGTCTAGTTACCCCACTCCTTTCCCTGATCAAACCCACAGTTGTTATCTGATATCATGAATTGTCAGTTTCCTACCATCTCTGTAGGCAGCCTGATAGACATCCTGAGGCAATGTAGCAATTGTCTCATGTATACTGACAACTACCTACTCATGAAAAAAACAAATACTTTATGTGAAAGATGTAGTTATAGTATGAAAGTGGAAGCAAGGCTCTCACATACATCACTTCCAACACTAAACAAGGATTTGACACAAACCCACATATGGGGAGGTGCTCACTAGTAACTTACCAAATACTTAGAGGCTTCCCAAACACTTCCACTCCAAAACACATATACACACAACAAAGCAAACAGCCACCACAGCACATAATAACACACACATACCAGGATCTCAACAAACATGCCCATAAGGTGAAACACTGCAAAACCTAACATACTGATTATAGGAGACTGCATATTGAGACACAATGATGTCCCCCTCAGCAGGCTGGATAAGGAGTAGGTTATGGTTAGGTACCTGCTAGGTACCAGGATCTGTCAGGTCACACAAGCACTTAAGTCACTTAGCCAAAAGTAACAGTATGACTGTGTTATAGTCCGCATAAGCATGAATAACCTGAGACATACTTCCCTGGACAATATGATGAGAGTCACAATTGAGCTTTCAGATTATGTGTCACAGGCAGTTATGAGCCTAGCCTTGAGCAGCACTGTACCTTCACCAAGGATGATGCCACAATAAAAAAAAAAAATTATTGACTTTCACAATTCATAGGCTCATAGGTTCATAGGTAGATACTAGGCTATCGGCCCAAGGGCCTACGTAAGCCTAGCCAACAAGGTTCCGTGGCTTACGCCACCCAAGAAAGTTATTTTCCTGTGCCACTGTCAAGCAGAGACACAGAAGTGATCCCCAGTGTGTATTTCCTATTTCCCATCCACTCATCAAGATTTTTCTTGAAGAGTACTAATGAAGAACTTTGCTTGACATAAATGAGTAGCCTGTTTCAAAAGAGTATGGGAAGTCTCTAGGACAGGAATCTATCCCTCCAGTGTGTCCTGTTTATTGTGGTGACAAGGTTTAGGTCCCTAGAGCATGTAGCTTGGAGGGATTGGGATTTCTTTAGGTGTAGCATGTCCAACATCTCTGGGTTTGACATAGCTTTATATGTTAGGCAGAGATCACCTCGTAGTAGGTGATATGCTACGGAGTAAAGCTGGAGTTTTTTGAGGTGGTCAGTGCAGGGCATTTGTTTGAGGCTAGTAATCCTCTTTGTGAGGTACTTTTGTGGCCTTTCCAGCTGCTGCAGATGTCTTGTGAAGTACATTCCAAAAGGGGCGTTGTACTCATAATGGTTCTAATGAGTGTCGAGTAGAGGGGAACAGTGACCTCTTTTTTCCTGGGTGAGAACCCTTTTATGATGAGGTGTGCCACGTAAAAGGACTTCCTGACTACTGTGGCAATGTGACTATCAAAGGAGAGACTACTGTCCACCTGGGTCCCAAGGTCTCATCACACATTTGGTGTTAAGTAAATTGCTGCCTATGTGGTAGTTAATGGGTACAGAGTTTTTAACCAAAGGGGATGACACTGCACTTTCTGGCACTGAGCTAGAGGCCATGGCTCTGACACCAGGCATCTGTCTCAAGCGAGGCCCTTCTGTAGGATGCCCACATCATTTGGGGATTTGACTATGGCTCCTAGTTTGCAGTCATCTGTGAACTTCAAAAGCCAGAGGTCTTCTGTGTTAGCCTGTACTTCAGAGAAGTAGATACCAAACAAGAGAGGTCCCAGGACGGAACCCTATGGTACTCCACTTGTCACTGCTTTGAGGTCAGATTTGGAGTCTGCAACTTTTGCAATCAGTGAGCCAGTTGGCAACCCATCTTGTGACGTAGGGATTTATACCTAGTTTAGTGAGTTTAGCTATAATTCCAGAATGGGGGATGGTGTCAAAAGCCTTGGCGAGGTCAAGATAGGCTGTGTGAACCACCTTACCCTCATCTACTGCTTTGGTGACTGCCTCAAAGAAGTCGATCAGGTTCAGGAGGCATGATCTGCCTTTCACAAACATGAACTGAGTGAGATCCAGAGTTTGGAGGTTACCAATGTCATTGTTTATGAGTTCCACGATGATACGTTCTACGGCCTTGCAGACCAGGCTTGTCAGGCTAATAGGTCGATAGTTCCTGGGATCAGTGGTGGCTCCCCCTTTTTGGAGTGGAATAACTGTTGCTGTGTGCCATTCAGTGGGCACAAAGCCTGATGAAAGGCTATTGAACATGGTGCTTAAGTGGGGAGCCAGTTTGTTCTGAAGTACATGTACAACGCAGCCTGGGATGTTGTCCGGTCCCATGGATGCTGTGTTTTTGGCTTTAGAGAGTACAGCTTTGACCTGCATAGCTGTGATTACAGGGACTTTGCATTCTTCCTGTATAGATATGGGCTCTTCAGAGGGTGAGGGGGGTAAAGTTAGCAATGAACCTATCTGCCAGGATGTTGGCAATATCAGTTGGTTCTGTAATTTTTGTGCTGTTGTGCTGTAGCTCAGAGCAGATCTGGGTGTTGCCATCAATATTCTTGACATAGCTATAAAATGCTTTGTGGTTGTCCTTAGAATTAGTGGCGATTTTGTTTTCGTAGTTAGCTTTGGAGGATCTTATAAGGGATCTCAGCTTCTTACTGAGGCTGGCCAGGGAGTTCCTCCACTCATGGGATTTTACTCTCTTTTGCAACAGTTTCTTCCTTCTGTTGTACAGTTTGTTTATGGCAGGGGACCACCAGATTGGCTTCCTTTTTTTGGAGGATAGTGTCTTGGTTCTGTTTAGATGTAAATGCTTATAGAGTGCATTTGTGTATGATTCAGCAGTTGTAACTGTATTGTCCATCTGCATGGGTGTCATAAAGTTCAACACTTCTGTCTTAAGATGCATGAAGTTGGCTTTGAAGAATTTTTTTACCGTGGTTTCCTTAATGGGGGTTGGGGGCGGGATGTGGATATCAAAGGTGATTAGCTTATGGTCGGATAGCTTATGGCTTAACTTTTGATATCAGTCCAAGGAGATCCAATATTTGTCAGCCTGGGAGAACATGATCAACAAGCCACAGTGTTTTGCCATAGATGGTCAACAGTTGTCTCCTCTAGGCTTTTATATACTAGCAAAGCCTTTAGTCACCCCTATAGTGCCTTTTTTAAGCAGTGTCAAAGTAATTGACCACTCAGCATAACAAAATATTCTCTTGATAAGCTTGAAGTACTGTTGCTCATTACTAGGAGTCTAAACAAGAAACTGCACTCCCTAGAAGCACTCATCACCTTGAAAAATGCTGATATCTGTGCAGTCCCTGAGACATGGTTCAAAGCTGCGGAAAGCACCACAGCCATGCAAGGCTATAATGCCTTCCACATGTTCATACCACCAAGTGAGCTAGAAAGAAGCAAAGGACAAGGGGTATTCATCTTCATAAAGGATAAATACACATCAAAACAGGTCAAACAGTTTGACTCTCTCAAGATACTCCATGTTCAAATAACCACTGGCAAAATCCCCTACCATATTATCACTAGAAATAGGTCCCCCATCAACCAGTAAAAACATACTGCAGTACCTGCATGTACTGGAGTCACTCACCATGTAGCCCATTACCTTACGCATGCATGATTTTAACTATTGTACTATTGACTGGGGAACATACATGACCACTAATGTGCAGGCTCATAGATAAATGCAAATTTGGTGCAATCATTGAATCCAAGAACAACACCGATATACTGCAGAAAGGATAAGCACAGACAAATCATTGGAGCCAGAGCCTGCTAAATGCAAAAAAAGAAAAAAAAGATTCCCTTTGATTCCTCCCAACAAAGGACATTATAATTATATTGTACCTAGTCTTTATCACACACCAATAATTGAGGACATTCACACTTTCGCATGTACCTCACCAGACATCTGCAATGAGTGATCTCAGAGGTTCCTCACCAGGAAGATCCAGGATATAAAAAATATTTTTTTTCAGGGAAAGATTGAAAGCCCTGTCACTCTCTCCTACAGGCTACTAAGGGGCAGTCTATGTCTGCTCTACAAGTCAGTCTCCAATCTGGCCCCAATGGAAATGTTACACATTTGTAAATCAAACTGCATAAGAGTCACTTGTTCCAGGGATCTTAACCTAGCCTTTACATAAATAAATCATGTTGGAGAAATAGATGCATCTCTCAGAGAATATCCATTCTTTGGAAGAAGCTTCTCATTCTCATGAACCAAAACCCTTCCCTGACCTTTTCAAGCACAACCTAGATCAATGAATGGTTAATCATAAATTTATTCCTGGGGTGGAGTCCATGTCCCTAATGGACAGAGGCAGTTGGTATTAGATACCATAGCATAAGCTCATATCTCTGTGAACTTTGTTCACCTAGTTATTGAAAATTAGGAAACTTGGGTTAAATATGGCTAGGCTTGCAAGGGTCTTTGGCCATTAGCCTAGTAATCTCCTATGAACCTATAAACGTATGTGCTTGCGTGAAACTATTTTCGCTTGTTATGAAATGCTTGCACCTTCACTAACATTTAATTAACAACATATTCACCTATGATATTTTAAGGTAACCAAAGGCAAATCTCATTGTTTTTGGATTTTATAAGCTTTATTTTTAATTCTGTTTCACTTTATTTCTACTTCAGCTTTAACCACATTAGGACATATCCAAATGAAGCACCATTTTGAAAATGTACATAGAAATTATTACAATACTTCATTGTACCACACACATATTATTATATACCAACAATATACCTACATATTCCAACATACTAAAAGCATATTTATATATTTTATACTTGTTCTCTACTGTTTCATTCTGTGATCTATTGTATTGGAATATATATATATATATTTTTAAATTTTTTACTTCTTTGTTGACATCGTTGCATCACAAAAATAAGGCTCGCAGTCTTCAATCTGTAAATAAAAATAAATAAATAATATTACATTCCAAAAGAAAAGGAGCGTGCAGTTTTATTCAGACACAGTGTAATACATAGCAATTGCATTTACATTTGTATTACGTTTGGAGTATGTTAGAAACAAAACCATACTGTATTTCCAAAAAACACAATGTTTTATTGCACTATGACTATATGAATGTCACAAGTAGTTACTGTGCATGTTGCCCAAGAACACACTAAGGAACTTTTCCCAGTTTCCATAGAGCACTGTCTGGTTAAGTGACTGTGTCCATCACATAGAAGACAGATGGAAACTGAGGGTCTCATGCCCTAGACTACAAGAAGTATCTTTTTAACATCTCATCATTAATTCTTAACTGTCAAGGTATGACAGAAACAAAATATCTGAAAACATACTGTAAGAGTAAGTGTTATCACAGTCCAAATGCTCCTATTACTAATAAAATAAATAAATGATCCAAAAAAGAAGTACAGGAGCAAACCAAGCCTGGCAACAAAAATCAGCATAAATCCAGCAGTCACTGAGGCTTATTCAAGCAGCAGAAATAAATGCTAGTTCAAACAATGACTGAATCAGTGCCAAAGACAAGTAAAATCCAAGCTGTTTTATTGGTAAGCACTTTCACCCTATAAGGGCTTTGTCAAACCATAAGAAACAAACACTGTTGCCAGCCTTGGTTTGCTCCTGTACTTCTTTTTTGGATCAAAATATCTGAAAAGCCTAGATGTTTCTACTCAAACATGGAAGGTACATCAAAGTTGTTTGCTTTTTTCTTCAAAGCAGTACCTCTGAGGCAAAAGTGAAAGATGTCTTCTAGGCAATTTTCCTCTGTAGTATGAGGAAGGTGTCCCTTCCAAACAATTCTTATTCTTCTACATGAATGCTCTTCATTGAAAAGCCAATGTCATTTTTGCAATTGATTCCTCCTGTACTGAGAGGCCAGTGTCTCAGACTTATAGGGCTCGCTCACTTAAGTAAAGTCTGATCATCTCAGTCTTACTGGAAAGTATAGCCACCCAATACACGAAACTTAAAGATTGTGTGTTGTCAAGTGGATTACTCAGTGTTGGTGCATCTACTTATTCTGTTTTTAGGCTATTTTCAAACTTAAAACAGCCAGTTTTGGCCAGGTGTGTGAATCATGCTAGAGTTTGTGCTGGTTAAGCCTGGAGACTGTGGAGGTGATTGCTGCAGTTTTGGGATGATGAACACTACTGGTTGGATATTTAGCTGTTTTTAGTGGTTCTTTCAATTTCCCTGTTAATTTATATTACAGTAAAAGTCAGTGATTTTGGCAGTCCTGTGGTGGTTAAACATCCCAGAAATGCAGGTAGAATTAGTACAGTCTGTGTACAAGGATCCGATGAATCAACTATGAAGGGGTTTGGTCTCACAGAGGTGTTCCCAACAGAAGTGGGTATGGATCAGGTTTCAGCTCTGAGCCCACTGCTGGTCATACTGGTGATGGACTACATCAGCAACAGGTTGAAAAGGACAGATCAACAAAGTTGCTTATGCAGGCAATGTGGCATTACAGACAGACTCTGAGTAAGAACTTCAGCAGAGGAGAGGGGAATGGAATGCAAACCTGAAGGCACAGGGGATGAAACTGAGTACAGATAAAAAAGCTGTAATGGCAGTAAATGGAGGAAACATAACAAGATGAAAACTGAGATATAAGGAAAATAGTGGAACAAGTTAACAACTTCAACTATCTTGAAAGAGTGCTGGAGGAGAAGGGAAGTCTGAATGAGGAGGTCAAACTAGAATCAAAGGGACTACAGCCAAATTGCATAGAGTGTCAAGGGTAATGTCGGACAGAAGAATGACAAAGAAGCTGAAAAGTAAGGTGTACAAAACAGTGGTGTGACCAGTACCACAGTAGTACAGAAACCTGGGCAGTGAAGGCAGAGCAGCTGAGGAAGCTAGAGGTGATGGAGATGAGGGGTTTAAGAAGGGTGGTAGGATGCACACTGATGCCAGACAAAGAAATGAGAACATCACAGCAGAATCCAAAAGAACTCCAATTATAGAGAAGGTAAAACAGAAAAAAATTATGGTGGTTCAGGCACAGCAACAGAAAAGAAGAAGATAATCTGGTGAAGAATTTTGGGACAGACGGGAAGAAGTCAGGAGGAAATGAGGGCATGCAACAAAGAGATGGATGGATTGTGTAAGAGAAGACCTGTGCCAGTCAGGCATCACTGTTGAAGGTAGGAGAGTGGCATGGAATCGAGAGATGGTGACAGTTTTCACAACTCGTTGACCCCATGTAGAAAATGGGAAAAGGGGGATTGATGTTGATAATGATGATGACTACCAGTCAGCCATTTTGTCTTATTCTAACAGTTTTATAAACTTAAGCTCCTGCACATAAGCTAAAAGTCAAACAAGGTGGCATTTTGACTACTTTTTGCATCTAGGAAAGTACATTTAGTCTGGTACATTTAAAGTCACCTGGCTATTTAAATTAGCATTGTGTAGTTCATGTTTTTTTTTATTTTTTTTATTTTACAATGTTTTGCCTGAATCTGTAGTTACAGCAATTACTTGAAGCTGGTTTACTCTTTTTACTGCTTTTGGATTTTGTGCTGTGTCTAGCTTAAATAAGTTTTTAGTAGGTGCTGTCATTTCTCTGTGTTTTGCTGTATTGTATTTTCTCTGAATTTTAAGTTACATCTATTAACCAAATTGGTTTTACAGTTTGGCCAGCTTATCAAGCAATTTTTGTACTGTTAAGTGGACTAACCAGTGTTGCTGCATTTATTTGTTGTGTTTTTAGAAACTTTTTAAACTTACAAACAACCAGTTCTGGCAAGGTGTGTGAGTCATATAGAATTTGTGCTGGCTAAACATACTGAGAGTCAGGGTAATTGATGCAAATCTGGGAAGATAAACATTATGGATTAGGCCTTTAGGTGCTTTCATTGGCTCCTTCCTTTTTCTTGTTTAATTTAGATTGTGTGCAGCTGCACTTAGTGTAGCAGGTTTGCAATGTGCACTTCATTGATGCAGACACTTTCAATTGTATCCGTACCTAATGTAACAACTCATCCAACTCTGATAAGTAGACTCCCATTGCATACAGGTGCAGCAAGCCATGTTTAGCTGCTATAACACACAGAGCAACATACCAAGCACCTTAAAATTAGCTCATAGCAGCCCTTAGTACCACTACATTGCCCAACCTAACCCAATGTCACTACAAATAATTCAACACTTTTGTGAAGCAACTTAGCCCACAGACACTGCAGTTGCCTCACAATACTGTTAAGCAAGGCTCCCCAGCTGTGTTGTCATATATGCGTACATATAACTCACAACAGGATACTCTGGAAGATAGAAAGAACGCTGCTCATGCGAGTAGTAAAGGTTTATTCCACATATAACATAGGACAACACAAACTACTGGTTAAGCGCTTTCAACTGAAGAAATCAGTCTTCATCAGAACAAAGTGTTAATGAATACACTGTGTATATATAGTAACTGTTACTTGTGAATTCAAAAAATTGCGCCAAAACTTTTAAAGAGACATTATTGAATTACAATATATTTGAATGAAAGCGCTAACTAATACATATAAACCAAAGCTATGTCCTTCCTTATAACAAGAAAAACAATAACAATAAAAATAAAATTGAAACATTAATTTAATCTGTTATGTTATTAGATCAGTGTGAAGCCAAATATTAATACCTTATAATGAATATTCTAATGTAATAAAATAAAATAAAATAAAATAAAAAACTAGCCTACCAGATGTTCTGGTATGTTATACTATGAATCATCTGGTATTGTTATGTATATGCCTAAGATGTTTAATAAAATTACAAAATATGTGATGAATATATAATATAATAATGATGGAAATAACTAGCAAAAACCCTAATATATACTTGCCCTAAACACATAATAGTCTTAAAAATATATATATATAAAGTACATAATACAGCTATTTGATGAATATAAAAAGTCATGAAATATAAATAATTATATAAATGTATAAATATATAAATATATAAAAAATGTTACTGTAATGTTAAAATTTATATATAAATAATGTATAAATATATGAAAAGAATTTTATATATATATATATATATATATATATATATATATATATATATATATATATGAAAAATTATATCAAATATATAAAAATATAATATAAAAAGAATAGTGTGACATGAAGAAAACCTTTTAACCTACTTCGAGGAAGGGTTTGATGCTAATATACTCGTTTAGGCTTGGATATCTAGTGGCATCTGTTCTTATTTGCCATATACTTTCCTTAAGTGCAAGTCATGCTTTCCAGTTCCCTGTGTATATAGTTTCATTAACTTGATCTATAATACTAAATAAAAAAACATGCTGCTCTCCTTTGTCTAAAATGTGTCTATATAGAGTGCTATTTTTATCTTTCCTGCGTATTTTGTAAAGGTGTTCATAAATCCGCTTCTTTAGCATCCTTTCTGTCTTGCCTATATAGAAAGCGGTGCAAACTTTACATTTCGCTATATATACTATTTGTTTGCTGTTACAATTTCCACCTAAGCTTCTGATATCAGTATGATTTATGTCACTTAATCGAAATTTATCCGTGGTGTTGATGTAAGAGCATTGATTGCAACATCCACATTTAACAGTTGTCTTCTTACTTCTTTTAAATTTATCATTTTGTTTGTCTGTATGTTCTAACATTCTTTTTAAATTAGGTGCCACTTTATATACAATAGCTGGTTTTGTACCTAGGACGCTTCCTAGATTGTTTGCAGTGATGATATCCCAATGTCTAAACAGTATTTCTTTAATATAATGTACAAAGGGAGAGTATGTTAAGACACATACTCTGTTAAAATTGTTAGTTTTGGCTCCTGAATTCCTAACAAGGGTTTATATCTATGTCCCCATTCTGAAATGACACATTGAGTAATATTCTTGAGTAACTTTTCTGGATAGCCTCTAGTTTTGAACATGCTATATAACATAGTGATGTCTTGTTCCATCACTTCCTTAGTGGATGACATTTTAGCAATCCGTATACATTGTCCTTTGACTACATTTTTAAACATAAACTGTGGATGGTTACTAGCATATTGTATGTAGTCATTTGAAAATGTTGGTTTTCTATAGATTTGTGATGTATACCCTGTCTCTGTATTTCTTATAAACGTGTCAAGATATGATATTCCTTTCTTGTTGTAACTATAGGTGAATTTTAAGAAATCCGTAGTATTGTTAAGAAATGTAATGAATTCATCTATCATATCTTCAGTGCCCTTCCATATAATAAACAAATCATCCAAATATCTGGCATATAATACTACATGATTGTAATATGTACTCTTAAATAAACATTCATTTTCCCATTCCAACATGACCATATTTGCGAAAATCGGTGCACAGGAAGCTCCCATGGCAACCCCGATTTTCTGCCTGAAAAACTCCCCTTGAAAAGTAATGTAGTTGTAATCTAGAATAAGAGACATCATTTCTGTAATTACACATATTTTATCCAAACTATACCCTGAATATTTTTTGAGACTGTTGGAAAAGAATTCTAATCCAGTCTCTTTGGGTATAGTGGTGTAGAGATCGACTACATCTATAGTAATAAAAAAATAATCTTGGTTCCATTTATCTGTAGTAAGATTATTCAAAAAACTCCAAGAGTCTTTCATAATGTGGGGTACAGCTTTATATATGTGTTTTGTCCATGTGTCAATGAGTACACCAATATTAAATGTTTTGGACTTGGAACCTGAAATTATTGGTCTATAAGGTGGATCTTCTAGGGACTTTTGTATTTTAGGTATACCTACTATTTTGGCCAATACAGGATAATCTATTCTAAGAAAAGTATAGATTTCACTGGTAATTCTATTATCTATTAAGTATTCTTCCAAAATAAGATCAATTCTTTTGTATCCTATGTTAATTTCGTTTAAGGAAATAACTTCATAATTTCCTGAATCATATAATAAGTTATGAATTTTGTTAATATAGCCCAATGTATAGCTAATAACTATTCTGCCCCCTTTATCGGGTTTCATAATGCGGATTTCTTTATTCTGTATGATATTGTTTAAACACCTTCTTTCTTTCTGTGTTAAATTATCCTTATGACTATAATGTCCACTTTCATTTCTATGTATATCATGATTCAACCAGTAAATGTCCTTATTAACCATCTTTTCATAATTACTAACTACTTGATTACTGGCAGGTACATAAGTACTTTTCTTCTTCAACTTAATAGGTGAAATAATATTTTCTGTATCCTGTGTAGAATCGAATTGTATGGCTAGATTAAGTCTCCTGCAATACATCTTTATCTCTTTGATATTGTCTACTAAATTCATACCTACAGTAGGAATGAACTTCATTCCCTCACTCATCAAATGAAAAAATTCTTGTTCTATGACTATATCAGTTTAATTAAATACATTTAGTCCATTGTAGGTGGTCACTATCTGTTGTGTGTTTTCAACTTGATCATGACCGTGAGTGATACTATTGTCTTCTGACATAACCTGAATATCCAGATTTCTATTGATATCAGTTCCCTCTGTAGAAAAATCAACTACGTCATGACGTTTGTGTGAACTAGATTCACTTATTTGTTCATAATTAAGATGAAATGTATAAATAGAACTTGACTTCCTCGTGGAAACTAAATCTGTATCTATGGAATGAATTAATTCCATTTGTTGTAGGGGTTGTTGTGTTTCGGTGCAGGAAAAAATCTCCCTCCCCGAAAATTTTCTTCTTTATTATTACTCCTACTTTGATCTCTATAATGTACGTTTCTGCTATATAAGTAATCTCTCCTATCCATTGGCCATATGTAGGCTCTATTATACTCATAAGCCTCTATATCTCTAACTAACTTTCTATTTTTTCTTTAAAAAATATTTTTAACTTTCTCTTGTGTAATATCAAACTGTTTAAAATATAATTCTTTCCATTTATCAAAATCATGGTGCTTAATAATGATTTCATTCATATATTCTACCTCATTACTTAAATTAATCATCTTTTCGTCATTGTATTTGATTAATGTCCTAAGATACAACAAACCAAATCTATCAAATAGTTCATTAAATTCTTTTTTCATTTCTTTATTATAATCAATACCCAAAGGTAACTTAAAAAAATCTGATGCCCTTGGGTACTACTTTGGTATTGAGACATTTGGATAAGTAAGCAATGTCTATTTTAGTGTTTTTATACTGTAACAATTTCTTACCAAAATTAAAAATCATTTCTCTCAAACTGTTTTGTTTAAAATCTGTAATGTTAATATTCACATTCCGGTCCCTATTAGACCCACCATCAAAATTAAAATCATCACATAGAAATTGATCAATTAATTCATTATGTATATGGTCATCCACACTGACATTTAGATTACTTTCATGATTTGTTTTGCGTGAAAAGATACGTTTATTGTCCTTAATAGGACTAGATATATGTATAACAGCACCTTTGTTTTGTCCATTGTCTTTTCGTTTGACATTGTAATACTGTTTAGTAGCTTGCTTTTCCTTAGGTCTTGCTCCCGTTTTAACATGGTTATAATCCCTTTCTTTACAGTTCCATAAAAAACTAAAATCAAAAGTGAAATCCTCGTTGGGAGAAAGTAAACCAAGTCTTTTATTAGTGGTTTGTCCATGGTGACTCGTGGGTGAATGAAAAACGTTGTTTGGATCCTCTGCGCATAGGTTAGGCATATCTATGCAAGTGTCGTTGTGCTGGTCAATGACAGTATTTTCCTTTAATAAAAACGGAATATCCAAATCAGGTGTGTGGACCAACACTCTGGTATGTTGAGTATTGGTTCTATGAATCTTTGTACAAGCTGGTTCAATATTACCATCGATACACTTCGGACTAATCTCTGCTGAAGTGGGGCTAGCCACGATAGATTGAGCATGTGTAGGGTGGACTCCCGTCACACTGTGGATACTTCCCGTTGAACTAGCAGGTTTTTTACATTCCGACAAAAACTCCGTGAACATGGTAAATAATTTGTGAACCCCCATCTGCAACGCTGTAACATCCACTCGAATTTGGACCAAATCACCACTCGACAATGAAGCTGGCGTTCCCTCCTCACAACCGTCCATATCCTTACCACCTAAACCTCAATGATATGCTGAATGCCACGACAATATAACTCACAACAGGATACTCTGGAAGATAGAAAGAATGCCGCTCGTGCGAGTAGTAAAAGTTTATTCCACATATAACATAGGACAACACAAACTACTGGTTAAGCGCTTTCAACTGAAGAAATCAGTCTTCATCAGAACAAAGTGTTAATGAATACACTGTGTATATATAGTAACTGTTACTTGTGAATTCAAAAAATTGCGCCAAAACTTTTAAAGAGACATTATTAAATTACAATATATTTGAATGAAAGTGCTAACTAATACATATAAACCAAAGCTATGTCCTTCCTTATAACATGAAAAACAATAACAATAAAAATAAAATTGAAACATTAATTTAATCTGTTATGTTATTAGATCAGTGTGAAGCCAAATATTAATACCTTATAATGAATATTCTAATGTAATAAAATAAAATAAAATAAAATAAAAAACTAGCCTACCAGATCTTCTGGTATGTTATACTATGAATCAACTGGTATAGTTATGTATATGCCTAAGATGTTTAATAAAATTATAAAATATGTGATGAATATATAATATAATAATGATGGAAATAACTAGCAAAAACCCTAATATATACTTGCCCTAAACACATAATAGTCTTAAAAATATATATATATAAAATACATAAAACAGCTATTTGATGAATATAAAAAGCCATGAAATATAAATAATTGTATAAATGTATAAATATATAAATATGTAAAATTGTTACTGTAATGTTAAAATCTATATATAAATAATATATGAATATATAAAAAGAATTATATAAATATATATATATATAAAGATATTCATGTTATAAGGAAGGACATAGCTTCGGTTTATATGTATTAGTTAGCACTTCCATTCAAATATATTGTAATTCAATAATGTCTCTTCAAAGGTTTTGGTGCAATTTTTTGAATTCACAAGTAACAGTTACGATATATACACAGTGTACTCATTAACACTTTGTTCTGATGAAGACTGATTTCTTCAGTTGAAAGCGCTTAACCAGTAGTTTGTGTTGTCCTATGTTATATGTGGAATAAACTTTGACTACTCGCACGAGCGGCATTCTTTCTATCTTCCAGAGTATCCTGTTGTGAGTTATATTGTCGTGGCATTCAGCATATCATTGAGGTTTAGGATGTAAGGATATGGCCGGTTGTGAGGAGGGAACGCCAGCTTCATTGTCGAGTTGTGATTTGGTCCAAATTCGAGCGGATGTTACAGCGTTGCAGACAGAGGTTCACAAATTATTTACCATGTTCACGGAGTTTTTGTCGGAATGTAAAAAACCTGCTAGTTCAACGGGAAGTATCCACAGTGTGATGGGAGTCCACCCTACACACGCTCAATCTATCGTGGCTAGCCCCACTTCAGCAGAGATTAGTCCGAAGTGTATCGATGGTAATATTGAACCAGCTTGTACAAAGATTCATAGAACCAATACTCAACATACCAGAGTGTTGGTCCACACACCTGATTTGGATATTCCGTTTTTATTAAAGGAAAATACTGTCATTGACCAGCACAATGACACTTGCATAGATATGCCTAACCTATGCGCAGAGGATCCAAACAACGTTTTTCATTCACCCACGAGTCACCATGGACAAACCACTAATAAAAGACTTGGTTTACTTTCTCCCAACGAGGATTTCACTTTTGATTTTAGTTTTTTATGGAACTGTAAAGAAAGGGATTATAACCATGTTAAAACAGGAGCAAGACCTAAGGAAAAGCAAGCTACTAAACAGTATTACAATGTCAAACGTAAAGACAATGGACAAAACAAAGGTGCTGTTATACATATATCTAGTCCTATTAAGGACAATAAACGTATGTTTTCACGCAAAACAAATCATGAAAGTAATCTAAATGTCAGTGTGGATGACCATATACATAATGAATTAATTGACCAATTTCTATGTGATGATTTTAATTTTGATGGTGGGTCTAATAGGGACCGGAATGTGAATATTAACATTACAGATTTTAAACAAAACAGTTTGAGAAATGATTTTTAATTTTGGTAAGAAATTGTTACAGTATAAAAACACTAAAATAGACATTGCTTACTTATCCAAATGTCTCAATACCAAAGTAGTACCCAAGGGTATCAGATTTTTTATATTACCTTTGGGTATTGATTATAATAAAGAAATGAAAAAAAGAATTTAATGAACTTTTTGATAGTTTTGGTTTGTTGTATCTTAGAACGTTAATCAAATACAATGACGAAAAGATGATTTATTTAAGTAATGAGGTAGAATATATGAATGAAATCATTATTAAGCACCATGATTTTGATAAATGGAAAGAATTATATTTTAAACAGTTTGATATTACACAAGAGAAAGTTAAAAACATTTTTGAAAGAAAAAATAGAAAGTTAGTTAGAGATATAGAGGCTTATGAGTATAATAGAGCCTACATATGGCCAATGGATAGGAGAGATTACTTATATAGTGGTAAAGTACATTATAGAGATCAAAGTAGGAGTAATAATAAAGAAGAACATTTTCGGGGAGGGAGATTTTTTCCTGCACCGAAACACAACAACCCCTACAACAAATGGAATTAATTCATTCCATAGATACAGATTTAGTTTCCACGAGGAAGTCAAGTTCTATTTATACATTTCATCTTAATTATGAACAAATAAGTGAATCTAGTTCACACAAATGTCATGAAGTAGTTGATTTTTCTACAGAGGGAACTGATATCAATAGAAATCTGGATATTCAGGTTACGTCAGAAGACAATAGTATCACTCGCGGTCATGATCAAGTTGAAAACACACAACAGATAGTGACCACCTACAATGGACTAAATGTATTTAATTATACTGATATAGTCATAGAACAAGAATTTTTTCATTTGATGAGTGAGGGAATGAAGTTCATTCCTACTGTAGGTATGAATTTAGTAGACACAATCAAAAAGATATAGATGTATTGCAGGTGACTTAATCTAGCCATACAATTCGATTCTACACAGGATACAGAAAATATCACTTCACCTATTAAGTTGAAGAAGAAAAGTACTTATGTACCTGCCAGTAATCAAGTAGTTAGTAATTATGAAAAGATGGTTAATAAGGACATTTTTACTGGTTGAATCATGATATACATAGAAATGAAAGTGGACATTATAGTCATAAGGATAATTTAACACAGAAAGAAAGAAGGTGTTTAAACAATATCATACAGAATAAAGAAATCCGCATTATGAAACCCAATAAAGGGGGCGGAATAGTTATTAGCTATACATTGGACTATAATAACAAAATTCATAACTTATTATATGATTCAGGAAATTATGAAGTTATTTCCTTAAACGAAATTAACATAGGATACAAAAGAATTGATCTTATTTTGGACGAATACTTAATAGATAATAGAATTACCAGTGAAATCTATACTTTTCTTAGAATAGATTATCCTGTATTGGCCAAAATAGTAGGTATACCTAAAATACATAAGTCCCTAGAAGATCCACCTTATAGACCAATAATTTCAGGTTCCAAGTCCAAAACATTTAATATTGGTGTACTCAATGACACATGGACAAAACACATATATAAAGCTGTACCCCACATTATGAAAGACTCTTGGAGTTTTTTGAATAATCTTACTACAGATAAATGGAACCAAGATTATTTTTTTAATACTATAGATGTAGTCGATCTCTACACCTGTATACCCAAAGAGACCGGATTAGAATTCTTTTCCAACAGCCTCAAAAAATATTCAGGGTATAGTTGGGATAAAATATGTGTAATTACAGAAATGATGTCTCTTATTCTAGATTACAACTACATTACTTTTCAAGGGGAGTTTTTCAGGCAGAAAATCGGGGTTGCCATGGGAGCTTCCTGTGCACCGATTTTCGCAAATATGGTCATGTTGGAATGGGAAAATGAATGTTTATTTAAGAGTACATATTACAATCATGTAGTATTATATGCCAGATATTTGGATGATTTGTTTATTATATGGAAGGGCACTGAAGATATGATAGATGAATTCATTACATTTCTTAACAATACTATGGATTTCTTAAAATTCACCTATAGTTACAACAAGAAAGGAATATCATATCTTGATACGTTTATAAGAAATACAGAGACAGGGTATACATCACAAATCTATAGAAAACCAACATTTTCAAATGACTACATACAATATGATAGTAACCATCCACAGTTTATGTTTAAAAATGTAGTCAAAGGATAATGTATACGGATTGCTAGAATGTCATCCACTAAGGAAGTGATGGAACAAGACATCACTATGTTATATAGCATGTTCAAAACTAGAGGCTATCCAGAAAAGTTACTCAAGAATATTACTCAATTTGTCATTTCAGAATGGGGACATAGATATAAACCCTTGTTAGGAATTCAGGAGCCTGTAAGAACTACAATAAGAGACGAAACTAACAATTTTAACAGAGTATGTGTCTTAACATACTCTCCCTTTGTACATTTTATTAAAGAAATACTGTTTAGACATTGGGATATCATCACTGCAAACAATCTAGGAAGCATCCTAGGTACAAAACCAGCTGTTGTATATAAAGTGGCACCTAATTTAAAAATAATGTTAGAACATACAGACAAACAAAATGATAAATTTAAAAGAAGTAAGAAGACAACTGTTAAATGTGGATGTTGCAATCAATGCTCTTACATCAACACCACGGATAAATTTCGATTAAGTGACATAAATCATACTGATATCAGAAGCTTAGATGGAAATTGTAACAGCAAACAAATAGTATATATAGCGAAATGTAAAGTTTGCACAGCTTTCTATATAGGCAAGACAGAAAGGATGCTAAAGAAGCGGATTTATGAACACCTTTACAAAATATGCAGGAAAGATAAAAATAACGCCCTATATAGACACATTTTAGACAAAGGAGAGCAACATGTTTTTTTATTTAGTATTATAAATCAAGTTAATGAAACTATATACACAGGGAACTGGAAAGCATGACTTGCACTTAAGGAAAGTATATGGCAAATAAGAACAGATGCCACTAGATGTCCAGGCCTAAATGAGTATATTAGCATCAAACCCTTCCTCGAAGTAGGTTAAGAGGTTTTCTTCATGTCACACTATTCTTTTTATATACTTATATTTTTATACATTTGATATAATTCTTTATATATATATATTTATATAATTCTTTTTATATATTCATACATTATTTATATATAGATTTTAACATTACAGTAACAATTTTTACATATTTATATATTTATACATTTATACAATTATTTATATTTCATGGCTTTTTATATTCATCAAATAGCTGTTTTATGTATTTTATATATATATATATTTTTAAGACTATTATGTGTTTAGGGCAAGTATATATTAGGGTTTTTGCTAGTTATTTCCATCATTATTATATTATATATTCATCACATATTTTATAATTTTATTAAACATCTTAGGCATATACATAACAATACCAATTGATTCATAGTATAACATACCAGAACATCTGGTAGGCTAGTTTTTTATTTTATTTTATTTTATTTTTTTACATTAGAATATTCATTATAAGGTATTAATATCTGGCTTCACACTGATCTAATAACATAACAGATTAAATTAATGTTTCAATTTTATTTTTATTGTTATTGTTTTTCATGTTATAAGGAAGGACATAGCTTCGGTTTATATGTATTAGTTAGCACTTTCATTCAAATATATTGTAATTCAATAATGTCTCTTTAAAAGTTTTGGCGCAATTTTTTGAATTCACAAGTAACAGTTACTATATATACACAGTGTATTCATTAACACTTTGTTCTGATGAAGACTGATTTCTTCAGTTGAAAGCGCTTAACCAGTAGTTTGTGTTGTCCTATGTTATATGTGGAATAAACTTTTACTACTCGCACGAGCAGCATTCTTTCTATCTTCCAGAGTATCCTGTTGTGAGTTATATTGTCGTGGCATTCAGCATATCATTGGGATATATGCGTACATACCCAACTTATGCATTTAATTAAATAGGCATGCATATATATATAACTGCAATATGCACTCCTTAACCAGTGATTTTATCAATAAACAGTAAATCTCTCACTAAAACTCTGCATCTTTCTTTAATCAGTTGTTTTATTTCATACTGGACAATATAGACAGTCAGCTACTTGCTTCCCCTCAATCATCAGCCCCCTTTTTCCCATTTTTTGTACATGGGGTCAGGGTATCAAGTTAACTGTGACCAACTCTCTCAATTCAGTGCCACACTCCTGCCTTCTTCAACACTCATGCCTGACTGTCACAGATCTTTTTTCACGCAATCCATTCATCTTTTTTCTGGACGCCCTCACTTCCTCTTACCTTCTTCCTGTCTGTCCCAAATCTTCCTCACCAGATTGTCTCCTGCTTTTCTACAGATGTGCCCAAACCACTGTAATCTGTTCTCTTTGATCTTTTCTGAAATTGGAGCTACTTTGGCTTCTGCTCTTATGCCCTCATTTCTTTGTCTGTCCCATGGTGTGCATCCTACCACCTTTCTCAGACACTTCATTTCCATCACCTCTAGCTTCTTCAACTGTTCTGCCTTTACTGCCCAGGTTCTGTACCATACAGTCGTACAGGTTGCACCACTGTCTTGTGCACCTTACTTTTCAGCTTCTTTGGAATTCTTCTGTCATAGACTACACTTGATAGTCTATGCCATTTGGCTGCAGCCTCTCTGATTCTAGCTTTGACCTCTTCATTCAGACTACCCTTCTCCTCAACCACCTCTCCCAGATACTTGAAGTTGTTTACCTGTTCCACTATCTTCCCTTCTATCTCTATTCGCAGCATCTTCTGATTTCCCCAATTTGTTGCCTTTACCATCATCTTACCTGTGCTTAGTTTCATCCTATGTACCTTCAGATTTGCATTCCATTCTCCTATCCTTTGCTGAAGCTCTAGCTCAGACTCTGTCTGTACTGTCACATCATCTGCATACAGCAGCTTTGTTGATCTGTCACCTCCAACTTGTTTGCTAATGTAGTCCATCACTAGTATGAACAGCAGTGGGCTCAGAGCTGCTTCCCCTCTATTGCCAGCCTCATAATATTAGGTATCCTAATGAAGTGTAGTAACTGCCTTATACTCACAGGTACTAAATGCCTGTTAAACAGAAATACTTTTGTTTGTAAGAGATGCACATATTTAAGAGATATGGAGACCTCACTCTCACAAAAAAGCATTGGCTGTGAGCATTGTACTAACATACCTTAGTAGACCTGTAAGGACTAAGCCTCAACAAAAATCAAACTCAAACCTACCAGCATATATTTCGCCTTTAACAAAGGGTCACCATTAGAAAAAGGATCTGAATTCCAGTAAACCAGACCACTTCACAAACAAATGAGTTTTAGTGATTGATAACTCCATAGCAAGACACACAGATTTCTCACTGACTAGGCTTTACAAAGAGTGACAGTGAGTTGTCTTTCAGGCGCAAGGATGTCAGGCATCTCAGGTGCCTTGGACCTTTGCACCTGGTAAATATAACTATGATACGGTATTTGTGTATGTGGAGATGAATGACTTGGAGTAAAAACTCTGAGGGAGATGCAGAGAGATACAGTATGTATGAGCTCCCTGTACATGTCACAAATGAAGGCAAGACCCATATACTGTGTGGAATTGTCTCTTCTCCATAAATGATGCCTAGGTACAAAAAAAGAGTTGATTGGCTTGAACAGTTGGCTGAATCATTGGTGTCATTCCAGGTGGATCTAGTATTTGTTAGCATGGAACATGATGCTTGACAGTCCAACTGGTTTTGCAAAGGATAGTCAGTCATTCAAAGGCTTGGATATGCTGGCAAAATCATTTACTACCTCATAATACCTTTTTAGGCAAAGTTCATTGAATACGTCTTCAGCAAATACCAGCCGCCAAAACTGACTTGGGCAAATCACTGAATTTTACTCAGTTTGCAAACATTTGCCCACCGTCCATCTGGAACATACAATGGACTAAATCAAATCCACCCAAGTGGGGTAATTCACCCCTACACACCCCAACTTGTGGAGCTACACACCCCATACTCCCCAAACTATATATACCAACTTCAAGATCACACTGCAGTGGGGAAAAGGGTATAGTTGAGGTGATGGCCAAGTGTTTGCAAATTGTGGGAAAAATTCCACTGTTCACTGACATGAATTGGTGGTGGTGCTGCGGTAGCATTGTCACCTCAAAGTAAGACGCTGTCCGGTTAGATTCTCAGCTAGAGCGTCTTCTGCGTGGAGAAATGCGAGAATGGGTGTACCTTCGTTGAAGGTTGTGCTTCAGGGCTGGTAACTTGGCATGTAATAATCAACTACCAATCATTAGTGGACCAGAGTTCCACTGTGGCGACCCCTAATCAGGAAAATCTGAAAGACACAACAACAACTGAAGTGAATTTCAGTGTCTGGCATTTGCTGAAGATGTATTCAATGAATACATCTTTTGATGACTAATACAGACCCCATCTATCTACAGGAAGTAGAATAACTTAGTATTAAACTGAATACCATTTTCCTAGGTGAGCCACACTATTCACTATAGACTGGGAAACCTATACTCTACACCACCACTAATACACAAGCACACTGACTCCTGGACTTTGTCAATACAAATGTCCTAGAACAATTAGTCAGAATACTCACTGGGGGAATAACAGCTTGGATCTTGTCCTTACTAATTTGGGAGTATCTTCCACCATCCGTAGTGTATCTTCATCACTTCTTAGGTCTGACCATAAAGCACGCGCTTTAGAAATAAAACTGAAACCAGAGATCCCTTCCACCTACGATAGCAGGGGGTAGGGT
>NC_056732.1:1759349694-1759400579 GCF_019279795.1 Protopterus annectens | reverse complement strand
ACCCTCACCTGACAGGTAGTACTAGATGTACATACCTCTGTAGAAATAATGATGTCAGCACCCTATAAAGACTGCAGGTGCAGAACAGATGCCCAGTAATTCGGATAGTGCGCTCTGCTAATGAGTCTCCCTCAAGTGTCATAATATAGTTAGGTAGGGGTTTGAATCCTGCAAATGCTCAGTGTGTGTGTGCGTGTGTGTGTGTGTGTGTGGGTGGATGAGCGGGGTTGGTGTGTGTGCAAGTGTATATGAAAGAAATGTCCCTTTGGCAACTAGGAGAACACACTACAGGATGCACATTCCCCTTTCTAAACACTGATGATGTCAGCACCCTATAAGTAAAGCAGGAGAAGGGAAACCTCCCAGTAATGGGAATAGTGTGCTCCACTAATGCGTCTGTCTCGAGTATCATAACATAGTTAGGTAGGGGTTTGAATCCTGCAAATGCTCAGTGTGTGTAGAGGGGGGTTAGTGTGTGTACAAGTCTGTATGAAAGAAATGTCCCTTTTGGCAACTAGGAGAACACATTACAGGATGCACATTCCCCTTTGTAAACACTGATGATGTCAGCACCCTATAAGTACAGCAGGAAAAGGGCAACCAGGGGCGGCTCATGGCATTGGGCTGCTGGACTGCAGCCCCCTCAGCTAGACAGCTGAGTAGTTTATTTTGTTTTTTTTTTATGTAAAAAAAAAATGAAATCTGTTTTTATACTTTAAATTTCGAGTCTGCGACTCGAAATTACGCGCATGCGCATTGCGCGCTTCAATCGCAACAGCGTTTTTTTTTTAATTCTTGCTGCAGTGTTTTTATTGCAGCCCGGAGGAGCAAAGAAGGCATCATTGTGATGCCCAGAACTTCCCTGAAGTCTATGCGGTTGAGACACAAACCGCATAGATATGGAAGGGGCTCGATCATGACGTGTGCAGGCACGCCATGACGGCTTGCTGGGCAAATGCTGCTGATTGGTTGTCGCTCTCTTCCCGGGCTTTATGTCCTGGGAAAAGAGCGAGAATCAGTCAGTCGGTTTTCGGCGTTGGACCTGATATGTTGTGATCCTTTTTTTTTTCCTCTGCTGTGTTTATTAGTTTTGTAACTTGTTTACAATTATAAAACATTTTTTTTTGGCTCAACAAGACAAATTATTTTTAGTAGAGAGCGAGGGCAAGGCACTCAATCAGGAGGACTGTGTGTGTGGTGGATTTATTGCTGTTTCTTTCATCAGGCTGTTCTGGGACTGGAATCAACAGGTGAGTTACTACTATTTATTTTATTTCATTACTTATTAATTATAATATTTTTCTTTAGTGAAGCTAATGTTCAAAAATCAATATTATGATCTACACTGTGGGAGGAGGGTGAATGACTGTCTTTTGCAGCCATTTGGTGGATAGTTAACCTCTTATCATGCTTTATGCAGAGACCTAGTTTTGGGAATTGAAGGTAACGATTACAGGACAGGGAAAAAAATCTGCAAGTGAGCTCTAGTGGGCTTGAAGAACATCTGGACGAAGTCCAGGAAACCCAAAGTAAGAGGAAAGAAGTTGAAGGACTGAGTTCACAGCACTAGCTGATTCCTTATCTTAGCTTTTTAGGTACATTTTGTGTGTGTGTGTGTGTGTGTGTGTGTGTGTGTGTGTGTGTGTGTGTGTGTGGATAGGGATTTGGATGTGTGTGTGTGTGTGTGTGTGTGTATGGGGATTTGGATGTGTGTGTGTGTGTGTGGGTGCGTGTGTGTGTGTGTGTGTGTGTGTGTGTGTGTGTGTGTGTGTGTGTGTGTGGATAGGGAGTTGGATATGTGTGTGTGTGGGTGTGGATAGGGATGTGGGTGTGTGTGGATAGGGATTTGTGTGTGTGTGTGTGTGTGTGTGTGTGTGTGGATAGGGATTTGTGTGTGTGTGTGTGGATAGGGATTTGTGTGTGTGTGTGTGTGTGTGTGTGTGTGTGTGTGTGTGTGTGTGGATAGGGATTTGGGTGTGTGTGTGTGTGGATAGGGATTTGTGTGTGTGTGTGTGTGTGTGTGTGTGTGTGTGTGTGTGTGTGTGTGTGTGTGTGTGTGGATAGGGATTTGTGTGTGTGTGTGTGTGTGTGTGTGTGGATAGGGATTTGTGTGTGTGGATAGAGATGTGTGTGTGTGTGTGTGTGTGTGTGTGTGTGTGTGTGTGTGTGTGTATAGGATATGTGTGTGTGTGTGTGTGTGGGTGTGTGTGTGTGTCTGTGGATAGGGATTTGTGTGTGTGTGTGTGTGTGTGTGTGTGTGTGTGTGTGTGTGTGTGTGTGTGTGTGTGTGTGTGTGTGTGGATAGGGATTTGGGTGTGTGTGGATAGGGATTTGGGTGTGTGTGTGGATAGGGATTTGTGTGTGTGTGTGTGTGTGTGTGTGTGTGTGGATAGGGATTTGTGTGTGTGTGTGTGTGGATATGTGTGTGTGTGGATAGGGATGTGTGCGTATGTGTGTGTGTGTGTGTGTGTGTGTGTGTGTGTGGATAGGGATGTGTGTGTGTGTGGATAGGGATGTGTGGATAGGGATGTGTGCGTGTGTGTGTGTGTGTGTGTGTGTGTGTGTGTGTGGATAGGGATGTGTGTGTGTGTGAAAATGCTCCAGGTGCAATATACTGGTGGTTAGTCTCATGGTGGTGTGGTAGGGAATACATCAGGCTTGAACCCTGTGCCTTGTATGTAGGTGTTAAAGAGGTTTATTCCCTACCCACCACCATTTGTAAAAAAACAATTGCAGATTTTTGCCTCATATTTGATCTGATCTGTTCCTCATAATATCTGTGGTTTGTAAATGTTGCAATGCTTGAAATTTGATGGTGCAGTTTTAGCATTGTTGCCTCACAGCTGCAGGTTTTCAGGTTTGATTCTTGGCTGGGGTGTAGTCTTTGTGGGGCCTGTATCTTCTCCCTGTGTTTGTGTGGTTTTGCTTTTGTGTCCTCCCATGTTACAAAGACATATCTGCATTATTTCTTCCTGGGCCTCTGCTGAAAATTGTTTTTTTGTTCCAAGTCAGAATGTCCTGATTAACAAATGATAAATAAAACTGACAGGCATTTGAACTTCAGACTTCAGGTTTCTGAATGTTTAATTCCTTACATATTTTATGGTGCAGTGGCAGTATTGTTGCCTCACAGCTATAGGTTTTCTGGTTTGATTCTTGGCTGGGGTGCCTTCTGTGTGGAGTCTGCATCTTATCCCTGTGTTTTTGTGGATTTGCTCTGGTGTCCTGCCATTTTACAAAGACATGTGTCTACAGTATTACTCCCTGGGCCTCTGCTGAAAATTGTTTTTGTTCCATCAAAAGTAAAATTGACAGGCATTTGAATTTCAGACTTCATATTCTTCAGAAAATGCATAGTAAAACAACTTTTTATTCTAGCAATAAATATATAGTAAGTTAGTAACACAACCTTTTATTATAGCAATTTTCTAAGTTTATAAGATGACTATTTGAAATTTGTCCTTATTTTTGGGACTGTATTACCCTGTTATTGGCTTTGTCCAGGTTTTTTGTGCTAAGGTTGACAGCTATGGCAAGAACTGTATTCTGAATTCGCTAAATATGTTTGAGGGCTGTATTTCCTCATTACTGGGTTTGTCCAGGTGTTATGTGCTAAGAGGTTGACAGCTATGGTGAGAACTGAATTCATTAAATGATAGCCATTTATGTTTCAGTCTTCCTCTCTTTCACAAAGCAGCTGATTTGGCATAGTGGTATGTTGCTCTGACTGTTTTGCACAGGGACCTTGGCAGTAAAATGTATGGTGGTAACAGCATTTTTCTTTCACAAAGCAGGTGATTTGGCATAGTGGTATGTTGTTCTGACTCTTTTGCACAGAGACCTTGGCAGTAAAATGTATGGTGGTAACACACCATTTTATTCTAGCAGCTTTCCAAGATTATACAAGCAATGTTTAATGTGTCCCTGTTTTTTGCCCTTTTGACCCACCCCAATAAATTTGGCTTTTTCCAGATTTCTTATGCTGCGAAGTTGAGCTACAGTTGAGTATTGAGTAGATTTTACAAGGAGCTGAGAGCTGCAGGGGAAGAGAAGTTTAGTGCTGATTATGCTAAGTCAGCTCGCATTGCTAATAGCACAACAGGCTGTGTACTTTCTTTTGATGCAGAAGGTTGTTGGTTCTACTCCCATAAGGAGTGAATGCTGCCATACTGAAAGTTAAGATACTAACTATGAGCCTGTTATCAGTTTGCCATCCATTTCCTATTGCAATATTACTAGCTTATTTTTAATGTAATTTAGGCAATTTATTCTTCAGGGGCATCAGACACTATTTTTTGATGAAACCATGAAATATAAAGGTGATTGCTAGCAGCAACCCCTTCATTACAGATTTATTTAATGTAGAATTATTTAGATGACTTTTTTACTACTTCAGAGATTGTGCATATTTACTGATAATGGTGGACTGTAGAATTGTGCATATTTACTGATAATAGTGGACTGTAGAAGTTTGAGTAGACTTTTATGATGGAAATGTTCTGAATTGGGAAGTTTTGTCATTGGCGCATGTGTTTTGTTTCATTGTTTACTGGAAAAATGTTCAAAGCTATAGGAAGGTGTATCAAAGAGCACATGTATGTTTCATATGCAAGGGGCCTATGATTTAAAAACAGCCCAGAATTAATCTTTATCTGCCACGGGTAAAATGTATTGTCTTTGAATGTGGGTTTCAATGTTGTTTTAATGAATGTGAGTTTCAATGGCAGAGAAGTTTTGATGCCAAGTTTGTTTAGCAGATGTCTTAGTGTTTGTGCTGTAAAATGCAAAATAAAACTTTCAAATGAAGTTCAAATCATCACAGAAGTAAATCAGTATGCACTTTAGTGTTTATGGTAAATGGAGTGAAATAGCCAAGTAATGGATCATTGGAATGGCAGCAGGGGGAGGCTCCATTTGACCATGGTTTTTGTGTGGGGGGAAGGGCGGCAAACTTAGGCAGCCCCAGCTGAACCATACCTCCCAACTGTCCAGATTTTCAAAGAATGAATAGATTTTTTGCTTCTTATTTTTGGTTTGTTCCTCATAAAATGTGTGTTTTTCTGGCAAATCATTTAGGAATTAAGTCACTAAATAATGACACACTGAGTTTCAGACTTCATAACCTTCAGAAGAATGCATGCTAAAGTAAGACCTGTTCTATCAACTGTCTCAGTTTATACAAGAGCAATTTTTAGTACTGTTTATATGTTCCCCCAATATATTTGGTCTTGTCCAGATTTATTGCATTAACAGGTAGAGAGGTACATGCAAATAAATTGCTTTATAGAATTAGGCATAGCCAAACCTCTCAACTGTCCCTGATTTTGGCTCAAAATGTTGCTCTTCCCTAATGATCCCTCCACAAAATAGCAATTTTGGAAGAAAACATGGAGGGTTTATAATTAAGAAATAACTGTAATAATCAGTTAGATTACTTTTATTTCAGAAATGCATGTAGATTCTTTTATTTTGTCAGCTGCTCAAGTTAGCAGTACTAATATTAAAGTATCCCTTCTTTGACATGTTCCCAGCTGTATTGTGTTGCTATTTTAGATTTTTACATCACATTTTTGGTCCATTTTTCATAAAATTGTGTTTTTTTGGCAAATTGGTGACAAATCATTAAAGACTGAAGTTAGAAAATAATGACAGACATTTGAGTTTCAGATTTCATACCATTCAGAAAATTCATACTAATGCAAGACCTCTTTTATCTTTCTAAGTTTATAAGAGCAATATTTTAAAAATTTTCCGTATTTTTGGGCCTTTGTCCCATTTCTTTGTATGGTTTTGTCCAGATTTCTTGCTCTGAGGTTGAGAGGTATGATAAATGTGTCAGGGCCATCACAAGTCAGCCAGAGACATTTCAAACTGTGACATACTTGTTGCACCCCACTCCCGCATGTAGTGACTCTGTATGTGTCGAAGCAAGGCAAGGAGTAGCTATGCAGTGTAAATGTGCAGAGTATCCCCCCATCCAAGGTTGACACAAGTACTAGAGTGGCTTTTCATCTGGCCTTGATTTTTACAGAATGGTCTGGTTTCTGTCATATTTTTTGTACTGTTGATTTATGCTTATTACTCAAAGTGTCTGTTGCTCTGTGTTTAAGTAGCAATACTTTAATGACCATTAGGTAAGCTTGGCTGAGATTGCAAGATGCAAGTACGCTTTAATAAGCATACTGTTAAAGAATTGCCAACATTGAAAGCCTTTCTGTTGCCATGTAGAGAATACTTAACTAGATAATGTATAAGCCTTGGGTATTGAAATGCATATGCCAGTATTTGTAATAAAGAACAGGATTACATTATTTGAAGAGTCTCATTACACTTGGAGACTTCCAGTCATCTCTGCAGGCTTTACCCATAAACAGAATGCCAATCGTGTGGTCCATAACCTGTACAGTAATTCTTTTAGTGTAGTCTATAACCTGTTCAGTAATCCTTTTAAGCAATGTATCTTGAGCTTATTTCTTGTTTGCTTTTCATTTTTTACTTTGATCATGTTTTCCCTATGAAACAAGTAGATGTCAGGCAGCAGGTCTTTTTTTGGATAAGGAACATTTTTACAAGTGGGGGCATCAGAGATTTCTACTTTCAGCATGTTACTTGGTACTTTAATAAAACTGAATATAAATTATAATTAGAACTGCAGTGCAAGAAGTGGTCTGAGTTGAGTGCTGCTTGTTTTTCTTATACTTGATTTTGACTGGCATTCCATTAATGTATTTAAAAAAATGTAATTTATTTTTTCATCCCTCACAACCTTTTTTGTTTCCATCTAGATATTAAGCTGTCATGCAGCCAATGCATTGAAATATTTTTATTCTTCTACACTTCATTTTGTCTTGATTGGACTCTAATAATGACGGTTTGGCACCCAGGGCAGTATATTTAGTTTTTGTGGTTTTGAGCATAGCTCCTCCCCTTTCTAGTTGGCCACACCCCTTCCCATTGACCCCACCCATTCAGCTGTCTCCTGCAGCCCCCCTTTGATTTGATGTCACCAGCCGCCACTGAGGGCAACTTCCCAGTAATGCAAATAGCGCGCTCCACTAATACGTCTGTCTCGAGTGTCATAACATAGTTAGGTAGGAGTTTGAATCCTGCAAATGCTCAGTGTGTGGAGGGGGATTAGTGTGTGTGCAAATCTGTATAAAAGAAATGTCCCTTTTGGCAACTAGGAGAACACACTACAGGATGCACATTCCCCTTTCTAAACACTGATGATGTCAGCACCCTATAAGTACAGCAGGAGAAGTGAAGCCTCCCAGTAATGTAAATAGCACGCTCTTCTAATCTGCCCGTTTTCAGTGTCATAACATAGTTAGGTAGGGGTTTGAATCAGGCAAGTGTGTGGGTGGGAGGGCTGGAAGTAGTGTGTGTGCAATTACATATGTGAGAAAACTGACCCTTTTGCCAACCAGTACAGCACACCAGCTGCTGCATATTCCAATCTCTACACAGAGATGATGTCAGCACCCTACAAGTACAGCAGAAGAGGGCAAATGTCCCAGTAATGCAAATAGCACGCTCTACTACTGTGTCTCTCACTACTGTCATAGCACAGTTAGTTATGGCTTTGAATTCCACACATGCCATGTGTGTTTTTGTGACACAGAATGCCCATGTGTGTGGGTTGTTGTTTACAATAATGCATGTCATCGATTAAACCAGTAATGACAATGGACACAGATGATGTATGTGTGTGCCAAATACACGTATGTACCTGTGACCTTCAATAGTCACCATGTCTGACGCCTGCCACATGTGAATACATGGTATTTGCACTGGATAACATTATGACTGTGGTCTTCTGTGCGGGTGCTGCATGTGGTATGTGTATATACAGTGTGAGATGTAGATGGTATCATCCTAGCAGCGAGGGATACACATCTGGTCTGGGGCATATAGTCTACATGTTGTTGATGAACAGGTGCTGCATGTTTTCACCTGTTGTGGGAGTGGTAACAAGTTGTTCCATAGCAATGCAGTGACTTCATGCTAGGAACCTTTCAGCTAGGGTGTTGTAGCTACAGTAATTCATCACCATTCAGTAATACGTCAGCATTCCTGGTGAGGGTATGATGCCAACCAAGGTCAGGGTCATACCAGTCTGTGCCACATGCTCAGAGAGCCCTTCCATGTTCACTATCATGTAGTCCAGGGAGGTACATCACAGGTCAGCCATAGTGGCATGGACAATGACTGAGTCATATGTGTCCATGCCTCTGACTGACCTGTATGCTTGTGTTATGTTGTGGACTATAGTGCCCCACGGGCATATCACTGTGACCTTCACCTTGTCCAGCCTGGTGAGCATGACCTCACTGTACCGGACAATAAAGGTACCTAACACAACTGTAGCAGGTGTGTTGTCTAGCTGTACAGGCTGTGACTGTTTGGCACACAGGATTTGTGTGCTATGTGTTATGCGTGCTGTGTTCTGGCATAATGTATGCCTGTGTGCCAGCTGCAGAGGTGTCTGCCACTCAGGCAGGATGCTATTCTTAGGCTCCACAAATGGCTCAGTGTGTTCACGTGTTTGTATTGCTGTCATTGTAGGTCTACATCAGACTGTTATTGTAGTCATTGTAGTATTTCATGCCACCTGACAGGTTATGCCAGTACTGGATTCAGAGTGCTTAGTCCCCAGTTTGGCTATGTGGTTGCATCTCATACATGTGTTGTACGTCCATGTGTAGGGGAGAGGGTTGACTGTGTACATGTGGCAGCTGTGACATTGCCACATGAACAACATATTCCACAACTGTACCATAGAGGTGACTGACAAGTGACCTTTGCACATGCTACCATAGTATTGTGACTGCCATGGTGATTAACAGCACATAGGGCCAATGGTGAACAAGGTACATAGGTTCATAGGTTCATACTAGGCTATCTGCCCTAGGGAATGTATAAACCTAGCCAGAATGTGTTTGGCTTTCGCCACCCATTGTAAATTTATCTTGCTATGCCCTTTTTCAAGGTTAGTATACTGTGCCTCTGTCTAACAGTGACACAGAATTGACACCCGGGGAAAACCTATGATGTCAATGAGTCAATGAGTGACTCTGCCTAACCTGGACTGGGATTTTATTCCAGAGTGAAGGGAGCCTCTGGGTTATGAATCTGTCCCTCCAGCATGTCCTATTTATTTCAGTGCTGAGGTTCAAGTCTCTCAAGCACATAGCTCGATGGGATTTGGATATTCTGCGGTGCAGCATGCCCATTAATTCCGGGTTGGACATGGCTTTATACGTCAGGCACAGATCACCTCTGAACAGGTGGTATGCCACTGAGTAGAGCTGGAGTTTCTTTAACCGGTCAGCATATGGCATCTGTTTGAGCCCTTTGATCCTCCTGGTGAGGTACTTTTGGGGTCTTTCCAGTTGCTGCAGGTGTCTGGTAAGGCACATCCCAACAGGGGCATTGTACTCAATTATGGGCCTGATGAGGGATGAGTAAAGAGGCACGATGTCCTCCCCTGATCTAGATGTGAATCCCTTCATGATGAGGTGGGCTATATAAAATGTTTTTCTAACCACTTTGGCCACGTGGTTGTCAAAGGAGAGATTGCTATCAACTTGGGTCCCCAGGTCCCTAATTACTTCTTCTGTACTTAATGGATTACCACCTATGTGGTACTTTGTGGGCACTTTGTTTTTGCCAAAGAGGATGACTATACACTTTTTTGCATTCAGCTTGAGGCCATGGCTCTGGCACAAGTTGTTTGTTTCTATGAGGCCCTTTTGGAGGATGCTAGTGTCAGCCGGAGAGTCGATTATGGTGGGCAGTTTGAAGTCATCTGTGAATTTGGTCAGCCACAGTCCTTCCGTGTTGGCCTGTACCTCCGAGAAATATATACCGAACAAGAGAGGTCCCAGGACTGAGCCTTGTGGGACACCACTTGTAACTGGTTTGGAGTCTGACATGGCTCCAGCAATTCTAACCATGTGGGTTCTGTCCTTGAGCCAGTGTGCAATCCATCTAGTGACATAGGGGTTTATATTTAAGCTGGTGAGCTTCTCTAGAATTCCCGAATGGGGTATTGTATCGAAGGCTTTTGCGAGGTCCAGGTAGGCTGTGTGGACCACCTTCCCCTCGTCAATGGCCTTGGTGACTGTTTCAAATAAATCATCCAGGTTAAAGAGGCAGGATCTACCCTTAACAAAGCCAAACTGGGTATGATTCAGTGTCTGTAGGTCCCCAATATCTTTATTTATGAGGTCCATGATGATCCTTTCCATAGCTTTGCAGACCAAGCTAGTCAGGCTTATGGGGCGATAGTGTCCAGGATCCATTGAGGCACCACCTTTATGGAGAGGGACCACTGTTGCTATACGCCACTCTTTGGCCACATATCCTGTAGTAAGGCTGGGATTGAACAGTAGCTTTATGTTTGGGTGTAGCTCTTCTTGGAGTTCATGTAGGACACAGCCCGGGACACTGTCTGGTCCCATTGATGCTGTGTTTTCTGCTTTGGAGAGGGCGGCTCTTACCTGAGCATCTGAGATGTTAGGGGGGCAGCACTGTGCTGGGATAAATATTTGCCCTTTCAGTGTGGAGGGGGGGAGAAGTTTGCGCTGAACCTGTCAGCTAGGATGTTGGCAATGTCTGTGGGTTCTGTGTTTCTTTTGACATTTTGAACTACCTCTGAGAATATCTGGGAATTACCATCCAGGTTCCTAACATGACTAAAGAAAGCCTTGTGATTATCCTTAGTGTCCTGTGCAATTTTCTCTCAAAGCTGGCCTTAGACAATGATATGAGTGCCCATAGGTTTTGCTAATACTGATCAGTGATGCCTTCCCTTTTTGGGATTTTGCTGTATCATTTAGTAGCTTCCTCCTTCTATTGTATAGTTTGTTTATGGCTGGGGTCCACCAGACAGAATGTCTGCCTTTGGAAGATTGGGTCTTGGTTTTATTTGGGATCACATGATCCATGCATTCCTGAAGGTGTCCATAGAATGCGTTTATAGAGGTATCTGCGGTCTGGGACATATTTTCCAGAGGCCCAGGGGCTTTGAAGGTTTCCACCTCGGTTTTGAGGAGTGTGAATTTGCTTTAGAGAAGTTGTTCACTGTGGTTTTCTGGGCAGAGGGTGGGGTCGGGATGTGAATATCCAGTGAGATTAGTTTATGGTCTGATCTTACCAGTGAGGGATACACTTCTGGTCTGGAGCATAGAGTCCCCATGTTGGTGATGATCAGGTCCAGTACGTTTTCCCCTCTTGTGGGAGTGGTAACAAGTTGTTCCATAGCATTTGAGTTCATAAATTGTAGGAAACTTTGGCCTAGGGTGTTGGAGCTAGAGTCATGCTCCCAGTCTATGTTTGGATATTTGAAGTCACCCAATATAATGGTGTTTGGAGAGACCTTCATATAATGCTGTTTGGAGAGACCTTCATATTTTCCACAGTTCTCAGGAAGGCCGAGTGCAGTTCTTGGGTTTGGGAGGGTGGTCTGTAGCAGGCTATAACCTGGAAGGCAGTTTTACCCACTGTTAGTTGCAAATGGATAGTCTGTGATGCTTGATGCTTTGCCACCATCCTGGAGGTGTGGGTATCTTTGATGAATATCGATACTCCCCCTCCTTTTGTGGTTCGGTCCATGTTTTGGGGCTGAAAAGCATGGTATGAGGTATAACCTGGTAGTGCTGGGGTGCTCTTGGTAGCCCTGAACCAGGTATCTGTTACTGCACAGATATCATTCTCCATGCTAAGGAGAGTTTTGAGTGCGTGCATCTTGAGGTTTAGACTTCTAGCGTTGAGTAGCATTACTCTTAGTTTCTTACCCCTTGTGATACCTATGGAGATGGGTTTGTCTTTTGAGCCTTGCCTAACAAAGTCACTATGGGGGTAGCAAGAGCCTTTGCCAATATCCAAAAGCCCAGGGGTGACAGGTGCAAGCCGTCCCTAGCGAAGCAGGTGGTTCAACAGAAGGTGAGTATGTGAGTGTGTAGTGCCTGAGATTAGTTAGCAGTGGCATATATGACTGCTCACATGGACAAATGCCAGGTAAGTCATATGCAATGTGTCACAGGCAACGTACATGTGAACAGGACAAACAGTGATGTACTATCAAGTGAGACATGGACATACATATAGTAAGCTATGCAGATGTCACTAGGAGTCCACAGAAGCTCTGTAACTCTGCATTGCAGATGGGATCAGTGTTCCAGGGTAACTGCAAGCAAACATGCATGCAAGCAAAGCTACAGTAAGCAGGGCTAATGTAGTCCATTGTACAACAAACAAGCTGCACCACTTCCAGTAGATAACACTGCAAATATGCAGGCACTATGCACATGTACATGGAAATACACAGGTCAGATGGCTAGGGTCCTTTCTCAACACACACAAGTGTACAGACCATGTACCATCAGGATGTACAATAACTGGATGGAAACCTATGTGCTCATACCTGCAGTAATACATATGTCAAATAACGGAAACTGAGCCTTCACTCAGTGGTTCCATACTTAGTAGGATGTATGCTACCTGGCCTGCCACCACAGTATCCCTGACATGTATGGGGACTCTCCCTCCTGTAACAGTTAGTTTTGTGTGTTGGGGTTGTGTAGCATGGTATGAGATGTGAGCTTGCAGTGCTAGGGTGCTCCTGTGTGTCCTGTACCAGTCGTGTAGTACTGCACACATATCAACATCCTCAAACAACCGCAATGCAGAGTCCAGTGTGGGCAACATGCCACTTACAGTTTACATGTCCATCATTGCGTATTAATACTTTCATTACCTTATCCCCTGTGCTACCTATGTATGTAGCCTTCTGTTGACATCCTAACCACCAGTATGCCAACATGTGCAGATGATACACTATGGTACTTACCATGAGTGTAGACAACAGTACATGACAATCATACCCTTACTGCATCAGGCATGCTGTGATATACCCACAATTATATCAGCACACAGTACTGTTAACAACATGATACTATTACTACACATCTATGTAGTCACCCTGTGCATCAGCAACATGTTAACCTGTACCTGCACTGATGTTACAGATTGCAGGAGGTGGCACAGTTTCATCATATGCACAGGGTGTGAACTTGGTATGCCTGAGTCAGCCACCGATACCACCAATTGACATGTATGTGTATGTGTGTTGGTGAGGGACAGCAGTACAAGGTGGGGCAATGTTGATGCAGTGTGTGCGTGTATGCGGTAGCCCTAGGTGTTGTCAATTCACATGTGTGTATGGATGCAAACAGTTCCACCTCATGGCTGCCATATACTGGTGTTTGTGGACAGCCACAGACTGTTCCTGCCAGGTCATACAGATCAGTGTCTCTGGCCACGGACACAGTACCTGTGCCTTGCAGGGGTGCTACGGACCGTATCCGGTACCAACCCAGACTGGGTACTGTCATCAGAAGCAGGTGTTCGTTGACTGGACACAGATCCCTGTCGGCCTGTCCAGAGCCACATGCATGTGGTCTCCTGGGGTGGTCTGATGACAGCACAGACCCAGCATTGCTGGGGCTGCTGCTGGCACTATGTGGGCAGCCACAGCCCTGTTGTCATCCAAGACGACTGCCAGCTGTTGCTGTTGCTGGCATACACCCACGTCGACGCCTCAACCATCCACCATCACCCTGGCTCATGGACATGTAGTTGTGGAACCGGTCTAATATGTCCCCACAACGTCTGTCTATGACATCGGTGAAATTACGGATGGCAGCCGCAATGTCACGCATACTGTCAGTCATGGCTGTGCGACATGCTGTCAGCTCCCTCAGACCCTGTCTGGTGTATCGTTTCATACGTGACTGTGCCTGCATGACAGCCCAAAACATAGCTGAGGTTGTAAGACCTCTGTGGGCATGTCTGACAGGGGCAGTATGCCCACAGATGCTCCCATGAGAACCCCTGGACATCTGTCTGTGTGGTACCATCTCAGGGCCATGCCCATGGCTGCTGTGTGGGGACGCATGTGCCACAGATACCACATTACCCTGATCAATGCCCACTGTATGCTGTCCATCACCTAGGGACATTGGTGACAAAGGGTGTATTGGCAGGATAACTGTGCGCATTGATGGGGTTGACAGCTGTGTACTGTCAATTAGCTGACCAGTGATGGACCCTGGCATACCTTCCTGTGCCATTACACAGATGTCATCATTATCAGTATCCATGGCACTTGATTCAGGTTCCCTGCTGCATGACACCAGAGCAGCACCAGAACCTGTGAGAGGGAAACAGGAAACACAGTTTACAATGTCTACACAATATTACCAGTGATGCACACATCCACACATGCACAGGTCCACACATGCACACATGCACACATGCACAGTTTCACACATGCACAGTTGCACACAGTTGTACACTACTCAGTATGTGAGATATCAACACACAGACACAGACACACCTGCATGCATACACAGAGCACTACTCAGTGAGCCTAATATTACTATTACTATCAAGACTATTAAAGGTATTGTTAATACACACTCACCAGCATGGATAGGCTGCATTGCTGTTACACCGGAGGGACCTGCAGAAGTGAGGAAACTAATGTCAGTGGGCACAACTGTGCCATTGTTACTGAGTATGATACAGGTCAGTAGTACAACAGTCGCCTTTCACAAGTCAGCTGCTGATATTGAGGATATCACACTTGCACATTAAATACTATGATGACAGCTACAAACCAAGGACACACCTCACACATGCATTAACTACCAGTGTACACAACAGTCAACTATACATATGGCATATTACCTGCACGTTCATAGTCTTGCTGCTGCGTGGCTCCAGCATCCATCATAATGCATGTCTGTTGCTGTTGTTGTTGTTGGCGGGCTGGAGCCACTACACTCATGAGTAGTCCCTCCAGTCTGGTGAGTGGGGGATGTGTAGCCACCCCACTACCTGTGGCGACCTGTTGCCTGTGGATATCTGATGCACACTGACGGACATTTCTGATTAAATCACTGCAGTGATGTCGTACCTGCTCATATGTCCTATTATGCGTGCCTATGTCATTTACCCGACGGACCAGGTCTTGCCACAGTGCAGCCCTCTCCTGCTGATTCTGGCTGGTGCGGGAAAAGAGTATTGCATAATCCCACACCAGGCTCTGGTGTATCTCCTCATCCTCAGCTGCAGAGTAAGCTGGGTTTCGCGGGTGAGCCATGTTCCTGAAAAAGGAAATAACATGATATCAGCAATATATGTCAGCAGAATTTGGCACACATACTACACGTGCTACTCGACTGTTGTGATACAACATATCTCACATATATAGCATCTGTCTGTCTATTGGTGGATACACATGTAAATGGCCAGGTATCAGTGCTCAGCCAGCAACTGTGCAACAGTACCTGGCACACTCTATACGACATACTACCAAATCCCAGCAGTCAGAACACTGACTCAGGTCCAAAGCATCTCCTCACTCTGGGGGTTTGAATCTAGGTACTGTATGGGGTACATCGTCAACTACTGTGAGCTGACCACAAACTGCCCTGGATATACATATCTCACCTCCACCACCAGCACAGACGACTATAGTGAATAACATTGCAAAGGCAAACTTTACACTTTGTAACAGTGACATAGTATCCTTTCAGCCCACTGGGCCAGTGGAAGACACAACCCACAATGCTGACCCCTTCACAAATTATTTCTACGGACATCACCGAGAATGCATGGATCATGCAATCCCATATAGGACCAAGACACTCTCCACAAAGGAACAGCATCCTGTCTGGTGGACCCCAGCCATAGACAGAATGTATTACAAAAGATGGAAGCTACTGCAAGACAGAGCATAATTCCATAAAGGGAAGGCATGTCTGATCAGCACTAGTAAGGAGCTATTGTCTGTCATACAAACATCCATGGGCAACTTTGAGAGGGAAATCAACAGGGACACTACAGATAACCACAAGGCCTTCTTCAGTTATGCTAGCAACCTGGTCAGAAACCCTCCACTATGCTCATAGTTAGTACACAACAACATATAATTCACTGAACCCACAGATATTGGCAACATTGTGGCAGACAGGTTCAGTGCAGGTTACGCCCCTCCCTCTCCCCCAAAATAAGACATGTTATCCCAGCTGACTGTAACCTCCCTGTCATCACAGATGTCCAGGTGAGAGCCGCCCTCAGGAAAGCAGAATACACAACATGAATGGGACCTGATGGTATCCCTGGTTGCATGCTACATGAACTCCGAGAGGAGCTAAACACACATAGAAGTGCTATGTAACACTAGCCTGACTACAGGATATGTACCTGTACACTGGTGCACAGCAGCAGTGGTTCCACTCCACAAAGGAGGCACCCCTACATACCAATACAATACAACACAATACAATACATTACAGTACAATACTATACAATATGCTATTGCCCCTGGGACTACAGCAGCATACTGTTCTGCTACCCTGACCATTGTGACACATGTGGTGTGATGGTACCTGCTGCTGTCATACAGTTACACAGGGTGACTCATATGGCATATTACCTATCTGACTAACATTCAGCAGTGGTATGTGTGACATGTACTCATAGGGAGTCTTGCTTCTTAACACTGTGTGGTTTATTGCAGGGTATGTCTTATCTGTGGGTAGGAACCTGTACCTCCACCATGTGCTCTCTATTGCAGTGGCACGGACGACACACAGCAGTCATTTAGGTTGTGGATGGTGTGAGGCGTTCTATGGTTGTTGGACATCTGTCATGGGTGTGACTTAAGTATGTAAATCCAGGAGTGGTAACCTCTATGAGGGTAGTATGTGTGTACTCTCTGGTGTTGTCAGTCACTGTGCATTGGTAATGTGTTTGAGTGCAATGTCACAGTGTTGTACATATCACTGTGTCCTTCTCCATATCTGTAGCTGTCATGTGAGGTACATACCATGGCAGCCATTATGTGGTGTGGAGGGGTACACTGACCTACATGTCCGTAGCTGACACACCATGTCTGCTGACACATACCATGTGCAGGTATTCCAGGAATAGTGTGCCACTGTGAATATCATTAGGGGGACTATTGTACACATTTATGACCCTGCTCACCCCTGGCACATACAGTGGTGGGCAGCCAATCACATATCTGGTGGTTACTGGTGTAGGTGATTTGAAATGGGGTGTGGTACTCCAGTTTTGACACTGGTGTCCACTCCATGCCTTTGTCACCAGGCACCTGTTGTAATACATCAGTACACATGTGCCTCACTCAGAATATATATACATCTCTCTCTCTCTCTCTCTATATATATATATATATATATATATATGTATATATATATATATATATATATATATATATATATATATATATATATATATATATATATATATATATATATGTCTGTATACATATACACACACACACACATATATATATATATATATATATATATATATTGATGTACATATATTGCTATAGATATGGAGGAGGGGTGTAACAGAGAGGGGGGGAGAGTGACAGAGGGGGTGGGACAGGGGGAGTGTGAGATCGTCATATACAGTCATACCTGTAGATAGTCAGATCTGTCTGTCTATGTATATGTATCTACATATATCTATATCTGTATGTGTGTATTACATATATATGTTTGTACATATTCTATCTATCTACATCTGTCTATGTATTTCTACATCTCTCTCTATGTATGTATACATATATATATATATATATATATATATATATATACATACATACATATATTGACATACATATGTATCCATATTATAGATAGGTATATCAACATGTTTGTTTACCATACTGTATACACACACTAACATACTGCTAAACATACATAACTGTGAAACCTACTTTGTACATTGCACTACAACCTACATTCAACCTACATTGATATGTGCACATAGATGCTCTCACGTACAAATGTATGTACAGCCTTCACTGATAGTTGCTGTATGTCCCCTTCCCTTTGCACATCTTCATATACATATGGATACAGACCAATAACGCATATGGAGGGTTCACAGTATGTAGACTTTTATAGTATTACTTTACATTACCTGTGTTTGTCACAGCTGCTTGTGTTGCCATCTGGTTTTGTGTCCTGCTGCTCTACTTGCCAGTTGCCAGCGTTCAGGTGGCTGTTGCTGACCAGTTTTGTTTGTGTATGTTTACTTTTGTTTTTCTCTGTCTCTCTCTCTCTCTGTCTCTCACTACCTCCACAGGGTGCAATGGACTGGGAGTACAGCATGCTTTTGTAGGTATCTGCATATGTCCATGTGATGGCCTCTGCACCAATTGTTAGCCAGTGTTTGCTAATTGCATGCAGCCAGTTGTGTACTGATTGCAGTTCTCACTGTAATTTCAGAACAGTGCTATAAAAAGGTATGTGAGATAGGTGTAGCCCTTTCAGATATTAAGGGCAGGGACCATGCTGGTATGCTGTGGACACTATTCTGTGAGTGTGAAGGTTAGTTTCTCTCTCATATTTCCGGCTGTGTTGTAGATTAACATTTCTCCATTCATTTCTCCAGTTTCCTGTACTAAGTGTGTATGTACACTGACACCTAAGACTACTACTACTGTTAATGTGAGTGTGTGTGCTTTCCTGTGGGACATGTGGTGTAACTGGTGTATAGCAGTGGCTCTTGCACTTTGTTGCTATGGCTTCAATATTTGCCCTTTACAGTCACTACTTGTATGCCTGCAAGGTGTCTTGACTGTAGTGTGCTGCTGTGGCTTTCCTATTTTCCATGTACATTCACACCTTGGAATGCTTGCTATATCTGCAAGGGTGTTACAGCATGCAGTGTGGTCTGGCCATGGTGTGGGCCTTGACATCTATTAGGATTTTATTTTTATTTTTATTTATTTTACATTTGTTAACCGGGCTAGTCCAACTGGATACATGTCCATTTTCAGTGGAGGCCCAGGGAGAAAAGCTCCACTATCTACTACATTACAAGTAAGAAATACAAAAATTTACAATACTAAACAAAGCAAATCAACCTCAATTACAGGATGTTCAGGAACCGGTGTACAGACAAAGACATAGCAGGTAAGTAAGTTCAGGTAAACATAGTATGTAACAGAAATAATTATATTATTGATAAGTTTAACAATAGAAATTTACTTAAAGTCAATTTTAGTAGGGAGAGAATAGTTACCCAGCAGAAAGGGAAAGTGTGAGGTAATAGAGTAGAGATAAAGAGGAGAGGTGGCAGGAGAGGGGAGGAAGTAGAAAGGTCAGCTAGGGTTAATGCAAGAGCATATGGATGTTTGAGTATGCTGCTGAGCAGGCCCCAGAGACTCTCAGGTGCATCTGTTATCTGCCTCATGGAATGGTAAATATCAGTGGGGTACACCCATTAAATTGTCTGGTATTCTGCAGTTGTGACTGTGGGATAGCATGAGCATACGTATTACTACACTATTTCTGCCGTGCAAGTGGTACATACTTTCAGGACTTCATAGTTACCATTGCATGTGTTGTAACACCTTTCTGCCTACTGTTTGTACATTTCACATGTAGTCTGTGGGGTATCCCTGTAACTCAGTCACTGTTGCTATGTCTAGGCTCTTAACTATTCAAATATGGCAGTGTCAGACCTCTCAAGTGTACAGATATTTGTAGGTTGTCCACATTTCTGCCTCATATTTTGGTCAATATCTCATGCACAGCTCTTTCTGGTAAATCACTCTGGGATCAAGTCAGAATATAGTGACAAGCATTTAAGTTTCAGACTTCATATCCTTCCAAACATCCAACAAAATGCAGAACCTGTTACTCTCTGAACTGTCTAAGTTTGTTGTAACATTATTTGGAATGTGTCCCTGGTTTTGGACCTTTGCTCCACATATTTTATTACTTGGTCTGGATGTTTTCCTGTAACAGGTTGTGGGGTATGGGCAGTGATTATCTTGCTGTGAGTATGTGTGTGGCTTGCAAGGTGCTACAGTGACATTATTACCTACTAGCTACCATCTAGCATGGCTGTTTCTGTTCACACACTACTATTCTAGAAATCCACTAGATTTGACAGTAAATATACATGACATGCTTTGTGTACTACACATCCTATATTCCCTTTACATTCATTCCTACTATTACATGATATATTTATTGTAGCACAATGTTCTTATATAACAGTCATGGCTTAGTGGTAAGTCATGCAGACTACTGTTTTTAAGGTCCTGGGTTCGGGACTGACAGTGGGATTTTATTTTGCTTTTGAGCAGACTACAGGACCTGTCATTCAGAGTGACTAAGGCACTTTTAAGCAGTTGTAACTGGGTTAGCACTGGTTTGCGCGGAGCTCCCGCATGCGCACTGGCATTCAGCTCCGCACACACCCGCTTACTACCACTTAAAAGCGCTTACTCTTGCGCACACCAGCACTATTTTCTTTGAAAGAAATGAAAATGGGGAGACAGGAAAGTGGTGAAAAAAGGGACACAAAGAGGGTAATACAGTAGGTAAACAAGCTTGGGTTTTGCAGCAGGGATGTAGGTAAGGCCCATAGCTGCCCATTTCTTCATCAGCAACAGCTGTGCATATGTTTGTAATTTCGTGTGACATTTGAAAACTTCCACCCCTGAGAGAGGTGTAAGGACAACAATAATACTTGTTGTACAGCCAATTGTAATTGACAGTTTCCATTACCAGCAGACATGTGTGCAAAATGGGCAGCTATATATGGGGCATAATTTTTTTGTGGGTACAGAGTGCCCTTTTTTTTTTTTTTTCAAGTAAGAGTGGTATGTCAGGTAAAGGAAGTCGGTATAGATGGGGAGGTAGGTTGGGTAGGTCAACAGACAAGACAAGCAAGACGCATACAGGGGCGGTGTATGACACATGTGGGGAGGTTACACAATTGACGGGGACGGATATTTGGATATCCAGAGCCCATGAACCCACAGATGGCAACAGTGGAACTGATATCCCCACCCATGGGCAGTTGCCACTGTGCCTTCACTGCCCAGGACAGGGCTGTGCTGGGGGCTGTGTAGGCTGTGGAGCAGGCATGCCCGTTTGTTGTGCCACCTGTGCCTCAAGCTGGCGTAGGTGCCCAAGAACAGCTTCCTGGATCTCCCTAAGCACCACAGTCCGGACACTACGGAGGGTGAGTGGTGGTTCTCCTCCGGCCACACTTGCAGAGGGGGGACGAGCGCCATCCCCTGCAGCCCTTCCACTCGCAGGTGGCACAGGGCCACCGGAGGAGGGTCAGGACTGGGAACTAATGCCAGGTGCACTCCCCAGCTGAGGTGGGAGAGGTGGGTCCGCTGGAACCCGCCTTCCCTGTCGTCCTATGTTTTGCATTATGGCATGACAGTTTGGGTTAGTAACATACATTACCATTAGCAATTAGTTGTAACAGCATGCATTAGTATTTCCATTAACCAAACATCCAGATATTCACACCATTGAACAGCGAGCATAACACATGCATAATTTGAACAGCAATACACAGTCCAACAACATGCAGGGTTGATTGATGGCAACAAGCCATCAGGTTTGGATGTATGAACAGGGCAGATGCATCAATGTACATGCAAATACATATGACCCAACAGGACAAATGTCCAGGGGTGTTAATTGTGATTGCACATACCAATTTCACGTGGAATGGATTACATGCGGTTATAGGGTAGGGTGAAGAAAATATAATTAACACCTTCAAATAGCAATACATATGCTGTACATTTCTAATAGCTGCAGATATATACACACTACAGTTCTACCTACAGTTTCCTATGTGATAACTACTTCAAGTTGGTGATAGGAATGTTACTGCTACATCAATATACATTTTCATTTTTATTCATACACATTCATATCTGGCTCTGTTCAGCTACATCATCCTGCTACATTTGCTTTATATAGCTATAGACAACTGTGGATGTTTGGTATTTCAGACAATCATACTATCTGCATATTGCAGACTGAGAGCAACATATCCAGATTTTGGGATACACATTCCAGCTGCAGGAACATTTTGAACACATTTCACAGTTTGGTTCTGCTTGTCACATTCATTTCATTCTGTACTGACTGCAGTATACTTTATTCAGGAGTTATTACTACTTTATTGATGGATTCATAACTCTTTCTTACTCTCTCTCACTTGTTTTATTTTTACAATTCAGGTTGGTACTTACTTCTAGGCTTTATTGACATGTTTTACCTGTAGTTATTACAATCCTTTCCAACAGTCTCACTTCTGTCATGTTTCAGTATTTCAACAGGGATATATTTCACACATGTGTTTTGCTCATCTTCTGCAGCTGTACTTTTCAGCCTGCTGCAGGTTGTGTACTATTATATTACAGGTGGGACATCTTTATTTCAGACTTTTTATTTCAGACTTTTTCATTTTTCTGTTTGGATTACAGACTGCATCACACTTTTGTAATCAAGCAATACTTGCAAACCCTCTTACACTGTTACTTGCATGTTTTATTACTAGTGACTACACTGCACTCTTTTGCTAACTGTCATACTTTTATATTTATTTACAGTTACAGGGAGAGGATTACTGACCTGCCTGGTGGTGCAACCGCACCAGCCTATCGCCATAGGCTCTGTGGTTCACAGAACGGACACCTGCAGCTGTAATATAAATAAAGTAATGTTGGAATACACATCTCCATAATAACAGCTTGGTTAATTTCTTACATACATAATTAGATGTAACTTACTCAGTAGTGGGGTGTTGGACATTTGCCGGGCCTCCTGGATCCAAAGGTTCAGTTGGTCCTGCTTGCGTCTCTTCAGGTCTGCATGGTGGTGATGGACCTGCTCACCAGTCCTTGGAATCCCTGTGGCACTGGTAAGATCATGAGCCAACCGGTCCCACGCCTCAGCCCTATATGCTCCCCACAGGACATGGCCCTGCATGAGTTGGGCCTCATGATTGTGGACAAGGAGCCAAACCATATATTTGGACTCCTCAATGCACCACCTCTGTGCTCGAAAGCAACTACCCTCACCTACTCCTGACATTCTGGCTGCATGTTAGTTCTACAATTGGTTATGCTGTGTATTCCTGCCTATGGGGCTCATATATGCCGTTTTTCCCACACTTATCTGTGATTGGCCATTTTGGAATTGTATCAGCTTCACAAAACCTGCTTTGTCATGCTCCTCTTTCTATTCATTCCTATATATTTGCTATCACTGCATTTCTAAGTGCAACTGTCATGGCTTAGTGGTTCAGTACCTTGACTATGGTGCATGGTATCCTGGGTTCAAACTTGGCCACTGCATTTTATATTTTATGACCGTCTAGACAGGCTAGGAGGTGTGTCTGTGTAAAGGCAGTTTTGTTACAGCTTGCTCAATGTTGCCCATCGGTTAGCTTGTTGGCGCGGCGTGCAGCTCTGTGCAAACAGGGAACGCTGGTTTATGCATCATTTGGCTGTCAGCACGCATATTACGCTCAGCTCAGCTAGGGACACACAGTTTCAGCGTGTTAAGCCACTGCTCACCTATGGGCACTCATTTTGCACCTGTTGAACCACTGCTCGCCTACGGGCACTCATCTTGCACCCGTTAAACCACTGCTCACCTTCAGGCAGATGCACTCAACTTGTTACACTGTAGCTCAGCTATAGGCACATCTGGCATCTTTTATTATTTTATCTCACATTTCTTCTAAATAAATGTCCCATTTCATTACATTTTACATAAAATATAATTTTATATGTGTACATATATATGTCAGGGACTTGTTTCGTGCTTATTTCACTAAAAATAAAAATTTATGTTGTGGGGGCTCAAACCATGAGTACCTGCACTTCAGCCAACGTCTCTACCGCTATGCTATTGCTTTTTGGCTTATTTCGCATAGTTAGTTCTTATATGCTTTTCCACTTACTGCTAACTGTGGCTGAGCTATGGGCACGCCCGCGCAAATGAGCGCACTCACGGGCAAACATCTTTACAATTAAAAAAAATATAACATGTTCATTTATATAATTTTATGTTCATAGTCTGTGGGGGCATGTGTTGTGTTGTGTTTATTCACATTTCCATGTACTCGGTCATAGGGGTTTACTTTAGGCACTTTTACTCTTACTTGCAGGGCTCTGCCTACGGACACGCCCCCTACTGCCTTCCACGGAACGTGTAAGCCTTAGGTATGATTCAGCATGCCCTCATGCATATGCATGATATGCTGACATCACACCGTTTAACTGCAGCCTCCGTGTAAGCCTTGTAACTCTTACACGGAGGCTTCGTGAATCCTGCCCAACATGTTGCAAAAAATACTATTTATCTTTTCATGTGTTCTAGAGATTGTCAAAGAAACATATGAAATGTAACTTTTACAGTGCAGACAGCTTGTGGAATTGGCATGTTAAACTGAGTAATACGCTTTAATCAAGCATATACATTTAAGTGCACATGTAGTTTGGGAACATTTCAGTTGTGTTTCCAGGAATATGTAATCCTATGAGGATAAATCATAAAATATTTACAAATAGTCCTATTATGTATTTATTTTACCTTGCTTAGGTTGCTTTTCATTTTAATAACTAAACAACATTACTTTTTCTTATTATTTGTTATCTGTGAGGCTAAATGCACTTTGCAGGTTCACAGTGTGCTTAGAAACTGCCTCACTTGTTTACTGTTGCTATGGCAATGCAAATAGAATGTGAAGAAAGCTTCACTTCCCTTAACCAACCATTTTTCCCACTTTATATATATATATATATATATATATATATATATATATATATATATATATATATATATATTTATTAATACTAAAAGGAAATAATTCAAAGGACATATGTACATAACGGAACATTTCAGAGTTAATCACAAACATGTCCCCAATCACAATAAGCATAACAGTGACTATCATTAATCCAATAAATATTGTAATAACAATTAATTAAGTTCCCTATTCCATTTAGTCTACATTAAAGCTAGATCATTTTAGACTATTATTTATCTATGTATAGATAGTTATTAAATATATACAGACTATATTAGTAAAGTAAATAGGAGAGAATTTAGAAAGGGAGACAAGATGCAGTTAAAATAAATAATGAGAAAAGAGAGAGAGAAAAGAGAAAATTAAGAGAAAATACACATATACTATGTATGTTGATTTACAGTATAGATATTTTATTTGCTATATAACCCTCCTTCTGTGAAAGAAAAGTACCCTGTTTTACATACCTGAGGTAATGTGAAAACTCTCATGTGTCATCTATTTTCAAAAAATATAGATAAAGATTCTAGTGGTTAGTTACCTTTGTTTTAAAATTTCAAGCAGTAAAATTGGTCCTTTAAAGTAATGTTAAAACAATTCATATTATAGTAGATGCTTTGAGAGATTTGCCTGTAAATGGATCAGTCTTTTGTTTCTTCTTTTAGATGTCTGTCCAGACATTTGTTTCTTTTGTTCTCTTGAGAGAAGGTGACAACCAATCCATATCTTCTGGTAAAGTAATCACATTATTAGTTTTAATAAATGAAGAGGCTTCCTCAAAGTCAGTAAAAGTCCTCATCTCGTTGGCATACAGAATTCTTATCTTAGCTGGATATGCAAGTTGTGCATTGATGTTATTTTGTTTCAGAAACTTTATCATTGGCCACACTTTTTCCTTTGTTCTATTATCCTAGATGAATAGTCATTATCAAATCTTATCAGGCTCTGTTTATATTTTAGAGATGCCTTCCTCCGAGCAGATCTTAAAATCAGTTCCTTGTCCAATTAGGAAAGAAATTTGATAATTATTGACCTAAGAGGAGAGTTTGAGTTAGTGGCAGGTTTCCCAAGAGCTCTGTATGCCCTTTCAATGAGAAAGGAAAGTCCTTCTTTTAAATTTAAAAAGTCAGAGATCCAGCTTGATAAAAAGGAAATAATATTCTTACCTTCTGTGTTTTAAGGTAATCTGAAAATCCTGATGTTATTTCTCCTCTCCCTATTTTCCAAGTCATCTACTTTATTAACCAACCAAGAGTTGTGTTTAAGACGCAGTTTTTCTGTGCTTCCTCTTCCTTAAGACTGCTAAGTCATTTATAGAAAACTCAATTCCTACTATTCTTGTCTGGTGTTGTAGCATTTCCTTGAGGGTGTCAGCCTGTTCTTGACTGCTTGTTTTAAGATTTTCTAGGTTCTCCATCTTCAAAGACAACTCTTGCAGGGTAGATGTTATCTGTTGTAGTTCCTTCTTTAAGGCAGCATCCTGGTGAGAATTCCTCGAGTTGCTCATTTTAACAAGTGAATATATCTCTAAGCTTTTTGACCGGAAATTATTTGTAAAACTTCGCCAAAGTTTCTAATTATGTAAATCAGTCCTTTATCTATAAAATGTTATACTTTGAAGAAAAAAAAGAATATTTTTTCCTGTCTTATTTAACTAGTTATATGGAGCTCTAAAATACTGCTGCTTTCAGTTAGCTATTCAGAATCATCCAATTACACAGGCAGCAGCCCAGCCCATCCCAGCACACCACTGTAAACTATGCAAACACCTTTCCCTCTGTTTTTTCCCACAAACTCTACACGACCGGTACATAAAAGCGGGGAGAATTTTAACTAACAAAAACAACAAAATGATAGGGGCTGCAATAGCTATCATACATCAACATGTGGAAGAGGCTGAGAGTGGTGAGCATGAGAATGCTGTTGACCAACCCACAGTGAGGAGATGGAGAAGAGTGTACAGACCCATGGTAACCTACCAGGGTCTACATGAGCTGGAGTTACTGTAGCGCTATAGGGTGGACAGGGACCTCCTACACAAATTGTTGAGCTGTGCCAGCCATGCCTGACACACAGAACTAAGGGAGGGGAACCCATCCCAGTGGATACCAAGGTATGTGTAGGCCTAAGAATACTAGCCATAGGTACCTTTCAAAGGCCAACTAGGGATATCATGGGGATCTCACAGGCTTCAGCATCCAGGGGACTCCACCAGTTCCTGGATGCCATGTCAGCACATGCCGGTGAGCACGTATATTTCCCCAACAACCGTGAGGCATTGACCAGCAATATGCATCTCCTTCATCAAATAGCAGAATATCCTGAGGTAGTGGGTGCTATAGACTGCACACACATATGCATCAAAGCACCACCCGGTGAGCGGGGTATGGTCTACATCAACCACAAGGGCTTCCCCTCCATCAACTGCCAGGTCATGTGCGATGCTCAGGGCATAATACTGAATGCGTGTGCTGGCTGCTCTGGAAGTTATCACGATTTCCACATCTGGCAACTGACACAGCTGTACCAGAGATTTTCCAATGGGGACATCCCTCATGGTCACCTAGTGAGGGATGCTGCTTATGCACTGGAGCCGTGGCTGATGACACCCATCAGAAATGCACACACACCAGAACAAGAACTCCATAATGAGGCACATGCACAGACCAGAATTATAATAGAGCGTGTGTTTGGGATGCTCAAGTCACGGTTCCAGTGCCTGGACACATCTGGTGGAACCTTGCAGTACTCCCCAGCTACATGTACTCAAATTGCCATTGTATGTGCCATGCTACACAGTATGATCCTGCAGAAACAGCTGCAGCAAGAACAGCATGGAGCAGGGCCACACAGCCCCCCACCATTGCCAAGGCCTGCACAGGCACAGAGTGACTTGGAGAAGGATCAACCTGAGGCTGCCCCGGTAGGCAGACAGAGGCATGCCCAGTATGCCCTGGCCTTGGCAAAGAGGCAACGCATAGCACATACACTGACACAGGAGGAACCTAGGGAATGACACCTCTCTCTGATTCGCACATACAGTAAAAGGAATGCCAAACATTACACTATCTGTGCTCAACCATGTATATGGAGTGTACTATGTGCATCTGACATAGTCATCCCTCCAGTACCATCCTCACTACTGGCACAGCCGCAAGGTAAGTCACTCTTCTTACCAATTGCCAAATGGAGTAGTATGTGTTGTTACTTGCATCTACGGTATTGATGTGAGCATGCAAGGGAATTGGGTGGCTGAATGGGATGCCAGCAGATAGTAGACATCTATAGTGGCAGCATGTGATCTGTAACAATTACTGGTGTCACCATAGTAGCCAGTACTACACATGGTGACAAAACCCACTGCAGAAAATGTGTTGGGCTACACGTGTGTCAATATGACATACACATGCCAGTCAGGGAGGTTCACATACCCAACAATAGTCTCAGCCAGCAGGACAGCTGTAGACAAGTACAAACAAAGGCCGTGCTAAGGCCTCTGAATTATGGCTATGGGTAACCTCCCCCCCCAGGCCTACACAGATAGACTACATCAGGTCAGTCAGTGGGATGTTACTTCTGAAGGGTAAGAAGTCAGAAACTGATATGTAGGTCAATCAAACCTAAGAACTGTAGTACACTGATATGCCTCTAGTCAGCATGACAGGTTACAATACAGAATGACATGGAGTACCTGACATACCAGTACAGTCATAGCAAATGTGCACAATAGTCAGGTGTGCCCCCCCAATCCTAAGTAGAAATGTAGTAACAGTCAGGTGTGCCCCCCACTCCTATGTAGAAATGTAGAAACAGTCAGGTGTCCCCCCAATCCTAAGTAGAAATGTAGTAACAGTCAGGTGTGCCCCCTCGCAATCTTATGTAGAAATGTAGAAACAGTCAGGTGTGCCCCCCAATACTAAGTAGAAATGTAGTAACAGTCAGGTGTCCCGCCCCCATCTTATGTAGATATGTAGCAACAGTCAGGTGTGCCTCCATCCTATTTAGAAATGTAGTAACAGTCTGGTGTGCCCCCCAATCTGATATAGACATGTTGTAACAGTCAGGTGTGCCCCCCAATCCTAAGTAGAAATCTAGTAACAATCTGGTGTCCCCCCAATCCGATGTAGAAATGTAGTAACAGTCAGGTGTGCTTCCCTCCAATCCGATGTAGATATGTAGTAACATGTATGTGTAGGTATAATACCAGTGGAGCACAGATGACCTGTGGTGGCCAAGGTAGCAGGATAGATTGTAGCATTTGTACAATATGTAAATATGCATGTGTTAGGTTGGTGTGTGCTTCATATTGTGTGAGAGTTGTCAGTATGTATGCATGTAGAGGTGTGACCTGGTGACCCTTGACCACTACTGCCGATGAAAGGGCCAAGTCCTCACAACTCCAGTGCCAAAGACAATGCTCCCCAGTATAACACATTCTAGCAGTAAGCCATTGTAAATGTATGGCAGTAATATGTGTCACCATCTAAAAGATGGACATGGCATGACTGCTGGGCTAGATATACAAGCAGTACACAGGGAAAAGTACCTCAGACATACCGTGTATAATGTGTAACCGTGAAATGGACACACCCTTGGAATTGTACATACAGGTATGCATCACATTATCTGGGCTTGTAGTAGGGAATACCGATGTTGTCTGGTCAAACACTTGCAGACCACAAAAGTGATATGACTGATTTATTGAGAAACAGATGATGTCCCTGCACAAGCCAGTATAGCTGGAATGCCCCATGCATATCTGTGAGTCAGATGCAAGTAGTGTCTAGAGCACACATGCACCCAGCTAACACAAACACCACCCACAGGTACCTCTCCAGTCTTATCTCTGCTGTTCGGAATGGGTACAGTATGACCCCCCACCTGTGTATGGCAATAGCGAAAAAATGCAGCGTGCAGTGCAGGTGTCCCATGCAGGTGTGTCCCTAGCTGTAAGCAGCACCCTGCCAGCATTCACACCACCTGATCAATACTGATAGAAAGTATTGGCATGAACACCTAGCACACCTATCCTGTCACACCAGGGGAATATACTGTATGGCAGTCTGGGACTGTAGGAATGACAGAATGGAACGGCCTGCTACAGCTGGCCTGCGCCACCACCAAATGGCCTACAGGGCTCTGCCAAAGGCCTGAGTCTCACCTGTACTGCCAATGTATGTTATATCATGGACACCCAAATAACAACATAACACACTCCACATAACCCATATGCAAGGCCATGTGGGCAAACCACAGTAACATGTCCACCATGTCCCACTGCATGAACTGTGGACCAACAACAAAACACAGCTGTAATGAGGTGATAACTATAGGAGAAGTATCAGAGAATGTTTGCATAATGTATGGAAGAGGATGGAATAATAGAGGGGGAGTGGGGGCATGGGCAGCATGGAATGTGCAAAGTCCAATACACAGCCTTGTGCACATACTATCCCTGGATGCAAACACAAAAATGGGTGGCTACAAATCTGCCCATACACCACAATAGGGGTAATGTCCTGACTTATGACCCTTGCCTCTGGGTAACCTTTTGTGAATCTGTACAGCTGTGAGGTATTGCCACAGCTAGATAAGGCCATACTGTCACGCCGATGGATGTACACATATGGGATCCTCTGCCATTACTGTACCAAGGTGCTGAATTGGATATACAGACCCAGCAGCAAGTGTCTGCAGCTCCCCCTCTGGCATAACTTTCCAGGAATATGTACGCGTTTGACCACAATACTGAACACAGCTACATTCACCCTGTTTTCCCCAGGAGATCACTGTGAGCAAAAATGTCTACCTGACAGTACTTGAGGACATAAAACATCACAGTTTATAACAGTACACATATCTGAATATCTCTGCTAACACCAGTACCATGTAACAGAAGCAACACAGACACAATCACCTACAGTACACACTATCCCTTGTACAGTTTGATCCCATATTGCCAACTGATCTACAGATATCCTGCAGAAACAGTTTGCTAGCTGTAGGTGTAGAATACAAAGGTCTGCACTGGAGTACAATCTACCTGGAATGGATCCACACATTTAATACAGAAGGCCATACTAGGCATGCTCACACACTTAGAGAAATGAAGTCAATGTCAGACAACAACATCCTGAAAGGTCATACTGGGCATGCTCACTCACTTAAACAAATGAAGCCTATGTCTAACAGCAGACCATACATATTTGACAGTTGCAGATGTAAGTGCATACACTCCTCAGTATGCACCAGTCATGCTTTGCACACACATTGGATAGGAATACACACATATATCCAAGGACAACACACTGTAATATGCCAAAAGTACACATACATAGATGTGTGGAAGAGAGTGACAGTGACAAAGAACCTTCCACCATGAGGCCTGTCTCACCCAGCACACAGTCAAATGGCTATAACCACATGATGTGTAAATGTCACTCACTGTAGAAATTATCCACTGGTATCCCTCAGCATTAAAGCTCTGTGGTGCTAGTGCTAGCTGTGCAACATGACTGTACAAGGAAGTTGTCATCTAGCAGTTGTATACATATACCTACAGAATATAAACCTGCGTGTGCCTGAGTGTGGTGTGTCTACCTCTAGATGAATGGGTTATGGCTCATGCACACATATTGCCCTCCCCATAGCCCTACTATGGCAAGCCTGCTGATGTCTGTCACTGTGAAATACACCTTTGGGGAAAGGCTAGCCCAGTAATCTCTGTAGTGTGTCTTATAACTGCATAATACTGCAGTGTGATAAACTAGATAAGTAGGAGTTTTAATCCCAGACATGGCAATTGTGTGTATCTGTGTGTCTCTGCTTGTGTTGGGAGCAATGCTTTTTAGGCTACTCACACTCAATACAATTCAAATGCCCTACTTTAGCAAACCTGCTGATGTCATTCACTTTGAAATGCACCTTTGGAAAAAGAAAGCTCCAGTAATCTCTGTGGCACATCCTGTAGCTGCATAGTGCTAGAGTGTGATAAACTAGTTAGGGAGGAGTTCTAACCCCAGAGATGGCAACTGTGTGTGTGTGTGTGTGTGTGTGTGTGTGTGTGTGTGTGTGTGTGTGTGTGTGTGTGTGTGTGTGTGTGTGTGTGTGTGTGGGCGTGTGTGTGTGTCTCTCTCAGTGTAGAGAACAATGCCTTTTAGGCTACTCACACTCACTACAATTCAAATGCCCTACTTTGGCAAGCCTGCTGATGTCATTCACTTTGAAACACACCTTTGTGGAAGGTGTACTCCAGTGATCTCTGTGACTTGTTCTATAAGTGTAATGTTGCAGTGTGATATAGTAGTTTGGTACGGGTTCTATTCCCAGACATGGCAAGTGTGGGTGTTTGTCTGTGTAGGGTACAATGCTTTTGAAGCCATTCACAGTCACTACAATCGCCATGTCTCTACTTTGGCAAGCCTACTGATGTAATTCCCAGTGAAATACACCTTTGGGGAAAGAGTTCTCCAGTAATCTCTGTGGCTGTGTAATTCTGTAGTGTGATGTGGTTGTTTGATAGGTGTTCTATTCCCAGACATGACAAGTGTGGATGTTTGTTTGTCTGTGTAGGGTGCAGTGGTTTTGAGGCCATTGACAGTCACTACAACCCCCATTGACCTTGTTTGGCAAGCCTGCTGATGTCATTCCCATTGAAATACACCTTTGGGTTAGGAGTAGTCCAGTCATCTCCGTGGCACTTCCTATAACTGTGTAATGTTGTAGTGTGATAAACTAGTTAGGTAAGAGTCCTAATCCCAGACATGGCAAGTGTGTGTGTGTTTGTCATTCATATTCTTTGTGGAGATGGCTGAGAGTGTGTAACAACTGGACTCATTGTAGAGTTGGGTTTTGCAAATTTCTTATATGATGGCCCTATTATATGTCACAATGCCCACCTTACAAGGATAATAGATGTGAAATAACTGAGAGTCAGGAGTGCCAATCCATACCCTTACTTGTGACATCAAGGCCTGGTGAAGAAAGTAAGCAACCCTTGTATTACCCAGAGAACACTCTCAACCCATGTCTCATACACAAACACATTTGCCTAGGCAACATCCACTATGTCGGTAGCACCCTGCATATTGCCCACAGATAGTAACCATGGTGGGATTGGAGTGGACTACAGAGGGCATGGCACCTTTTCCATCAGTACAATAGGCATGTAATTGCAGACAGTGCGCCTTCACTGTGTAACCCACTGAATGCCTGCAGCAACTGTTGTGCCATCAAATGTGACCCACAAAGGACATACCATGCCTTAAACACATGCCCTATATGGATAGATGTCACTGACACCAGGGAATACCTGTATCATGCTATCAATGTAGGTGCAGGGTCAACCTGCTGTCCATTACCAGTTCCCTCCACATGAGGCCAGGACTGGCACATCTGATGATAACAATCTGTGTACACAACATGGGCCAGACACCCCAGGTACAGTTCCACATGTGACTGTACATGCATGTGGGACATATGCACATCCCAGACACCATCCATGTCCTGGACTCTAAAACACATACATGGCAAGCATTGCATGGCACTGGCCACACTCAATAGTAACCCAGGTGTCTGGATGGTGAATACAATACCCATCTGTGTGGGCAAATCCACACACTACACCCCTGAGCCACACTGCAGACCATTGTCATGTGGCCTGATGCCAAGGTATACCATTCACCCAGCCTTGTATAACCTTCTGGCACAGTCAACCACTACACACCCATAAAGCAATGCACCCATGCATGTCAGTACTGGCACCCTGTGTGTGTGTGTGTGTGTGTGTGTGTGTGTGTGTGTGTGTGTGTGTGTGGTGTATGATGCTTTCAACCACATTCACACTCACTACAACTCCCATTGGCATACTGAAGCATGCTGTCTGATGTCAGACACCTTCACATACCCTTTGCCCATAGAACCTCCGGATAACCCCTGTGGTGCATGTGATACCTGTGCACTACTGTATTGTGGAAAACTAACTGGTTAGGAAGTGTATTCCTGAACCTGCCAAGTGTGTCAATGTGTGTGAGTCCCTGAGAGACTGTGGCTGTGTTGATGCTGACACCTGTTCATGTGGACAGGCATGTGTACTACACCTACCGTATCACTACTATATCACTGTTGCAGATGTCACTCACCATCACATATACATTTGGACAGTTCCCCAACATGTAAGCTATGTGGCACATTAGGGTGGGTATTTAAACTATGTAGATTTGGGATGTGTTTTATCTGATGAAGTCATTCTAGGAGACGACAACGTGTGTAGTGCTTGCTGCTGAAGTTGTTGCACGTTAATAAAATATTCTATCTGTGCCTATCTGTGCCTTATCGTGAGCTTATTTGCCCTGTTGATTCCTGGACTGGTGTGGCTGCTTTCGTTGGTGAATTTGGTCATTTGCAGCATTCCTTTTTGTGTAGTTCGTTATGGCTGCCAGTCCGGTTTCCTCTCCTGGGCAGGAGATACAGAGGAATACGCCTGTTGATCGATCTAGGTCCGAAGTGGACGGATTAACCCAGCTCACGGGCCAGCTTACTACCTTGATTAATTTACTGACTCCAATTGGACTGGGCATTAATACCATATTAAACGAACAACGTAACCTTTCCCGACTTGTGGTTCCTTCTCAGAATATCACCCCCGCACTTGTTGAACCGGATGGTATGGTCCGTGTATGAGGGAACGTGAGACCAGGGAACAGTTCTTCTACGGATTTCAACAACACGCCGGCTGTTTTTCAAGAATCCGTTTCACCTTCTTCTGCGGAAGTTAACCAAGATTCCGTAACCGAGGTTCATCATTGTCCTACCTCGTCTTTCACTGAATGGATGTTCACTAAGCCCATATTCCAATATGAGGAACACCATAGTAGTCGTGCAGGTGGGGGCCACAACTATCTGGAACTTCAACGGCGTTTTGAAAATGCTTTATACCGATACAGGACACTCGAGTTGGGCAACTTATATTTGATGGAAAATCTCAACAAAGGTACTGTGCCTAAGTGCTTGAAGGTATATAAATACCCGAACCAGGTTATTCCTGGAAGCCAATTTCATAAAGACTTAATAGAGGCTTTTGACCAATGTGGGCGTAGTATTATTAAAGCTATCATAAAAAAGAATAGTGAAGAACTTTCTGTGTTGCAGCAGGATATTACTAACTATTTTAAGCGTATGTCTGAAGACCTGCTTTTTGATTCTGTTAAATATCATAACATTAGGAGGGAGGTGGACCTACATTGTGAGACTGTTTTAAATCGCAAATATAAGAAATTGAGGAGAGATTTGTTAGAATATGAACAGGGGCGACAATACCCTAGTCCTCCACAAACTAAATGGTATCCCCATCATTATAGCCCTGAGCAGTCCTTTTCACCGCATGGTGCCTCAGTGGGTGAAATTGATGACAATAGGGGCGTAGTACCTCCCAATGGGGAGATGCAGGAAGAATTTTTTGAGGGGGAACCTGTATTACGTAGGTCCGAGCGTATACGTCAGCAGGGACAGCAATCCCTTAACAACTACCACCCTTAGATCGAGCCCCTCAAGAACGGAGAGGGGGAGGGGGGGTTTGCCCAGGGTTGGAAGAAAAAACAGAGGCAGGATTGGTAGAAACTGATGCACAGGTTACGACCCCCTTGGGACAGTATACTTTACATACCAAGGACAACTATCATATTTACAACTACAGTGATTTTGTGATTTCAGATATTTGTTTTCAGTTGTTTACCAAAGGTTTCAAATTTGTACCTAAAAAACGTAGTAATTTAATTCATGCCATATTAGATCTGAAGCTTTTTATACGCAAGCTCAGTTTGGAAAACCTTTTGGGAGGTTTCACTGGGACTTCTAGTTTTCATTTAAAAAAATCTAGTATTTTCAATCCACCTTTGCATCCACAGCTTAAAAATCTGGAACAAAGGATTGAAAGCAGATTTAGAAAAGAGTTGGACTTGGATCGGTTTGAGGCCAATCTAACTTTGCAGGAAAGAGAACTCCTGGAAAAACTTAGTAGTGATTCCACTTTGAGGGTGATGGAACCAGATAAGGGAGGGGGGATGGTTATAATGGATTGTCATTTATACCAGGCCAAGATGTATGACATTTTGCACGATTACGATAAATATACCTCGGCCTCCCTTAATGAAATCCACGTGTCCTACCATAAGATAGATTTAACTATCCAGGACCTGTTAGACCAAGAGGTGATTGATTTTCAAACCTATACTTTTCTTTCCAACCCCGATCCAAGGGTACCCTCGATTTTCGGGATACCCAAGGTGCACAAAAACCCCCTGGACCCACCATTAAGGCCCATTGTAGCAGCTCAAGGTTCTAAGACCCACAATATATCCAAATACGTGGATTGGAAATTGAAAGAGCTATGGGGAAGGCAGGAATATATTCTTAAGGACTCATGGGCCTTCCTACGTAGTATTTCCCCTCATTTATTTGAACAAGAAATGGTATTTTTAACCATTGATGTCGTTGATCTTTTTTCTACTATTCCCACTGAATTGGGTCTTGAGTGGTTGGAAGAAGCCTTGTGGGAATGCCCCCATATTAGTAACAATGATGTGCATGCTATCACTGAGATACTTGGCCTTGTTTTAAAGAACAACTTTGTTTTCTTTTCTGGTGAGTATTTTCACCAGGTGATGGGTGTATCCATGGGGGCAAATTGTGCACCTACTTATGCGGACATTATTATGTATATGTGGGAAAAGAAATACATCATGAATAGCCCCTTTTCTATTTATTGGAATTATTATTGCAGATTCCTCGATGATATTTGCATTTTTTGGAAAGGTCCAGTGGGGGAAATTGAGAAGTTTATTGAGTACATACATACCACCACAAATTTTTTAAAGTTTACTAACCAAATTACCCATGACAGTGTTAACTACCTGGACGTGACCCTTATCAAGGAAGGGGAGGGGGTAAAATCTTGCGTTTATCGAAAACCCACCTTCTCCAATGGGTATTTACACTATCAGAGTTCCCATCCACATTTCCAAAAAAGGGGTATTCTCAAGGGGCAATATGTCCGTATTTCCCGAATGACCTCCTTGGAGCAGGATTTCTGTATGGAATGTGATACTCTAAAATCTCTATTCTTGGAAAGGGGTTATCCTGCACAAATGATAAAGGCTGTACAAGAAAAGGTTACCACAGCCCGGACAACTAGGTTTGGTCCAATATTAGGAAAAAAGTTTTTGGATAATAAACAAGGTACTGTGAGGGATAAGGTAGACAAGTTTCTTGGTGGTTTCACCTTCATTACCGAATTTAGTGGTAATGCAACCCATCTTAGAAGCATTGTTGAAAAAGAGTGGGATATGTTTCAGGATTTAACTGACCTGGATACTTTAAAAGACAGGCAGATTAAAACTGTATTCAGGAAAGGAAAAAGCATGAAAAGAACCTTGGAACAACAAGATAATCCTTTGCAAAATTCAAGAACTAATACAGGCACATTTAAATGTGGGCATTGTTCTTCCTGTAAATATGTAATGCAGGATAGTCATGTATATTTGGAGAGTAGATGTAGGGATATAAAGGCCAAGGGTTATTACAACTGCATGTCTGGTGGATTGGTATACTTGGCAATATGTCAAAATTGCCCGGCTTTTTACGTCGGAAAAACTGAACGACAATTTAAAAGACGTATATACGAGCATATTTATGACATTGCCAAATGTAAAATTACCAATGCACTATACAAGCACACCACTGTATGTGAAGGTGCAAAATTTTTGTTTTTTGCAATTGAGGCTGTTTTTAGGGACATTAGGGGTGGACCCTGGGAGGCGAGGTTAGCCCATAGAGAAACGTATTGGCAAATCCTATTGGAAGCTAACAAGGCCCCCGGGTTAAACAAATCCATTTCTATAGTGCCCTATCTTAAGATTAAAGCACAAAATATTTAACAAAGGTTTAGCACAAGTTTATTATTCATATATTCTTTTATGTTAAGTTTGTTTTATGATAATTGATTGTGGATGTTGTTTAATACATTATATTCATTTTATAAATATTTTTCAACTTCATGTGTTTTTAAAAAATTCTCTTAGGCATAAACGTTTTAGTGATTGATTAATTGATTGATTGATAATTAATTAGGGTGGGTATTTAAACTATGTAGATTTGGGATGTGTTTTATCTGATGAAGTCATTCTAGGAGACGAAAACGTGTGTAGTGCTTGCTGCTGAAGTTGTTGCACGTTAATAAAATATTCTATCTGTGCCTATCTGTGCCTTATCGTGAGCTTATTTGCCCTGTTGATTCCTGGACTGGTGTGGCTGCTTTCGTTGGTGAATTTGGTCATTTGCAGCATTCCTTTTTGTGTAGTTAGTTATGTGGCACATGCAATAACTGCATGGACATGTGATACCAATACATAGTCTGTCAGGAGTTTGAAACCCAATACTGATAGGTTTGTGACACAAACATCCTTAGGTTTTACTCTCCCACCCCTTCCCTGACTTACTTTGTCTCTCTGTCTCTCTCACTTCCTCTCTGGTGGATGTGGAGAAGTACACCTGCTTTGCTTAGGCAGCAGCTTGTGTTTTGTAAGTGATGCTCATGATCAGCTGATGGCCTCTGCATGAATTGCAGTCCTCCTCTAGCTGATTGCATGTGGAATAGCTGTGGTAACATTCCAATAGCCAATTGCATGGAAACACACTCCAATATCTAGGAACATCATGTTGGTGTTGGGCATTTTCATTCACTGTTAGCAGGACCTAGCTCTGGTGTTTGGCAAACAGCATCACAGATGGTTTTGGGATTTACCTCTAACAACATACACTGTGGAAACAGGCCAACAGACAGGAGGGGGTGTGCCAGACATGACTACAGAATGTGAGTGCTGCTATTCTGCAATTGGAGTGATGTCAGTTTAACAGGGTGTGTGTGGATATGGCTGGTCTACATGTTTTAATACCTGGCATTACAGTGCTATGTTTATGATGAAACCCCCATCTGTAGGGTCATCTGTAGACTGGGCATAGTGTGGAGCCTTTTGTTTCTTGTGTTAATCACAGGACACCTATCTGAGAACTTCAAAAGCATAGTGTGAGGATTGCAGTCTGTACACGGTGACAGCCATGAGAATTACTGACTTTATATCTCTCATAGGTCATATGTCACAACAAACCCTGGTACGACAGCAAATGTATGAGGTTATCACAGCAACATGCCAACATTGGGACAGTGTTCATAGCTCCAGCCACAAGTCTGTCAACCTTTGTACATATGTTATGCAGTAAGAGGTGCATATGTTCTGCACAACATTATTTATTGGCATCATACCTGATAACAAGCCAGTCAGATATCAGACTGCTAGACATGTTATGTATAGTAGGGGTTGTGTCTGAGGACATAACTTGTTGTGTGTACAGTACTGGGGTCTGTGTACTTAGGGTGATTGTCTACAGTATGTGTATTGTGCATACGTACCTTGGGCTGTGCACAGACTGTGGTAGATGCCATTGTTCTTGGTCCTGTTCTATCTGATGTGACATGCTGCTCCAGTGTAGGTACCCTATTGGCTCACATGTCTGTAGGACCAGACACACATGTGTCCCATACCACAGACAGCCATTAGACCACACTGTGCCATGACCCAGTGTATGTAGGGTTAGTGTGTGAGGGGCACACATGAGGATGGTGTTTATAATACAGTCCATATAGTGTCATATTAAGCTTGTGTACCATATGTGGCTATGGCTGTGTTTACATTGGTTGTGGGTATGCACTTTCTCACAGGTGTCTGTTACTCTGTGCTGTGACATGCATGTAGAGCCCACTATAATTGCAGGTACATGTGTATTCCCACATACAAAATGTAGTCCAGTGTTGTGGCAGTCTGCCTGTAGTTTGCACAGTGCTGTGTGACATGCCTAGCAGCCTAGTGTAATTACCCACTGTGCTTTTATGTCCAGTTATTTGCAAGACATAATGCTGCTAGGCCACCATAACTGCTGTGTATTTCTGATAAAGCAGTGGGATTCTGTACAAATGTATGTCACTAACTACTGGGTAGTATGTGGCCATGTGACCTCTGCACCACCAGGTATTATGTGTTAGGACAGACTAGTGTGTGTGCATGCATGAACTGTGTGGGCATATGTAGTCCAGTGTTTACGTGATATACCCACGTACATGGCTATTAACATCCACAGTGGGAAGCATGGTCCACATGTCTCGCATGAAGGAGATATGTGTACACCTCTGGACTGACTACAGAGTGCCAGACTGTCCACATATATTGGTCATATCTCTGCTGTAGTCCACAGGATCATTATTGTGTTAGCAGTGGTACTGTACTATGATGTCCGTAGGATGTCTGTCAGTAGCCAATGGTGCACATGTCATAAGCAGATGTGACCTCCCACACACAACATCTGTTAAGACAACCCCTATTACATTAGCAACAGTCTACATATATTCCTGCAACACATACATGACATCCCATTGCACTAAGAGGTTGGGACTATTGTTGCTGAGGTAGGACTCCACTCCATGTTCTGGACATATGGTAAACATATATGTATATATATTTATCCCCATATCTATATAGATATATGCACATATACATATCTACATAATATATGGATATAGATATGTACAGATATATATATATATATATATATATATATATATATATATATATATACATAAAAACACCAAAATATATACATATACACAGCAATATATGTCTACACATTTATAGATATAGATAAATATGCACATATAGTTATGGATATTTACATATATATATATATATATATATATATATATATATCGACATAAATAGGTATATCTGAATAGATATGTATGCCCATATAGTTATAGATATCTACATATATCTCAATATAAATAGGTATATCTGTACACATGGGATGTGCATACACACACACACACACACACATATATATATATATATATATATATATATATATATATATATATATAGATGGATTCCATACATTTGGTCGAATTACACTTAGTCAAAAATGTTTCCAGGTAGTTCACTTCACTGAAAGCTCACTTGATCGAAGTTCATTTGGTCGAAAATGGAATATAGCCCCTGCCCCACTGCAGTGCAACCCAGGAGTGAGACTAATAAATAAGGGGTGAGGGGCACTCACACTCACTAAATCTTCAATACTCCTCCTTCAGCACTGCTGCTGATGTCACAAACCTTCAAAGATACCCTTGGACAACTTTCCCAGTATATAACCTCCATGGCACTTGCAATAACTGCATAATACTATAGTGTAGCAAACTAGTTAGGTAGAAGATCCCATCCTGATCTTGGCAACTGTGTACATATGAGCACTTGTGTGAGAGAGTGTGTGTATCCTTGTAGAGACCTGATTTTTGTGGTCATTCACACTTACAGCACTTCCCTTACCCTTCCTTTAGCACTGCTGCTGATGTGATTAACCTTTAAAGATACCTTTGGACAGCTCTACAGTATATATGCTCTGTGGCACTTGTGATAACTACATAATGCTATAGTGTAGCAAGCTAGTTAGGTAGGAGTTCCAATCCTTACCTTGGCAAATGTGTGAGTGTTTGTGTGAGAGAGAGTGTGTGTTTCCTTTTAGGAACCTGATTTTATGGTCATTCACACTTACAACACTTCCCTTACCCCTCCTTTAGCACTGCTGCTGATGTCACTCACCTTCAAAGATACCTTTTGACAGCTCTCCGACATGAAAACTCTGTGGCACTTGCGATAAGTGCATAATACCATAGTGTAGCAAACTAATTAAGTAGGTGTTCCAATCCTGGTTCTAGCACCTTTGTAAATGTGAGAGTGTGTGTATCCTTGTAAAGATCTGATTTTGTGGTCATTCACACTTACAACACTTCCCTTACCCATCTTTTAGCACTGCTGCTGACGTCACTCACCTTCAAAGATAGATTTGCACAGCTCGTCAACATGTAAGCTCCATGGTGTGTATGACAAAATGCGGAACAATGTAATCACAATAACTACATAGGTATGGCTTTGAATCTCATCCCTGGCAAGTTTTTTGTGTGTGTACATAAGTTTGTCTGTACCTCAAAGATTTTGGCCCCATTTACACCCAGTACACATCTCAGTGCCTGACTTTAGCAGTCCTGCAGATATCATCCGCCTTAGAAGTACCTGTTAGCAACCCTAAAACATGTGAGGTCAGTACTGCATGTGGTAAATGTATAATATAATGGCCTGAAAAGGTAGTTGGATAGAGGTTTGAACCTCATTCCTGGTAAATGTGTCTGTAGGGTAAAATATTTTTTGGAATCTCTCAACCACTATGTCACCCAATGCCACTATTTACAAGGGCTGGTGATGTTCCTCACCTTAGAAGTACCTTGGGATAACATCCATCCTATAAGCTCCATGGCACGTGTGATAAATGCAGTACACAGTAGCATTACATAGCTAGGTAGGGGTGTGTATGTATGTGGGTGGGTGGGTGTGTCATCAGTATCTTGTGTGGGGGTGGTGTGATTGTGTAATAACAGCATCCATTGGGGTGGGTTTTACTAAATTATTATTTGGAGGACCTAGTATATGTCACATTGTCCACATTACAAGGCCTACAGTTGTCAAACACCATAGAGGTTGGTGTAGACAAATCCACAGCTCTAAATGTGACAGTATGGATTAGTGAACAATATAGGCAACTCTTCTATTACTCATATACCACTCTCCACCCACGTATCATACACAGATGCACTTGGCTAGGCAACAGCCACTATATTGGTAGTTTCCCCTGCATATTGCCTCACAGATAGTACCAATGGTGTGATTGCAGTGGACTGCATGCCTGTTGACCACAACAGTGCCACTGACATCAGAAAATACTTTGATGTGTTACATCTCCTGACTCAGTATGTGTTATCCAGCAAGTAACAGGACATGGCACCCTGTTCCATCCCCTCAGTAGCCCAACCAATGTGTACTGCGGCCCTTTTGCTATGTTCCCCACTGGACACCTGCAACAACTGTAGAGTCTGCAAATGTACACATGCCCTGTATGGACAGATGCCATTAACTCCATTGAATACCCGTATCATACTGTCAATGTAGGTGCAATCACTACCTCAGTTACTTAGCCAGGTCTCACCAAATGAGGTCAGGAATGCTACATCAGAAGATACCAATCAGTCCACACAACATGCCCCAAAGGCCACTAGCACACTTCCACACATCAAAGAACATGCATGTGGGACATGTGCACAACCCAGACACTGTCCATGTTATGGAATATAGATCACATACATGGGAAGCAGTGCACATCATTACCAACCACAATAGAAATCTGGATGAGTAGATGGGGAATGCAATACCCACCCCTGGGGCCACTCCAGTGACTATATTCCTGAGCCACACTGGGGACTATTGTCATGTGGTCTGATGCCAAGGTATTCCCTTGGGCTAGGCTAGTAAAGCCTTCAGGCCCATTCACCTACTACACACCTATGAAGCAATGAACCTATGGCTCTCAGTACTGGCAAGTGTGTGTGTGTGTGTGTGTGTGTGTGTGTGTGTGTGTGTGTGTGTGTGTGTGTGTGTGTGTGTGTGTGTGTGTGTGTGTGTGTGTGTGTGTGTGGTTGATGAATGTCCCCTGTGGCTGTGGTTATTAACAATCAGAGGTGTGTCCAAACCAGAACTTTTACCATTCTCCATTCTACAACAGATGTTGTACATCAGCATGTACCTATGTACAGCCCTCTGCCCTATAATCTGTGAGGCATATGCAATCACTGTGTAACAGACCGGGAATTACTGTGCACATACTGTATCCTGCCTATGACATGGTGGATGTGTCACCACACTGCCATACCCAGTGGCCTTGCTGCTGGGCCACATCCTAGTGACACACAGATGCCTAGAACAGAAATGGGATACAGCATGTGAGAACACATTCACTCAGCACTTCACTTGTGGGGGGGTAAAGCTGGCAATGAATGTATCGCCAAGACTGTGGCCAACATCTGTTGCTCAGGATAGGTATCACCTTTGTGCAGTAACTCACAGCACTTGTGTTTAATTCTGTGGAGATTGTTGATGTAACTATCAAGGCTGTTATGACTGTCATCAGTGTCTGCTGCATCTCTACTGCTATAGATGCCTGCCTGGGACTCCATGAGGGATCTAAAGTTGTGTTTTAGGCAATTAAGAGAGTTTAACAGTCATGGGACAGCGCCTTTCCCTGCAACAGTGTCCTCCTTCTGATGTACACTTTAGTAATGGCTGAGGACCATCACATTGTCTTTCAGTATTTGGAAGACAGTGTGTGGGTTCTGTTGGCTCTGGCTAGTACCACGCATTCATGTACCTGTTTGTACAGTGCCTATGTGTATAATTCCACAGTCGTGCAGCTACATCAAAATGGCATGGGTGCAGTGAAGGCACCCACTGCTGTTTTTATGACTGCAAAGTCAGCTTTGGAGAGTTTTTTCCAGATGGTTATCTTTGTGGGTTGTGTGGTTGACATGTTTTGTTCCATGTTGATTACAGCCTGTGTGAATCTCACCATGCAGGGATTGACATCTGGGGATGAGCAACAGTCCCGTATTTAAGTGGTCAACACAGGTCAAGGTTGTTGCATCCTCTACCAGGAGTCAGCATGAGCTGGTCTAGGGCAATAGAAATGATGAATCCCAGAAGTGTTGGGTCACTGTACTGGTGATTGACTACATTCCCCAGGTGATGGAGGGTTAGTTCAAGACTCATACTATATCAGTACTGCATTGGGCCATCAGAGATGGCAGGGTGTTGAAAAATGTGAATGGACAGTCTAGGGACATAGATGTGGACCCACAGCAGGCTATTGTCTGGATTGCACTATTACCCCAAGGCAGTTGTAACGGAAGTATCTCCAATGCATTATGATAGGATACTAGTCTGGAGGTGTTCCTATCCATAGTTGATATGGAGACACCCCCACCTGTGGAGGTGTGGTATGGTCCATGTTTGGGGGCTGACAGCTGTGGAATGCATCACAGCCTGATACTGCAGGTCTGCTGTCTGCTGCTGTGAACCATTACAGCAGACATGATTCCTCCACTCCAACTTCTGTGAGTGACTGCATTCTGAGAGTTAGATGTCCACTGTTGAGCAGCATGACCCTCATATTGCACACATGTGTAGCTGTTATGGTGGTAATAACATTAGGGGAAACTGCCTAATAAGGCACTATAGGGGTGGCAAGATACGTAGCCAGTACCTGGCAACCCAGTGGTGACAGGTGTAGAAAATCCATGGCAAGTTATTGGGTTCTGTCAATTATGCCATCCCAAGCAGAGATGTCCTGAATCCCCTGAGAATGACACATAACACATAAGCCAGTGTTGCAGTCAACCATCTTTTGATAGTACCGCAGCATCATTTAGGGTGACAGGGGTACACTGCCCAGGGCTACTGTCACACCTGCCTGGACAGCATAATGAGAGAGTTCAACCATGTCTCCTGTCATATAGTCCAAAGAGGTGTGTCCCAAGTCATTCACACCCACATGGATATGGAGTGTGTAGTTGTTGTGAAGTGACATGGCTGGCTGTGTCATGTGTTAGATGCTGGCATGTCATTGGTATTTGGCTGCTACCTGCTCCATATTCAACCTAGTGAGTGGGATTTGTGTGCCTCAGTATTGAGTTACCAATGATCACTGTATTGTGCAAGGTGGTTAGCCTTAGGGGCTTAGGTTGGGGGCACACTGTGTAGGTTAAATATGTGTCCCTTGGCATGTGCCATGTCACTGTGTCTGAGTGGGTGTCTGTCTTGCTGCTCTGTGCTGTTTGATAGATGTCCATTGAGTGCCTCTGGGAAGATGGGGGCCACTGTATGTCATGGCTGTCAAAGTGTGTGTTATGGCGAGATACGTGTTCCACATGGTGTGGTGCAGGTGTTGATCTTATCCTCCTGACCTGCTAGAGAATGCATATGTCCACATTTGGTAATACATGGTAACCCTCACAGGTCTGAGTGTTTGGAGTTTAGAGAGGAGGGCTGTCTGTGTACATGCGGCAGTTGAAACAGTGCCCCAGAATGGACATGTGCACCAGGTTAATGGGTGAAAGCACAGATAACCGCCCTTTAAACATGCCAGGAGGGGTGGACATAACTAATAAGTACTGGTGCGACATCTGTGATGAATGAGTACTGCTGACAGCCACACTTCATGATACAATAACCTGGTGAGATGCCAAGCCATAATGCTAGTTGAAGTGCAAGACAGAAAGAACTAGCATGATGTCCATGTGTAACATAAGGCTGTCTGCCACCTGTAATACTTTATCACAGCTGTGCAGTTATCAGCAGATTTGGCTATGTGAAAATTCAGTAAGCTCTGTAGCATGTGCAGTAACTGTGTCACAGTATAGTAGACATATCTAGATAGGCAGGAGCTCTAATCCCAATACTGGCAGGTGTGTGTGTGAATCATGTACTACCTGGATCATATCATACCATTTTTGACCTGTGTACTACCCTTTGCACTTCCCTTCACTCCAATTTAGTAGACCTGTTGATGTCATTCACCTTAGAAGTACCTTTGGAAGAGGTGGAAATGTATAAACTCTGTGGTGAATCTGATAACTTTATAGCACTATAGTAAAAATACCTAGACAGGCAGGAATTCTAATCTTAATGCTGGCAAGTGTGTGTGTTTCCATTTTTGACCTGTGCACTACCTTTAACACTTCCTTTCACTCCAATTTAGTTGAGGTGTTGATGTCATCCACCTTAGAAGTACCTTTGGAAGAGGTGGAAATGTATAAGCTCTGTGGTGCATCTGATAACTGCGTAGCACTATAGTAGGAATACCTAAATAGGAAAGAATTCTATTCCTAATCCTGGGAACTGTTTGTGTGTGTGTGAGGATCATATCATGTGTGGCTTATACCATTTTGATGTGTATACCATACACGGCTGGTGACCACCTTCCCCTGCTATTACTTTATATAGTGTGGTGACAGCATCTGCATCACATGCAGCAGGTTAAACCATTGTACAGTCCTCTGTACAGATGTGTTTGGAATATCCATATGTTTGAAACTTATATGTGGTCGGAAGTGGTCTATGTGCTTTAACAATGCCCATGTATGTGATAATATAGCCAAACAGGCCACAGTGAGTGTACTGCCACATATGGCAGGATGAGGTATCATACCTGACTTAAACATTATGCTGATAGGATGTCTGCTGCCCTCACAGGTGGCCTGCCTTGTAGGTGCAATACATGATTACAGATGCTTGGTTTTACAAGTGAACTGTTCCTGTTATGGGTCACATTAAAGGCTGGAAGAGGTGTGGACTGTCATATTGTGGTCCTAATTAGTATGTAAAAGGAACACCTTGCATCTTAAGAGGGGTGGGTACACAATTTATATCCACTGTATACCAGTAATGTGTCTTGCATGACTTCACCTTAGGCCATTTGTTCAGCACAATTTGCTGGCCTCTATCCAGATGTCTTGCACTGACAAGTTGCGAGGCATGCTACAGGAATGTTGAATTCATATCAGATAGGCCCCGCTGGTGACTACTGTGATGCAATACACTTAACCCCAGCACAAGTGAACATGCACAACAAGCAATATAGCTATTACATAAAGCAGTATAGCTATTACTGATGGTTGTGTGCATGGCAAATTGCATGTGTTTCACATCCCTGGGGTATTGCCAGGCAGCAACAAAACAACATAATACTCACCAGCTTCAGGCTGCTGTCCCATATGCAGACAAGAGGGTCCTAGGTAGTTGTGAGAGGGAGTTATTGTCAGCAGATGTACATGTGGTCTTAGTATAGGATGGATGCAGCATGTCTCCACATCTACAGTATTAACCGCAATAATACACAACGCAATCAGACCTGACACATACATGTAGATACAATACAGATACATGCATATCTGATACATTAGTGTACTAATCCCCACTGGGCCCTTACCTGTATGATCCTCATCCAGTGTGTGTGTGCAACCCACCTCCACAATGCTTCCCTTAGTGTCATAGTTTGTGCATTTGGAGTGTTGCCCAAGTGTGGTGAAGAGCTCCTCGGTGGGTGTCAGTGGGGGCTGGATGGCTGGGCCCCTACTTGTGGCTAGCTGGTCCCTTGCTACAGCAGCAGCCCATTGATGGGCATGGTATTTAACATTGGTGGCTTTATGCTCCACATGCACATAAGTTCTATTGTGCAGGCCAGCATCATTTACCCTATGGACCACGCTGTTCCACAGAGCAGTCCTCTCCCGCACATTTTCTGCTCTCTGTCCACATGACAGGGCATAATGTCAAATCACATATTGGGTGATGATGTCTGTTTCCCCAACAGAGAATGCTGGTAGGTGAGCACTCTGCATGTTACCTCAAAGACATAAACAGGAAAAGGGCACATGACCTCATACGGTTGTCAAAATGCACATCAACAAGGGATATTACTTGCAAATAATCTAGACCAGAAACCTCCAAGCTATCATGGCTATAGCAGCTTGTATTTCACACCTGTCCCTGAGCTATCTTATTCCCCCCAAATTTGGACACTTGATTGCATAATCCTCTATTCTCTATTCTCTATTCATTTCTGTGTAGAGGGTTGACAGTGGTCATCTTCCATGTGGATGGTGTGTGGATGGTGGGAGGTCTTTATTTGACTGTGGTGTGTGATGGTGCTCTGGACACATGCCTGAGTTCATGTAGGAGGCAGACACTGATCTTATTATGCCCCATGGAGATATGATGTTGTTGCCATCAGTAGGCAATATGTACATGCTCACTAATGCTGAGGGGAGGAGTGCGGTTGACATGCATATCTCCATGTACTACTGAGGTGGACAGGGTGGCGATGTTTCTACCTAACCTGTGTGATGCAGGTTGCCTATATCCATGGCATGTGTGTATGAGGTGTTCTTTTCCCCCAGTACAGGGTGAATTGTGTTGTTTCATCTGAGACTTACAACATATGTGGAGACATGGTTGCAGTTGTCCCTGGTGGTGTGGATATGTCTGATTCATAGTCATAGTCAGCCTTAAAGGACATCACCTGTGAACTTTCCTGCTTGCTCAGATATAGGTGGACTTGATTCAAAGTTGTTGCTTGCATCTATGTGGCCCTGTACAGCCAATGTAGCAACCTATTATGTGGTTTGTGTATTGCTGCTGTCCACCAAAGGGGATTACTCTATCTTGGTGGAGGCTGGATATACAGGTCAGGTACTGCTGTATCCATATTGCTACAGTAGATATGAAGGGTAGATACCCCTGATACACTGGCTGGTATTTGTGCAAATGGAACATGATACCGCAATAACTCATTTCATAACAATTTCCACCTGTAGTGTGACCTATAGCCTGTACAATTCAATTGAAAACATAACAATCTGGTCTGTGAAAACATATGGAAATAATACTAAGTACAATAAGCCAGTTGAATGAATGTGCACACCCTTAAACTTGAGTATGCACCTCTTGAGATGGTTACAGCATTCATCCATCTTGGTCTGGACTCTAACATCATGGCACATCTTCACTTGGCAAAAGTTGCTCACCTTCCTAGAAACACCTTTGATTGTATTTCAATGGAATTGTACAGGTTAGGGGTCACATTCAAGATGAGAAACATTATGAAATGATCTTCTGTGGTCTGATTGTCATACAGCACATAAACCTGGCATTCCAACAGGGACGAGTACACTTGTGATATCTACTGTATATAGGTGTTGATATAGTTGGTAGTGGTAGGCATGGACAGAGGGTCATAACACAGGTGGACACTTCTCTGATTATTACCTGATAATCATGTCTACTCCAGTACCCACATCACCCATGTGAATAGTTTGGTGCCTTCCAGCTGAACATATGCATACATACATGTGGTCAGGGGATACCTGGTATACATCTCTGTTGAATGTAAGTACGGCACACTGTATTTACAGTCTTGATGCCGAATCATACTTCTTACCCTGTTACAGCAGTATGTCTGGACAATGGCACACATAAATGGGCGTCAAAAGGACATTAATATTGAAACTGTATTAATATAGCTGCACCATACATTAGTACGTTGATTGCACAGTAGGGTTTAACATCACTGTGATAACCTGGAAGATGTCCAACAGTCATAAGTAGGCTATTATGTTACAATGCCATTGCTCACAGACCTGCCAATGGTTCGGCTGACATAACACAGGTATGTGTGTATGTGATTACAGATATCAGTCACACATGTGCTTATTGTCCAGCAGAACACTGTACAGTTGAATATGTTATTAATTCAATATATCACATGCAGTTCAACACACGCCTGCAACAGTACTCTGCTATGCATATGTCCTCTATAGGTGTCTTAGCTTTACAAGGCAAAGATGTGTCATACTCATAATCACAGATAACATGGATATGGAAAACATCCCATTAACTGGCCTAGCAGTGGCATAGTCACAACTGTTTGACAGACACTCCTGCTGTTGTCATATATGAGCTGTCCTTTCCCAGGGTGAGTCAGGCTCCTGAGCTGTGATCCTATCTCACAACCTCTCAGAGCATCTCATCTGGACAATGCCTAAAATGATGGGGGGATAAATAGGGACAGACTTTAAATATTCCTGTTACAAACATAGGAAGTTCGTAGAATGATACATTTAGCATTACAGTGAATTTTCTTAAGGATGTGGAGTCTTAATCTCAAGTGTTTGTCATTACCTGATGACTTCAATCCTCAGCTATTTGCCAGAAAAGTACAGATCCCAGGAGGAACAGACAAAAATACATGATGGTAAAATGTGAACATTCTGTGAGGATCTGTACAGTTGAGAGGTATGTCTGTGATATCTCCCACTGCAGAGAGGGCGAGATGCTATGGCCATAGCAGCTGTTTAGCAGGACATTAGTACAGCATGTCGTGTTGGGACATATATTCCTCCAAGTCATATTTCCCATTATTACAGACCAAGTACTACATTAAATTACTTGCTTACATGTTCCACTTACCTTTTTTCTTTCTTCTCTTTTCCACTTTATGTTTCATTTGTTATTTCAATCTCTCTCTCTCTCTCTTTGTGTGCTACAGGGATAGAGCTGGTTTGAATAGGTGGCAGCATGGCTTTTGTAGGTGATGCTCATGACCAGGTGATGGCCTGTGCACCATTTGGGGTTCCCCACTTGCTAACTGCATGC
>NC_056732.1:1759182194-1759344694 GCF_019279795.1 Protopterus annectens | reverse complement strand
TCTCGACTATTCATTGAGGCTGATAAGGGTTTATTTCCTTTCTTGGGTCTTCACCTCATTCCATATTGGTCCCCTCTTTCTGTTGTACAGTTTCTTTATGGCAGGGGACCACCAGATCAGCTTCATTTTTTTAGAGGTGAGGGTCCTGGTTGTATTGGGTAAGGTGGTATCCATGCATTTGTGTATGTGTGCATAGTGCGATGTTGTTTGATTAAGCTGTCATGCAACTAGTCTCCATTTGCATGGCTGCCTTGAGGTTAGCCACCTTTGATTTTATGAGGCTATTGTTAGCTTTGGAAAGGTTTTTCATGGTGATTACCTGTGTAGTGGTGGTAGGATGGCTGTGGATTTCAGTAGGTGGTTACTTTGTGTTCAGATATAACAAGTGAGGTGTTGACTAGTCGTGTAGAGCAACAGTTGCCCATGTTAGGAAGGACCAGGTCGATGTGATGGGCATGTGCATCGGTACATGTGTAGATTTCCCACTTAATGGTAGCGTAGTTGAAGTCAACCAGTATGATAGTGTTAGGCTGGACACTAATATTCTCCAGGGTATTTATGGACATGGAGTGTGAGTCTTGGGACATGTATGGGGACCTATTGCAGGCTACAACCTTAACAACTGTCTTACCCAATGTCAGCTGTGCCTGCAGGATCTGTAATGCATAATGTTGGTCTACCACTCTGGAGGTGTGTGCATGCTTTATGAATATGAAAATACCACCACCTTTGGAGATTCTGTCCACGTTCTGCAGCCATAAGTTGTGGAATTAATTATAGGCTGGTACTGCAAGGGTGCTTTCTGCTGCCTTTATCCAAGTCTCTGCTACAGCACCGATGTCATTGTTCCCCATTTTAAGGAATACTTCCAGTGAGTGAGTTTCCAGATTTAGAATCCCAATGTGCAGCAGCGTGACCCTCTGATTGCATGAATTTGTAGCTGTCATATATTTCTGTATGTTTATGTATACACACACACACACACACACACACACACACACACACATATATATATATATATATATATATATATATATATATATATATATATATATATATATATATATATATATATATACATATACACACACACACACACACACATGTATTTATTAGCCTTTCTATATATGTATGTATGCATATATGTGGATATGAATGTGGATGCATATCTCTCTCTCTCTCTCTGTCACTATCGCACACTTACTTTAACATGTCAGTGTTCTCAGCATTGGGCTTTTAGACTGTCGATCATCTCAGTTGTCGATTTTCCGTTCTCGGTGTTCTCGTTGTCAGTGTGTTAGTGTGTCGGTGTTTTCAAGTAGACTCATATATATATATATATATATATATATATATATATATATATATATATATATATACACACACACACACACACACACATATATATATATATATATATATATATATATATATATATATATATATATATATATATATAAATATGTGTATGTATATATATATATATATATATATATATACATATATATATATATATATATATACATATATATAAATACATTTTCCCTACTGTTGAATGACTGTGCTGCATATGTTTGAAAAAACATCAGACTTATCTACAGCTCAGATGGCTTAGTGGTAAATTGCTGTGGCTGTAGTGTGCAGAGTCCTAGGTTCAAGTCTTACAATGGCTGATTATTTTGTTGCTGGACAGACCATGGGCTGTTGGATACAGAGTGATTAAGGCACTTTTAAGCAGTTGTAAGTGTGTTTCCGTGGGTTTGCACAATGGTAAGCAGTGCTAACTTCCGGTTAACTATGCTTACAGACAGTTAGCCTTAAAATTGCTTAATCTGTCTAGGCATTGCTTAACACCACGCAAACAGGCATAATCCTACTTACCGCTGCTTAAAAGAGCTTACTCCCACTTACCCCTGTGCTAATTTATTTAAAAGAAAAGAAAAAATGGGTGATAGGAAAGTGGCGAAAAAGGGGCCACACAGAGGGAAAGAAAATAGGGAAAGTAGCTAGGGATGTGCAGGGTGGGTGTAGGGAAGGTCTCTAGCTGTCCATTTCTTCTACAGCAACAACTGTGCATATATACTGAATTTGGAGGTATATTCGGACACTCACCCCTGGGAGAGGGGTGAGGACAACAATAATGGGTTGTGATGCCAGTTTGACCAGATTACATGTGTCCAGTGGTCATGTGTGCAAAATAGACAGCTATGTATGGGGTGAAATTTTTTGGGGGGGAACAGATTGCCCTTTTTCTTTAAGGTGAGAGTGGGATTCTGGGGAAGGATAGTAGGTATATATGTGGAGGTAAGTTGGGGAGAAAGACAGACAAGACAGGAACAACAGCATACAGGGGTGGTATTTGACACATGTGGGGGGTAAACACCTTGGACGGGGAGGGGTGTTTGGAAATCAAAAGCCCATGAGCCCCCAAATGGAAACAGTGGGATGGAGGTCCCCACCCATGGGCAGTCACCACTCCACCTTCATGGCCCAAAGGTAGCTGTGCTGGGGGCTGAGCAGGAGGGGCAGACTGACCCTCTAATTGCACTACGCAGCCCTCAAGCTGGCATAGCCTATCTCCAAACTCCTTTTGGAGCTCACTGTGCACCAATTCCCAGACCTGGCTTTGGGTGACAGCATCCTGTCTGCTTCTGTTCCCAGGGGGGATGAGCCTCATCCCCTGAAGCAGTTCCAACCAAAGGTGGTGCAGGACCAGCAGACAAGGAGGTCCCATGGTGGGTCCTAGATGTGCTGGTGCCTGGTGCTATGGCCAGATGTGGTGGGAGAATTGGATCCGTTAGGACCGGCCTTCTCAAATGTGCTATGGTGTTGCAGTTTTAGAACATATGTGGGTTAGTAATAGTCAACACAATCCAGGATTAGTTATAACAGCATGCATAGATATTCCCATTAACCTAAAATAACAGATTTGGAACAGTTACATAGCAAACAGAACACATGCATATGTAGAACCACAGTGGCCGTTACAACGGCATGCAGGTTACATTGATAGCAACAGGCCACCAATGATTTTATTTAAACATGGAACACTAATAGAAACACATTTCAATATTTGTTGAACAATAGGACATATGCCCCAACAGTAGGTTTGGTATAAAACATAATTATTGATTTGTGTGTTTAGATTATTGTTGCAGATATGGTGTAGGGGAGAGAGATGTCAATCAACATCTTGTATATCCTTGCAATGTTCACAACTTTAATGATCATTGCTCTAATCATTACACTACAGGTGTTATTACAATACCCTATGGCCTTGGTTTGGGCAGTGGTATGTTTGTACACAGTGTATAATTCAACCAACTTATAGCTACTTTCTACTTTTCTTACCTGGAAGACCCATGGGGGTAATGTTTGTTAACACTACCTGACTGTTCCTACACATATTCCAAAAATCCTAGTTAGAATTATGCCTACAGCTTACTACCACTCCCAGAATTCAAACCATGGCTAAAAATACAACATTTTTTGTTTCATCAGAGTGAGCTATTAAGAAACTGCTGTTTCTTTCTTCAGTGTTTTATGTCTAAGTCTCTCTTGGTTGTACAATCTGACCTTGTAATTGCAACATTCTTATACAGATATTCCTAGACATATGTTTATGTAGCACAATGTGGGAAACAGTGGTTAACACAACATTACTATTCAGATATTAGATTTTGGTGAATGCAATATGTCAAGCCGTACAATACCAGAGCAAACACAACCAGTCCAGGATTTAGAACTTTATTGCCAGGCAGTTACAGTTCTCTTATCTGGAAGACCTGTTGGGGAATGTTTGTTAACACTACCTGACTGTTTCTGCACATATTCCCAAATCCTAGTTAAAATTATGCATACAGCTTACTACCACTCCTGGGATTCGAGCCATGGCTGTGTCTGCTAAAAATATAACAATGTGTGTTTTATCAGAGTGAGCTATTGAGAAACTGCTGTTTCATCCTTTAGTGTTTTCTGTCCAAGTCTCTCTTGGTTGTACAATCTGACCTTGTAATTATAACTTTCTTATACAGACATTCCTAGACATATTTCTTATGTAGCACAATGTGGGAAACAGTGGTTAACACATTACTATTCAGATATCAGATCTTGTTGAATGCAACATGTCATGCCATACAATACCTGAGTAAACACAACCAGTCCAGGATTTAGAACTTTATTGCCAGGCAGTTACAGTTTTATTTAAATATAACCTATATGGGACTATTACTGTCATGGTTTTTATACTGCCAGGTGACATTCTACTCCTTTATATTTATTTGGTATGACTACTACAAGCAGGATTGTTACTTACCAGCCTTGCGACGTAGCCTTTGCAACCTACTGGCATGGGCTTCCTGATTCACAGCCCGCTCAGCTGGAGCTGTAATGAAAATAGAGAAACATTTAGGCATATCTATTCATCACATACACAGGCTGGACTTTGGTAAACACTTATTGCTATAAATACTTGCATACTGCTGGGACATCACCCCTCTGTCTTGCTTCTTGGACCCAATGTTCCAAGAGCTCCCTCTTCCTCTGTTTCAAGTCGGCATAGTTGTGCTGGACTTGCTCACCAGTCAGAGATACCAGTGGCACTGGTGAGATCATGGGCGATACTTTCCCAGACTTCCGTTTTATATCAGGAGCCCTGGTACTGGTCATGCAGCAGTCTCACATCATGTTTTTTTTACCTAGCAGTTTTACCATGACCTTGGACTCCTGTATGCCCCCGTACTGCACCTGAAAGTACATGCTCTCTCCAACACATGCCATACTGCCTACAGTGGAGAGCTACAACCACTTATGAGCTGTATTCCCATTTGTGAGGTTTAAATGCTGCTAATTCCCTGCTCTTTGCCATGATTGGATGGTTTTGAAAATGCTGAGCTAAGCTAAGCTATGGGCAAACCTGCTTAGCTATGGTTGGCAGTGCTTAAAGGGGCAGGTTCAGCATTGCTTACCAATGGGCAAATCCACATAACTGGGCTACTCATTCCTTCATATTCATATGTACACAATGCTTACACCCAGTCAGCATAGCTGTGTAATGCTTAGCATTGCTTATGTTTTATTTTATTGGACTACCACCTGTATGAGATTGATTCATCATTCATTACATAATATAGATTTATTTACCTTCCCTGATATCCACCAATGTGCTTTAAAAACATTTATTCTTGTGTGACTATACTGTATGGGACACTTGTGTTTATATGGGGGCTTTACTATTTATTTTATTACACTGATACCTCACATCTGGGCCTAATACACTACTCTGGTTAAGACATGTAAGTTACTTCCTACATAAATATACAAATAAAGTAAAATTGTAATGTTTACACATGCAAAATGGAAATGGCTTTAGTGAGGCTCAAACCATAAATGACTACATGCAAGGAATACCCTCTAACCACTGCAGTATTGCACTTATGCTTATGCTGGATGTCTATTGCTTTTTAACTTATCGTGCCATTTCAGCTGGTCTAAGCGTAGCTAAGCAATGGGCACACCCGCACAGGTATGCTTAAACTTTATTGCATATGTGAAAATAAAATTATTTGTTGGGTTTTTTTACTTTGTACCTGTCAGAATATCCATGCTTATGCTAAACCTGTTATTCTATCAACTTTCTGAGTTTGTAAGGACAATTGTCCCTTATGACTTTGTCCAGATTTCTTACTCTGATGGGTTGGGAGGTGTGCTTTGTGTACTTCATGCCCTGCTGAAAATTCATACTAATGCCAAACCTGTTATTCTATCAACTTTCTGACTTTGTAGGGATGAATGTCCCTTATGGTTTTGTCCAGATTCCATACTATGATGGGTTGAGAAGTGCACATTGTATGCTTCATACCCTGCTGAAAATTCATGCTAATGCTAAACCTGTTATTATGTCAACTTTCCGGTTTTGTAGGGATGATTGTCCTTTATGGCTTTGTCCAGATTTCTTACCCTAATGGGTTGGGGCTGTTAAGAGCATTCTCACTCTATTTAAATTGCAGTATGGCAATTATGGTGTGTGTGTGTGTGTGTGTGTGTGTGTGTGTGTGTGTGTGTGTGTGTGTGTGTGTGTGTGTGTGTGTGTGTATTGTGAGAGCACTGCTCTCAGACACACCCCCTGCACTCGTGCACAGAACTCTTGTCTGTTTTACAGCACAGCAGCACGCCTTCATGAATAAGCATGGTGCGCTGACGTGCTGCATGGGAGCAGTCCCTTCCAAGCAGGAATAAGCTATTCCTGCACCGAAGTTTATTGAATCCTGGGGATGGTCTCCAATGGTATGAAACAGCCAATGATAGCATGTGGCACCTCAGTAGGGGTTTAAAACTTGAATGGATTTACAGACTTTAATGTCATATTAATAAAATACATAGGAATGTTTGAAAAACTAATTAAGATGTCGTGCTTTACAAAATAATGGCTAGAGACTGCAGACATAAAAGATGTAACATTATATTTCCTAATAGAGTACGTAGTAAAAATACAACTTAGTTTTAAAAAAGGTTTGCTACACTAGAGGACAAACAATATGCTATAACAGGAGAAATCTAACTGTAACAATAGAAATGTTTTACTTAAGATGAGAGTACATGCTGGTGAGATATTGTATACTATGATCATTTTTCTTACCCTCCCAAACACTGTTATTCTTTGTTTTCTTAACAATAAATGATGACTACTGAAAACTGATAACATTCCTGGAAAATCATGCAGGAATACATCTAGTGCTAAACAATTCTTCATGTTTACATATGCATATGTTGTACTTAATAGGATCATAGCAGTTGCAATGTAACTGAGCTGTAAGGACTTTCTCTCCTTGCCAGTCCCTCACGTCCTTTTCAGGGGATGATTTTATAAATATCCGACTAGCTGACTAACTCCTTTTTAAAGGCAAACAATGTGTCCCACTGCTTTACTTGGAGAGGAATGTAAACGCATATATATATATATATATATATATATATATATATATATATATATATATATATATATATATATATATATTGTTATGATTCTTGTGTATCCTTGTGTTGTGGCTGAAATGGGTCAATCTCAATCAGTAGGCTACCCCAGTTAAAAGACTTAAATAAATAAATACATAAATACATACATACATACATACATATATAAACTAATGCATACATGGTTACCCCTTCTGTGGGGCAGGAAACACACACAAAATTAAAAGAAAGTACAAAACAGACTGAGATATAACACTAAATAAAATGAAATTCAGTCAAGCAACTTAGCAGCTGCAAAAAGCAGGGAAACCACAACAACTGCCAGAAGACACCTCATTGTCATGGGCTGTTTGTTGGCAGGGTGCACGGACTAATATGTACGCTTGATAAAACTTCACCATATATCCAATAGAATTTGTCATCTCCAGGGAATCTGACCCTTGGATATTCCAGAACTGGTATAAGTCACTAGTCTGAAAAAGAAAGCAAAACAGACTTATCAGAATATATATATATATATATATATATATATATATATATATATATATATATATATATATATATATATAGATATATATGTGTGTGTGTGTGTGTGCGCGCGCATATATGTGTGTGTGTGTGTGTGTGTGTGTGTGTGTGTGTGTGTGTGTGTGTGTGTGTGTGTATACAAGTTTTGAATAGAGTGACACAGTCTGCCTAGTCATCCATTACATGTTCTAGTTCTCTTATAATGCAGTACAATTTCAGTATGAGCTGTAAAAAGTAGGTAATCTTACCTGTGCTAATAGGTAGGTACACTGATTTTTCCATAACCACATGCTATATTTATATGTGAGCAAATTGTACACAATTGTATGACACCTTGTCACGTGATTTACTCATAGTGGATTATAAGCATATGCACTGAAGACTTTTTTTTTGAGTAAATGGCCTACAACCACATCAATAGAAGGAGCAGGGAGAACTTTTATTTATTTATTTATTTTTTTCTTAGAATCTCAGAGCAATTAACTGACAAAGATCTGTCACTAATTATATTATTTTATACAAAATTAGTAACTGTAGAATCCTCAGCTTTGGCCGGCTAAGAACTTGCTATATTCAACTGGACGTATAAGAGAATTTAAGTACCTTTATCTGCTCTTTTTTTTTCAAAAAAATACAGTATTTAAATTGATTTTGACTGTGTGGAAGGAATATTAGCTGAACTGGAAGTTAGTCAGTGTTTGCTGAATTTTGTTATTTGCTAGTAATTACAGGTGTGGGGGTAGTCACATTCTTTGATTTCCTGTCCTTGCCTATTTAAGTGGTATAGTGTGAAATATTTCCTGCTTAAAAAACCTCAGCTTTGGCCAGCTAAGAACTTGCTATATTCAACTGGACGTATAAGAGAATTTAAGTACCTTTATCTGCTCTTTTTTTTGCAAAAAAATACAATATTTAAATTGATTTTAACTGTGTGGAAGGAATATTAGCTCAACTGGAAGTTAGTCAGTGTTTGCTGAATTTTGTTATTTGCTAGTAATTACAGGTGTGGGGGTAGTCACATTCTTTGATTTCCTGTCATTGCCTATTTAAGTGGTACAGTGTGAAATATTTTCTGCTTAAAAACCTCAGCTTTGGCTGGCTAAGAACATGTTATATTCAACTGGACATATAAGAGAATTTAAGTACCTTTATCTGCTCTTTTTTTTGCAAAAAATACAGTATTTAAATTGATTTTAACTGTGTGGAAGGAATATTAGCTGAACTGGAAGTTAGTCAGTGTTTGCTGAATTTTGTTATTTGCTAGTAATTACAGGTGTGGGGGTAGTCACATTCTTTGATTTCCTGTCCTTGCCTATTTAAGTGGTACAGTGTGAAATATTTTCTGCTTAAAAACCTCAGCTTTGGCCGGCTAAGAACTTGCTATATTCAACTGGACGTATAAGAGAATTTAAGTACCTTTATCTGCTCTTTTTTTTTCAAGAAAATACAGTATTTAATTTGATTTTAACTGTGTGGAAGGAATATTAGCTGAACTGGAAGTTAGTCAGTGTTTGCTGAATGTTGTTATTTGCTAGTAATTACAGGTGTGGGGGTAGTCACATTCTTTGATTTCCTGTCCTTGCCTATTTAAGTGGTACAGTGTGAAATATTTTCTGCTTAAAAACCTCAGTTTTGGCCAGCTAAGAACTTGCTATATTCAACTGGACATATAAGAGAATTTAAGCACCTTTATCTGCTCTTTTTTTTCCAAAAAATACAGTATTTAAATTGATTTTAACTGTGTGGAAGGAATATTAGCTGAACTGGAAGTTAGTCAGTGTTTGCTGAATTTTGTTATTTGCTAGTAATTACAGGTGTGGGGTAGTCACATTCTTTGATTTCCTGTCCTTGCCTATTTAAGTGGTACAGTGTGAAATATTTTCTGCTTAAAAACCTCAGCTTTGGCTGGCTAAGAACTTGCTATATTCAACTGGACGTATAAGAGAATTTAAGTACCTTTATCTGCTCTTTTTTTTTTCAAAAAAATACAGTATTTAAATTGATTTTAACTGTGTGGGAGGAATTTTAACTGAACTGGAAGTTTTCACTCTGCTCTTCAATTAGTCCCACCCACCCTCCCTGTTTTTGTTTTGGTGTTAATCTTAGTGGCCTTGCAACTGCCCGCCCCTCTTGTAAATTTGTGTTTGGATACTCCTTCTGAGCCCATCTCATTTGCTTACTCAACTGAGTGCAGTGAGATCATATTCTGATTGCAGGCACTCCTACTGTGTACAAAGAGAGCATCTGGAAAACAGAAAAAAAAAATTTAAGCTTGTTTCCTGCCTTTCCTGTTAAGTGGTATAGACTATTTGTAGGCTTCTGAGCCCCCGAGCCCTTCTATGTTGGAGGGAAGCCTTCTAGCTTAGTTTTTTTTTCTTATACCTTGCCAGTTTTCTAGTTTCAGTACTCAAATCTGTTTCTTTGATCTCAGCACTTGTTCAGAAAAAAAAAATTCCATCTGCTTTTACTGTACTTGTGTTTCTACCTACTTTTTTTACTTTTGCATCATCTTAAAAGTACTCAATTGTATTTATTACTGCTTGGTGTAACTCATTCTAAGCCTTTTGGTTTAAACACTTGGGCTTCGGACCAGTTGTTTTGCACTGAGAGGGTTTGTGGTCTGCACTGTAGTGGCAGATCAGGTAGCTTACATCCTTCTAGGTTGGGAACTGCTGATTGAGGGCTTAGTGTCTGTTATTCTAAAAGTGTAATAATTCTGGTTTAAGCACTTGGGCTTTCAGGCCAGTTATTTTACATTAAGAAGGTTCTTGGTCTGCACTCTTGTGGGAGGAGAGGCTGGACTCTGCCCTTCTGAGCTGGGAATTTCTGGTTTAAGGCTTATAGTGCATGCATATCTGAACTGCTTCTTACTGAAGTTGGTGCGCCTTGTTTGCTGTGGCATAGACTGGATTCAGGCCTGCTGGATCTAGCTTTGTTTGTGTAACTTGAGCACTAATCCAGGCATTCTCTAAAGTATTCAATTGTATTTATTACTGCTTGGTAGTAACTTGATTAAAGTGTAGCTATCATTCTAAGTCTTTTGGATTAAGCACTTGGGCTTCAGACCAGTTGGTTTACATTAGGAAGTTTTTTGGCATGCACTGTGGTGGCAGGACAGGTAGCTTTCATCCTTCTAAGTTGGGAACTGCTGATTGAGAGCCCAGTGTCTGTTATTCTTAAAGTGTATTAGTTCTGGTTTAAGCACTTGGGCTTCAGGTCAGTTGTTTTACATTAAGAAGGTTTGTGGTCTGCACTCTTGTGGGAGACGAGGCTGGACTCTGCCCTTCTGAGCTGGGAATTTCTGGTTAAAGGTTTATAGTGCCTGAATATTTGAACTGTATCTTACTGAAATTGGTACACCTTGTTTGCTGTAGCATAGACTAGATCCAGGCCTGCTGAATCTAGCTTTGTTTATATGCTTGTTGTTTGTTTGCTTGTTATTTCCCTGGAACACTAATTCCACCTAATAAGCGGCTTCTCAGCGCTTCTGTGGATCACTAGTGATATCTGCATTGCTTACTGTACTTATTTCCTTGTTTCACTTGAAAGAAAGTTACTGTTTGTCATTTTGCATTTAAGTTACCTGTAACACATTGCACTTAAGTTACCTGGCACTTGCTCACTAAAGCAATTATATAAGTCAGCATTAAAAATTAAAAGCACTACACCCTCACTCCCCACTGGCCCTGGTTTTCAATTATTAAGGAATTCCCAATATTATTCTAGCATGTCCAAAGGTCAGTTGTCAATCTCCTCTCTGGTCCAGCTGGTGAATCTGGGAATCTTGAGGCAATGTTACAACTGCCTCATGTACACAGACAACCCTCTCCTCCTCCCAACAAATTCCAACACATGTGAGAGATGCAACCATATAGCCAAACTGGAGGCTAAGCTCTCTCAACTCAGTACTGGCATAACCAGTCAGGAGGAGAAGGAAACCACACTCACTACAATTCCAGTCTCACATAGACCTACCATGACAGCAAACCAAACACATAATCACACAAAAACATACTCGGAGGCTCTAAATAAAGATCTGCCGAAGCAGCAGAGACCTCCAAAGCAGACACCCAAGCAGCCGCTACCCCAAAACAAAACACGTGCAACACATATCTCACAAAGCCAGTGTGCCAAACAGTCACAGCCCTTACGACTAAACAACACACCTGATACACTTGTAATAGGTGACTCTATCATCAGGCACACTGACGTCAGGCTCACCAGGCTGAACAAGGAGAGGGTCGCGGTGAGCAGCCTGTTGGGCGCTAGGATCCGCCACATAACACAAGCACTCATGTCACTCCAAGGCAAGTACAAATATGACTCAGTCATTGTCCATGCTGGTGTGAATGACCTGAGACATACCTCCCTGGACTACATGAAAAGAGACATAAAGGAGCTCTCTGAGCATATAGCCCAGACCGGTATGACCCTGACCTTGAGTAGCATCTTACCCTCACCAAGAATGATGCCACAATATGAAGACAAGATGATCAATTTCAACAATTGGCTTAAGTACTGGTGTCATTCAAAGGGGATCCAATGCCTGTCAGCTTGGGATGATATGCTCGACATGCCATGATGCTTTGCTAGGGATGGCTTGCACCTGTCACCCCTGGGCTTTCGGATATTGGCAAAGGCTCTTGCTACCCCCATAGTGCCTTTTTTAGGCAAGGCTCAAAAGACAAACCCACCTGCATAGGTATCACAAGGGATAAGAAACTAAGAGTAATGCTACTCAACGCCAGAAGTCTAAATCTCAAGATGCACACACTCAAAACTCTCCTTAGCATGGAGAACATTGATATCTGTGCAGTAACAGAAACCTGGTTCAGGGCTCCTGAGAGCAACCCAGCACTACCGGGTTATACCTCATACCATGCTTTTCGGCCCCAAAACTTGGACCGAACCACAAAAGGAGGGGGAGTATCGATATTCATCAAAGATACCCACACCTCCAGGTTGGTGGCAAAGCACGAAGCATCAGAGACTATCCATGTGCAACTAACAGTGGGTAAAACTGCCTTCCAGTTTATAGCCTGCTACAGACCACCCTCCCAAACCCAGGAACCCCACTTGGCATTCCTGAGAACACTGGAAAATATGAAGGTCTCTCCAAACACCAGTATATTGGGTGACTTCAACTGCCCAAACATAGACTGGGAGCATTACTCTAGCTCCAACACCCTAGCCCAAAGGTTCCTAGAATTTATAAACTCAAATGATATGGAACAACTTGTTACCACTCCCACAAGAGGGGAAAACATACTGGACCTGATCATCACCAACATGGGGACTCTATGCTCCAGACCAGAAGTGTATCCCTCACTGGTAAGATCAGACCATAAACTAATCTCACTGGATATTCACATCCCGACCCCACCCCCTGTCCAGAAAACCACAGTGAAAAACTTCTCTAAAGCAAATTTCACACTCCTCAAAACTGAGGTGGAATCCTTCAAAGCCCCCAGGCCTGTGGAAAATACGGCCCAGACCGCAGAATCCTTTATAAACGTATTCTATGAACACCTTCAGGAATGCATGGATCATGCGATCCCAAATAAAACCAAGACCCAATCCTCCAAAGGCAGACGTCCTGTCTGGTTGACCCCAGCCATAAACAAACTATACAATAGAAGGAGGAAGCTACTAAATGATAGAGCAAAATCCCAAAAAAAAGGCTTTTTATTTTTAAATTTAAAAAAAACAAAACCCTAAAAAAAAGGGGACCCAAACCCATTAAAATTTTTCCCCTTAACTGAGCTGTAAGGACTTTCTCCTTGCCAGTCCCTCCCGTCCTTTTCAGGGATGATTTTATAAATATCCGACTAGCTGACTAACTCCTTTTTAAAGGCAAACAATGTGTCCCACTGCTTCACTTTGAGAGGAATGTAAACCCATATATATATATATATATATATATATATATATATATATATATATATATATATATACATATATATTTATATATATGTTGTTATGATTCTTTGAAATGGGTCAGTCTCAATCAGTAGGCTACCCCAGTTAAAAGACTTACATAAATAAATAAATAAATACATATATACTTACATACATGTATAAACTAACAAATAAATGGTTACCCCCTTCGGCAGGGTAGGAATCACACACAAAATTAAAAGAGAGTACAAAAGAGACTGAGATTTAACACTAAATAAAATGTTAAATTCAGTCAAGCAACTTACCAGCTGCAAAAAGCAGGGAAACCACAACAACTGCCAGAAGATGCCTCATTGCCATGGGCTGTTTGCTGGCAGGGTGCCAGGACTAATAAGTACGCTTGATAAAACTTCGCCTTATATCCAATAGAATTTGTAATCTCCAGGGAATTTGACCCTTGGATATTCCAGAACTGGTATAAGTCACTAGGCTGAAAAAGACAGCAAAACAGACTTAGCAGAATATATATATATATATATATATATATATATATATATATATATATATATATATATATATATGTGTGTGTGTGTGTGTGTGTGTGTGTGTGTGTGTGTGTGTGTGTGTGTATATATGTGTGTGTGTGTGTGTGTGTGTGTGTGTGTGTGTGTGTGTGTGTGTGTGTGTGTATGTGTGTGTGTGTGTGTGTGTGTGTGTGTGTGTGTGTGTGTGTGTGTGTGTGTGTGTGGGTATACAAGTTTTGAATTGCGTGACACAGTCTGTCTAGTTCATCCATTACATGTTCTAGTTCTCTTATAATGCAATACAATTTCAGTATGAGCTGTAAAAAGTAGGTAATCTTACCTGTGCTAATAGGTAGGTACACTGATTTTTCCATAACCACATGCTATATTTATATGTGAGCAAATTGTACACAATTGTATGACACCTTGTCACGTGACTTACTCATAGTGGATTATAAGCATATGCACTGAAGACTTTTTTTTGAGTAAATGGCCTACAGCCACATCAATAGAAGGAGCAGGGAGAACTTTTATTTATTTATTTATTTATTTTTTTTAGAATCTCAGAACAATTAACTGACAAAGATCTGTCACTAATTATATTATTTTATACAAAATTAGTAACTGAATCCTAGTAAACATTTGATAGACAAAAGTGCTCATTACCTTGAATAAATTGGACAAATTTAAGCTCTTAGAAGGATTGCTTCTTGTTTTATTGCTTGATTCTGACTATGTGTGCATTCTTTTATGGTAAGTTGGCTGCCTGTAAAATATATGCAGGAATACGACAGTGGATTACTTCGAACAAAGAGGTTTTCCTTTTGTTTCTACTTGTTGGTCCTGGGAGAATCGGCCACTCCAATGGGTTTGGAGAAGGTATCAGGGCACCTACTCCACAATTGGTAGTTTATATTTTGTGTTCTTATCCCTTAGGTAACAGGATCTTGTGCTAAAAAGTGAAATCAGACAAGAGCTAGAAGACTTCAGGTTACCATATGCATTGCCAGTTTGGCATCTGTGCTTCTTCATTTTGTATTTATCTTCAGAATGTTAGTTCCAAAAGTGTGACTTCACCGGGAGCATATGATTCATGCTGTTTTCTCATACATTGTTTGCGAATTATGTCATACAGATTTTATTTTTCTGAGTGGTCACTGAAATAAGAATTTTCACTGTTAGTAAGCAGCTGAGAGGACTGTTTTGTTGCACGCCACAGATAACCCCTGTCAGGATAGAGGAACCCCCCCCCTCTCGTTATGTTTCTTTCCTTGCCCAATGTGTTATCCATTCCGTTATAAGTATATTGATATTTAAAGCTTTTATTTTATGTGTAATAATGTTGAATGACTTAACAAGTTCACGATAAATATTATGCATTGTCAATCTGTTATAAATTGCTGTTGTTGCCTCTCAAAGAATACCACAAGAGTAAAGAAAATCTTCCCATAGCAAACCTGTGAGATTCTGTATCTGAAAAATCAGAACTTCTGTGCTGTTTTAGATGAGCTATGCAATGACTATATCCATGTTTATACAGAAAGCTGGCCAGTCTGATGGATTTCATGTTGTTTGTGTGTGATGTTATCTCCTTTTCTGATCAGGTGCAACTACAACCTGTCACCAGTGATGGTTTAGATAAGTTTTCCTTCACTCTGTGTAGAAAACCATCATGTATGTTTCTGACCCCAATGAACTTGAGTTTGTAATTTCACATTTGGAACCAAGTATTGTGTTTGTACTTATATAAGGAACTGCACCTCTTGTTGCTAAAGCATCCTGACGTGTCTTTGCTTATTATATTGATCCCTTTTTTCAGTTGTAATGTTGTTATATCTAGTGGTTGGATAATCATTTCATTGTATACTGATAATGTACATTTATAAAACCTCCTTTTCTCAAAGTCAAAGTCAAAATCCAAGTAAACTTTATCGTATCTAATTATAATAAGACAATTAAAAGACCTATCAATAAGTTACCTTAGTAAAGGGAATGACACAATTAAAGAAGAAGATTTAAACATGTGTCTGAACTTATGGCAAACCCTTACACAGGAATGTAAATATATAACTGCAGCATATGGTTTGATTAAAGAAATAAAATATAATAATCAAATATTAATTTCCAAATACTGGAGAGAGAAATTGTTGACGATTGAAGAAAGTAAAATACTAAAAGCAATTCACTTAACCATAAAATCTGTGTCCCTTCAGAAGCTATTATTTACCCAATTGATGATATTTAATAACGCGTATTATACGCGTCTCACTCTACACAAATTTAACTCAAAGAACTCACAAAAATGCCCATATTGTATAGATCAAATGGCTGACCTCCTACATATGTTTTGGAGTTGTAAATGTATTTTCAAACTCTGGAATTCCTTGAAACTTCAACTACAAAAAATGGGATATCAATATTCCACACTCTCCTGGGAATTTACGATTTTGCATATTCCACCACCCAACTTGGAAAGAACCCAAAGAATTATACTAGTCAATATTTTTTTGTTGATGAAGTTATATATAGCTTCCAATTGGTTGAACCCTTTACAGACATCATGGCAAAATTTCAAGATAGTAGCCACCAAACATATTCTAGCACATACATTTCTAATTAGTGATCATAAGAAAAATGTAAACAATACAAAAATATGGGAACAAATCTTTAACATTGTATTAGCTTAAAGCTCCATTCCACTATTTTCCGGGAAAAACTGAATAACTGTTGAATTTTATTGAGATAAGTCTTATATGGCTACTAGTTCTTTTTTCTTCATTATTTTTTTTTAGAAGTGTATAGGTATGTATAATGATTCTATGTAACTGTTGGAAGCATTCATGTACATACTGTAAGTAGTTGGTAGCACTGTATTAGTTGTTTGGAAAAAATAAAATAAAGAATTATTACTGAAAAAAAAAAAAATCCAAGTAAACTTTATTGTCATGTAGACCTACACACATGTGGCCTAAATTAAATTTTGTGCATTAGCTCAATTCTTGAGATTACAAAGGAAAGTGAAACAACACATACAAGTAAAGAAATAAACATAACTAACAAATACAGTACTACTCCCAATACATGCAAGAAAGCACGGAGACATTTACCAACACTTGTATATGAAAAGAATACCCTCCACTGAGATAAATTACCTACCCTATTTAAAGTAAAACAAAACACACTACAGATTGAAATGCCTACGTTATTTGTTAGGACTACAGAAAAGATATGTGGCCGAGCCAGGTATGGAAATAAGGTACATAAGGAAAGCTGATGGTGGAATGCAGAAGTGCAGGAAGTAATCAAAAGAAAGAAGGAGTGCAGGAAAAATTGGGAGATTGAAAAGACTGGCCAAGCTAGGAAGGACTACTGGTTGGCTAACAAAGAAACTAAGAAAGAAGTTGCAATAGCAAAGAATAGGGCATCAGAGGCACTCAGCTTCTGGAAAGTGACTCAGTAAGGGGCACAAAAAGACTATACCAGGTTGCAAGGCAAAGACAGAAAGATAAAGAAGATAGTCAGACACCCTTCATAAGGGATTCCAGTAATAACCTAGTTACCAGCCCACAGAACATCAAAGGCAGATGGAAGGAGTATTTCCAGCAGCTTCTGAATGAAGAAAACCTCACAGAAGTGGTACTGCCCCAGAAACAGCCCACAATGAGAGTAGAAGAGGAGCCCAGCTTAGAAGACGTAAGAGCAGCACTAATGAAAATGAAGTCAGGGAAAGCAGCAGGCTCAGATGAGGTCACAGCAGATATGATAAAGATGCTGGGTGAGCTAGGGGAGAAATGGCTCCTGAGGGTACTAATTGCAATGTGGAGAGAAAGGCGTATTCCAGATGACTGGAGAATAAGCATACTCGTGCCAGTGTACAAGAACAAAGGGGACATCCACAACTGTGGACAGTACAGAGGCATCAAACTCCTACCACATTGCATGAAAGTTCTGGAGAGGGTGATTGATAAACGGATATGCAGAATAGTAGAATGTAAGATGGGAGATGAACAGTTCGGATTCAGATCAGGATGCAGCACAATTGACCCAGTGTTTGCATTGAGACAGATACTTGAAAAGAAACTAGAGAAAAGGAGAGAGTCAAACTGGGCTTTCCTAGACTTGGAGAAAGCATATGACAAGGTCCCAAGAAAGCTGATCTGGGCAGTACTGCGGTGGTTTGAAGTCCCAGAAACATTGGTAGAATTAGTACAGGCTATGTATAAGGAACCAGTGACTCAAGTACGAACAGTGTTTGGCCTCACTGAGGGGTTCCCAGTGGGTGTACACCAGGGTTCAGCTCTGAGCCCACTGCTGTTCATACTGGTAATGGACTACATCAGCAAACAGGTTGGAGGGGTCAGAGCAACAAAGCTGCTGTATGCAGACAATGTGGCAGTACACGCAGACTCTGATCTAGAACTTCAGCAAAGGATAGGAGAATGGAATGCAAATCTGAAGGCACATGGGATGAAATTAAGCACAGATAAGACAGTGGTAATGGCAGCAGATTGGGGAAATCAGAAGAAGCTGAGAATAGAGATAGATGGGAAGATAGTGGAACAGGTAAACAGCTTCAAGTATCTGGGATGGGTGGTTGAAGAGAAGGGTAGTCCAAATGAAGAGGTCAAAGCTAGAATCAGAGGGGCTGCAGCCAACTGGCATAGAGTATCAGGTGTAGTATTTGACAGAAGAATGCCAAAGAAGCTGAAAAGTAAGGTGTACAAGACAGTTGTGTGACCAGTACTACTGTATGGTACAGAAACCTGGGCAGTAAAGGCAGAACAGTTGAAGAAGCTAGAGGTGATGGAACTTAAGTGCCTGAGAAAGGTGGTAGGATGCACACTGCGGGACAGGTGAATAAATGAGGACATAAGAGCAGAAGCCAAAATAGCTTCAATTGCAGAAAAGATCAAAGAAAACAGATTTCGATGGTATGGGCACATGTGTAGAAAAGCAGAAGACAATCTGGTGTGGGAGAGATTTGGGACAGACAGGAAGAAGGTAAGAGGAAGCGAGGGCATCCAGCAAAGAGGTGGATGGATTGTGTGAAAGAAGATCTGCGACTGTCAGGCATGAGTGTTGAAGAAGGCAGGAGAGTGGCACTGAATCGAGAGAGTTGGCGACAGTTAATACGATACCCCAACCCCATGTAAAATGGGAAAAAGGGGATGATGATGATGATGATGATGATGAGTTAAATAATAATGACTATGGATATAATAAATAAATATTGTACTTACTTGTAATATATGTAAGTATATAGTGCACAAATAAATAAAACATTGACTTATTATGTGTCCAGACCCCTGGGACTAGTGTCCGTGTTCAGAAGTCAATCACTGTAGGGTAGAAACTGTTACTGAATCTTGTAGTGCTGCAGCAGATGCTGTGATATCTCCTGCCTAGGCCAGATGCTTAAACAGTCCATGCACAAGATACATGTTGTCCTGCCTCTGTCTAGCATACAAGGCCATCACGGACCCCTCCTTGATAGGACTGCTACATATCCGCAAGTCAAGCTCCACTGCAGTAACCCACACTCGCAGCCTCAACCTGGTCTGTGACATCATGAGGACTTGTTGGTGGGACAGATTTGAGTCCCAGAGACTTTCACCATGTCAAGCAGATTACCTCTTTACACCTTTTTAAGCACAACCTGGATAACTGGATGGGAAACAGGAAATACACCCCTGGGATTCCACCCTTGTCCCTGCTGGACAGGGGCATCAGGTGCTGACTTGTCTAAACTGGGGCTAAACTCTTGGCTAGGCTTATAAGGGCCTCAGGGCCAATACCCTAGTAACCTTCTATGATCCTATGATCCTACTGTTTCGGTGGCCTTTTGGATGCTTCTTGCAGAAAAAAGATCTTGTATTGATAGAAGACTGGAACCTCTTTAGAAGGTGGAGATAATATGAAGAGGAAGCTTAGTTTTTTTCAGCCCTCAAAAGAAGTGGAGGCATTGGTGCACTTTCTTGACCAGTTGGCTGGTGTTTCCCAACCATGAGAGAGCCTCTGATATGTGTACGACCAGGAATGTCACACTCTTAACCCTCTCTACTCTCTCACCATTAATCTTGAGCACTGGGTGGTTTGTTCTCCTTTTCCTGAAGTTGATGATAATCTCTTTGGTCCTGCTTACATTCAGGTCAAGGTTGTTCCCTTTGCACCAACTGATTAGAGATGTCACCTCGTCTCTGTACACCCTTTCATCCTCCTTTGTGATGGGCCCCATGACTGTGGTGTCATCAGCAAACTTGATGATATGGCTTTACTCGTGCTTATGATAGCAGTCATGGGTCAGGATAGTGAATTAATCGTGATGCATGTTACCTGACCTCACCCTCTGTAGTCTCTCAATCAGGAAGCCCAGGATCCAGTAACAGATGTTTACTGATTCCTAAATATGTCAGTTTTTCTGTCAGCTACATTGGTACCACCGAATTAAGTGCGGGGCTGAACTGTGTGAACAGCGTCCTCACATAGTTGTCTTTGCCCAATAAATGCTCATCGGAGATGTGTACTGCTACTGATATGGCATCAGCCATGGATCAGTTAACTCTGTACGCAAACTGCAAAGGGTCAAAATCAGGAGGTAGGCATGATGAAAGATGCTTTTTGATCGGCCGCTCAAAACATTTCATAATAATGGATGTCAGAGCAACTGGTCTGTAGCTGTTAGGGCTGGAGGGAGTGGCTTTCTTAGGTAGTAGGATGATGTCAGTTTCCTTGTAGCATAAGGGTACTTTTGCCATGGCAGGAGAGGTGTCAAATATTTCCTTGACCACTGTGCATAGTTGATCAGCACAGCCTTTTAACACCTTGCCAGTATGTTGTCTGGGTAAGCAGCTTTCCTGGGGTTCACTCTCCTTAGCTGTGTTCTTACCTCCTCTGTGCTGAGACTGAGTACTGAGTACTGCATCCTCCTCATCAGTGGCTAGCTTTAGTGCCAACCTGTTGTAAATTTACTCAAATCTACCAAAGAAGATGCTCAAACTATCCAGGAACTCAATACTGTCCTCACACTGTGCTGACTCGATTTTTTAGTCAGTGATCTTGTGTATGTCTTGTCATAGTCTCCTTGCATCCTTCATGGTTTCAGAGAGGTTCTATACCTTTCTTCAATACTCCCTCTTAGCCTCTTGTATACCCCTCCTCAGATTGCCTCTTGCTACACTTGGGGATGCTTTGTCCTTAACCCGTTAAGCTGTGTTTCTCTCCTTGAGAAGCTCATACACCTTAGGGGTGAACCATGGTGTCTGGTTAGCTGTAATAGTGATACTCTTGGTATTTGTTACCCCATCTCATATACCTTAGGGGTGAGCCATGGTGTCTGGTTAGCTGTAATAGTGATACTCTTGGTATTTGTTACCCCATCTCATTTACCTTAGGGGTGAGCCATGGTGTCTGGTTAGCTGTAATAGTGACACTCTTGGTATTTGTTACCCCATCTCATATACCTTAGGGGTGAGTCATGGTGTCTGGTTAGCTGTAATAGTGACACTCTTGGTATTTGTTACCCCATCTCATATACCTTAGGGGTGAGCCATGGTGTCTGGTTAGCTGTAATAGTGACACATTTGGTATGTGTTACCCCATCTCATATACCTTTGGGGTGAGTCATGGTGTCTGGTTAGCTGTAATAGTGACACTCTTGGTATTTGTTACCCCATCTCATATACCTTAGGGGTGAGACACGGTGTTTGGTTAGCTGTAATAGGGATACTCTTGGTATGTGTTACCCCCATCTTATATACCTTAGGGGTGAGCCATGGTGTCTGGGTTAGCTGTAGTAGGGATACTCTTGGTATTTGTCACCCCATCTCATATACCTTAGGGGTGAGCCATGGTGTCTGGTTAGCTGTAATAGTCATACTCTTGGTATTTGTTACTTTCTACTGAAATTAAAAAAATTCCTTATTGCTATGTTAAGCTGCTGAAACAAAGCTAGAGTCACAGCAAGATCTAGAAGCTTTGATAAGGTTAACAAGTAATGTCTCCCAGCAGATATACCTAGGGTACTGGGAAAAGCACAGCAGTCTGATTTTAGGAGTATATAATTTACTGCATCATTAATTCCATTAGTGAAGTCTAGGAATAATGATTTACTTATGATTAAGTCTGACTTTAATCTTAATTAAATATGATGGGTTCATGATCTATGTTAATTACAGAGGGTGAACCAACTGATGTGCAGGAGAAAGATCCTAGATTTTTCTGTATGATAACCATGATGTTACAAGCCATAGCCAGAGTTTATACTACCTGTTCCAGTGTCTTATGATTAACATAGTCAATTAATATTTCAGCACATTTGACATTGAACAATTCATTTATTCAGTAAATGAGTAGTTAAAATCCTTCATTCAGACCGTGGGGGAAAGTCAGTAAACCCTACACAATGCATACATAACTGCAAACATTTTTAGATTCAGTAAACCTCACTTAGCGGTGCACAAACACTTGCAAATAGGGCATGTTCTGTGTAATGCAAATCTCCACTTAAGCAGGTGAATTCTATGCAAATTAACCAGGTGGAATGATCCAAGAAGCCAAAAGGCATCTGCGTAAAAATGTGGAAGTGCATAGAATAACATGTCACCTGGTTATAGGTGACTCTATTGTCAGACACACTGACGTCCCGCTCACCAGGCTGAATAAAGAGAAGGTCATGGTGAGCTGCCTGTCGGGTGCTAGAATCCGACACATAACGCAAGCACTCAGGTCACTCCAAAGCAAATACAAATATGACTCAGTCATTGTACATGCTGGTGTGAATGACCTGAGACGTACCTCCCTGGACAACATGAAAAGAGACATAGAGGAGCTCTCTGATCATGTAGCCCAGGCTGGTATGACCCTGACCTTAAGCAGCATCTTACCCTCACCTAGAATGATGCCACAGTACAAAGACAAAATGATCAATTTTAACAATTGCCTAAAATTTTGGTGTCATTCAAAGGGGATCCAGTGTCTGTCAGCCTGGGATGACATTCTCGACAAGCCACGTTGCTTCACTAGGGACGGCTTGCACCTGTCACCACTGGGCTTTCAGATATTGGCAAAGGCTCTTGCCACCCCCATAGTGCCTTTTTTAGGCAAGGCTCAAAAGTCAAACCCACCCCCATAGACAGCACAAGGAACAAGAAACTAAGGGTAATGCTGCTAAATGCCAGAAGTCTTAACCTCAAGATGCCGGCACTCGAAGCTCTCTTCAGTATGGAGAACATCGATATCTGTTCAGTGACTGAAACCTGGTTCAAGGCTCCAGAGAGCACCCCTGCACTACCAGGCTATACCTCATATCATGCTTTTCGGACCCAAAACCCGGACCGAACCACAAAAGGAGGGGGATTTTCCATATTTATCAAGGATATCCACACCTCCAGGTTAGTGGCATTGCACGAAGTATCGGAGACCATCCATGTGCAACTAACAGTGGGCAAGACTGCTTTTCAGTTTATAGCATCCTACAGACCACCCTCTCAAAGTCAGGAATCCCACTCGGCTTTCCTGAAAACATTGGAGAACATGAAGATCTCTCCGAACACCATTATATTGGGTGACTTCAACTACCCAAACATTGAATGGGAGCACTACTCAAGCCCCAGCACCTTAGCCCAAAGATTCCTAAAAATTATAAACTCAAATGCTATGGAACAACTAGTCACCACTCCCACAAGAGGGGACAACATACTCGACCTGATCATTACCAACATGGGGACTCTATGCTCCACACCAGAAGTATATCCCTCATTGGTAAGATCAGACCATAAATTAATTTCACTGGATGTCCACATCCCGACCCCACCCCCAGCCCAGAAAACCACAGTGAAAAACTTCTCAAAAGCAAACTTCTCACTTCTCAAAACCGAAGTGGAATCCTTCAAGGCCCCAGGGCCAGTGGAAATTACGGCTCAAACTGCAGAATCCTATATAAATGCATTCTACGGACATCTCCAGGAATGCATGAATCATGCTATCCCAAACAAAACCAAGACCCAATCATCCAAAGGCAGGCATCCAGTCTGGTGGACCCCTGCCATAAATAAACTGTACAACAGAAGGAGGAAGCTATTACATGATAGAGCAAAATCCCTAATAGGGAAGGCATCTCTGATCAGTACTAGCAAAAATTTACAATCCCTTATAAAATCCTCCAAGGCCAGCTTTGAGAGAAAAATTGCACAGGACACCAAAGACAATCATAAGGCTTTTTTCAGTTATGTTAGAAACCTGGGATGCAACTCCCAGACTTGTTCTGAGTTGATTCTAAACGACAAAAAATACACTGAACCCACAGACTTCGCCAATATCCTGGCAGACAGGTTCAGTGCAAACTTCTCCACCCCCCCCCCCAAAAGAGCAAGTATCTATCCCGGCAGAGGGCTGCCTCCCAAACATCTCAGATGCTCAGGTGAAGGCTGGCCTCTCCAAAGCAAAAAACACTGCTTCCATGGGACCAGATGGCGTCCTAGGTTGCGTCCTACATGAACTCCAAGAGGAACTCATCCCTCAAATAAAACAGCTGTACAATCTCAGCCTCACTACAGGATATGTGCCCACAGAATGGCATACAGCAACAGTGGTCCAACTCCACAAAGGTGGAGCCTCTATGGACCCTGGAAACTATCGCCCCATAAACCTGACTAGCTTAGTCTGCAAGGCTATGGAGAGGATCATCATGGAGCTCATAAACAAAGACATTTGGAACCTACAGACACTAGATCCTACCCAGTTCGGCTTTGTCAAGGGCAGATCCTGCCTTTTGAACCTGGTTGACTTCTTTGAAACAGTCAACAAAGCCATAGATGAAGGTAAGGTAGTCCACACAGCCTATCTGGACCTTGCAGAGGCATTTGACACAATACCCCACTCAGGCATCATAGATAAGCTATCCAGCTTAAATATAAACCCCTATGTCACAAGATGGGTCGCAAACTGGCTCAAAGACAGAACCCACAGAGTGAGAGTTGCTGGAGCCATGTCAGACTCAAAACCGGTCACAAGTGGCATCCCACAGGGTTCTGTCCTGGGACCACTCTTGTTCGGTATATACTTTTCTGAAGTACAGACAAACGTGGGAGGACTATGGCTCACCAAGTTCGCAGACAACTGCAAACTGGGCGCCATAATCAACTCTCCAGCTGACACAAACATCCTTCAAAAAGGTCTCACAGAGACAGATAACTGGTGCCAGTGCCATGGTTTAAAGCTAAATGCCAAAAAATGTATAGTCATACCCTTTGGCAAAAACAATGTGCCCACAAATTACCACATAGGTGGAAACCCATTAAGTACAGAGAAAGCTATTAGGGACCTGGGGACCCAAGTTGATAGCAATCTCTCCTTTGAAAACCACATTGCCAAAGTGTTTATAAAGACCTTCTACATAGCCCACCTCATCACAAAGGGTTTCACATCTAGATCAAGAGAGGTAATCGTGCCCCTTTATTCATCCCTCATCAAGCCCATCATAGAATACAATGCCCCTTTTGGGATGTACCTTACCCAACACCTGCAGCAATTAGAAAGACCCCAAAAGTATCTCACCAAGAGGATCAAGGGTCTCAAACAGATGCCATATGCTGCTCGGTTAAAAAAACTCCAGCTCTACTCAGTTGCATACCGCCTACTTCGAGGCGATTTATGCCTGACATACAAAGCTATGTCAAATCCAGAATTAATGTACATGCTACACCTCAGTAAATCTAAATCCCTTAGAGCCACACGCTCGAGGGACTTGAACCTCAGCAAAGAAATAAATAGAACTTGCTGGAGGGACAGGTTCATAACCCAGAGGCTCCCTTCACTCTGGAATAGAATTCCAGTTTATGTGAGGCAGAGCACCTCACTTAATCTCTTCAAGAAGAATCTCAATAAGTGGATGGGGGATCGTAGGTTTGTCCCAGGGATTACTCCCGTGTCACTATTAGACAGAGGCACAGTAAACTAAACCTTAAAAAGGGCACAGTATACTCAAATCAAGGGGTGGCGTAAGCCATACAGAATCGGGCTAGGCTTATAATTGCCCCAGGGCAGATAGCCTAGTATGAACCTATGAACCTATGTGTTGTAATTGGAGATTATTGAGACATCTGAAGTTCCCAGTTCTGGCAGTCTTCTCTCATGTCATGTGTACATGATATCACATTTGACAGCAAACCACAATTTAGTGTGAAACACACATAAGGTATGACTCAAACCTGTGTACTTGCTGCAAACAACTGGACAGTGGTGATCATGCCTTGTCTCCCTAAGACAGCATGTGGAAACCTTGAAATGCATGGTACAGTATACGAATGTGCAGGGTTCAACCAAACACCCTAATAATGGGAGATTTCATCTACCCCACCATTAACTGGGAAAACTACTCATGTACCAACTTCTTCACTCAACGCTTTCTAGAATTCATAAATTCCAATGCCCTGGATCAACTTATCTACACCCCCACCAGGGGCAACAATATCCTAGACCTAGTCATTACTAACATGAGTGACCGGTGTTCCACACCTGAAGTCATCTCCTTGTTGGTCCGATCCGACCATAAGCTAATCACCCTAGATCTCCACATCCTACCCCCGACCCCCCCCTTTAAGGAAAACATGGCAAAAAAATTCTCCAAAGCCAGCTTCATGGTTCTTAAGACAGAAATGATGAACTTCATGACACCCATGCAGATGGACAATACAGTTACGACTGCTGAATCCTACACAAATGCACTCTATAAGCACTTATACGAGGGCATGGATTGTGCTATCCCAAACAGAGCCAAGATGCTATCCTCCAAAAAAAGGAAGCCAATCTGGTGGTCCCCTTCCATAAACAAACTGTACAACAGAAGGAAGAAACTATTGCAAAAGAGAGTAAAATCCCATAAGTGGAGGAGCTCCCTGGTCACCCTCAGTAAGAAGCTGAGATCCCTTATAAGATCTTCCAAAGCTAGCTATGAAAACAAAATCACCACTGATTCTAAGGACAACCACAAAGCATTCTATAGCTATGTCAAGAATCTCAATGGCAACACCCAGATCTGCTCTGAGTTACAGCACAACTGCACAAAAATTACAGAACCAACGGAGATTACTATCCATCAGGGACCCAAGGACCCCCCAATCATTCAACTGTAACATCACTTCATAAGTGGAAACTGTTGTTCTCACACATAAAGTGATAAGAGAGTATATGCAATTCCTGCCAACCCTCCACTAGGAGATTACTATCCATCAGGGACCCAAGGACCCCCCAATCATTCAACTGTAACATCACTTCATAAGTGGAAACTGTTGTTCTCACACGTAAAGTGATAAGAGAGTATATGCAATTCCTGCCTACCCTCCACTAGGAGATTACTATCCATCAGGGACCCAAGGACCCCCCCAATCATTCAACTGTAACATCACTTCATAAGTGGAAACTGTTGTTCTCACACGTAAAGTGATAAGAGAGTATATGCAATTCCTGCCTACCCTCCACTAGGAGATTACTATCCATCAGGGACCCAAGGACCCCCCAATCATTCAACTGTAACATCACTTCATAAGTGGAAACTGTTGTTCTCACATGTAAAGTGATAAGAGAGTATATGCAATTGTAAGTTTGGCTCATACCTAATTCACTACACTGCTTTAATCCTGGTCGTTAATTATTGTATGCCTCACAGCCTGAACACCCAGTAGCCACCCCCCCAACTCCAGTAGACTACGTATATTCCCTCTCATACTTCTAGTTTAATTAATTAACCCTTTCATATATATTGCCTTTCTAGCCCTAGTCTAACCTTGCCTGAGTTTCTTTTCCTCACCTCTGTGGTTATTAACCTGACTGCCCACTAGGTGGCACCCTCCTATCTGCTCCTCTCTTGTCGCCCTTCATCCTCATAAGGCTGTCTTCTTTTTTGAACTCCTTTCTAGCATTATTACCACTGACCCTACATTTTACCTTTTCTGCTAAACCTTTCCCACTATCTGCCTTTACAATTCACTTTTACTACATCCTACTCTTCTACACAGATCACAAAACCTACTTACCCCTGCAGTCCCTCCTCCACAATCAGAATTCCACTGATTGTTCTCACTCAACTGTCCTACCTCAGCTAGCGTATTCCCAACACACATCCTTTGCCTCACCTGAGAAATATTCCTTACATTACCTCTACTTCCCTTGTCTGTTCATAGTTCTTTCTCTCCTCACCTCCACCCCTACTCATATTACCTTAGGGATTTACTACCTTGCTCCCTATTCTAATCCCACCTCTTCCTACCTGTATCAACCTCCCCCCCACCTCACTTCCTCCCAATACCTTATATATAACACCTGTCTCTCCCGGTGCCATCTTTACTTGCTAGGATACCCCTTGGCTACTGTGTGCTTCATGCCTCTGTGCACTGATTTTTTGTAAGTGATTGTCTCTGTTTTTAATAGCTTGTAAACTTTTACTGATATCCGTTTTTTACTAACTGGGTGCTAACTGACTGTGCTGAAAGAGTTTACAGTACTACTACGCTGTAGTTGTATTCATGCTACTATCTCAGCGGTAGTAGCATTTGCATTGCATGTGTATTTTTTCCCTTTGGACTTTCTGTATATCGAGAACCTGTTAAACTTGTTTAGTCATGTTAGAAATGTTTAGCCTAGCCTAGATTCATGTCCGCTGCAGGATACGGTTTATTGCAGTAGCTCACAACTTGTCGTAGAATCTTCTGTGTACGTGGATCTACAATTACTGTTTTTGTTATGTTTTTAACAATATATATAGCCTAGAACTCAGGTCCGCTGAAGGGTACAATCATTATCTAGCCTAGACATCTTGTCCACTGAGGGACATACACAATTGTATAACCCTACTAACAGCCGCTACTCTTCTGAGTGCGTGGATCTCCAGCTTAGATCAAAGCGAAGTCTTTTATCCATCCGCTCTCCCTCACTTGGACTTGTGAAGCTTGGAGAGAGTTTTTCTCTCCTGATATCTTGACCTACGCTACGGATAGATTGTAGCATTTCATTTGTCCAATCCTGTAAACACGCAGCGTGTGGCGGGAGTTTTATCTCTCCTGACAGTACCCTATTACATCTGTAGTTATCTTGGTCAAAGCCAGTCAGTGATAGTGGCGTTTTTATCCTAAATACCATATTTAAGAATAAACTGCCTTTTTGCTGTTCCACTAACACGTGGTGCGTGGCGGGTATATTCTTTCTCTCCAGACACTACACTCCTGTAATCTATAATTAGTTTGCCCATCGCCACTCAAAGATAGTGGCGTTTCAGCTTTTTGACTAGATTTACGTATTCTTTATTGGTTGTTTTTACTATGAGCTTACCCAGAGGGACGCCAAACCCTGTATAACCAGCGGCATTGATTATGTACCTTTCTTAATCCAAATTGAATACTAGCTGCATCCCTCTCATCCAGAGCAGTTGATAAATACGACAAAAAGCTTAGAATATAACTTAGCGTACTTGAATCAGCAGCAAAGTGAGCAGGGTATATCGTACATTGCAACTGTTTTACACTGGATTATTGTATTTAACTATCTGTTTTCTTGTCGTGTTCTTATCACAAAATTATAACACAAATGTTTTGCCTGCAACAGTGTTTTCACTTATACCAAGCCTATTGTATAATTGATAGATGCAACTGTTTGTAGTAAACCATTTTCTTGTCTTTCCTACTCTAGAGATATGGATTTGATTACTTCTAATTGATTAACTAAGTAATTTGCCTAACCATTTTGTAGTGTGCCATCTAATACTTTTTTGTCTCTTTCTTGTCTTTCTCCCCTTCTCTCTTGTTCCTGCTTTATACATTTCTGCTTTCGCCTATTCAGCCTGCCTACCCTCCACTAGGAGATTACTATCCATCAGGGACCCAAGGACCCCCCAATCATTCTACTGTAACATCACTTCATAAGTGGAAACTGTTGTTCTCACACGTAAAGTGATAAGAGAGTATATGCAATTGTAAGTTTGGCTCATACCTAATTCACTACACTGCTTTAATCCTGGTTGTTAATTATTGTATGCCTCACAGCCTGAACACCCAGTAGCCACCCCCCCAACTCCAGTAGACTACGTATATTCCCTCTCATACTTCTAGTTTAATTAATTAACCCTTTCATATATATTGCCTTTCTAGCCCTAGTCTAACCTTGCCTGAGTTTCTTTTCCTCACCTCTGTGGTTATTAACCTGACTGCCCACTAGGTGGCACCCTCCTATCTGCTCCGCTCTTGTTGCCCTTCATCCTCATAAGGCTGTCTTCTTTTTTGAACTCCTTTCTAGCATTATTGCCACTGACCCTACATTTTACCTTTTCTGCTAAACCTTTCCCACTATCTGTCTTTACAATTCACTTTTACTACATCCTACTCTTCTACACAGATCACAAAACCTACTTACCCCAGCAGTCCCTCCTCCACAATCAGAATTCCACTGATTGTTCTCACTCAACTGTCCTACCTCAGCTAGCGTATTCCTAACACACATCCTTTGCCTCACCTGAGAAATATTCCTTACATTACCTCTACTTCCCTTGTCTGTTCATAGTTCTTTCTCTCCTCACCTCCACCCCTACTCATATTACCTTAGGGATTTACTACCTTGCTCCCTATTCTAATCCCGCCTCTTCTTACCTGTATCAACCTCCCCCCCACCTCACTTCCTCCCAATTCCTTATATATAACACCTGTCTCTCCCGGCGCCATCTTTACTTGCTAGGATACCCCTTGGCTACTGTGTGCTTCATGCCTCTGTGCACTGATTTTTTGTAAGTGATTGTCTCTGTTTTTAATAGCTTGTAAACTTTTACTGATATCCATTTTTTACTAACTGGGTGCTAACTGACTGTGCTGAAAGAGTTTACAGTACTACTACGCTGTAGTTGTATTCATGCTACTATCTCAGCGGTAGTAGCATTTGCATTGCATGTGTATTTTTTCCCTTTGGACTTTCTGTATATTGAGAACCTGTTAAACTGGTTTAGTCATGTTAGGAATGTTTAGCCTAGACTAGATTCATGTCCGCTGCAGGATATGGTTTATTGCAGTAGCTTACAACTTGTCGTAGAATCTTCTGTGTACGTGGATCTACAATTACTGTTTTTGTTATGTTTTTATCAATATATATAGCCTAGAACTCAGGTCCGCTGAAGGGTACAATTATTATCTAGCCAAGACATCTTGTCCACTGAGGGACATACACGATTGTATAACCCTACTAACAGCCGCTACTCTTATGAGTGCGTGGATCTCCAGTTTAGATCAAAGCGAAGTCTTTTATCCATCCGCTCTCCCTCACTTGGACTTGTGAAGCTTGGAGAGAGTTTTTCTCTCCTGATATCTTGACCTACGCTACGGATAGATTGTAGCATTTCATTTATCCAGTCCTGTAAACACGCAGCGTGTGGCAGGAGTTTTATCTCTCCTGACATTACCCTATTACATCTGCAGTTATCTTGGCCAAAGCCAGTCAGTGATAGTGGCGTTTTTATCCTAAATACCATATTTAAGAATAAACTGCCTTTTTGCTGTTCCACTAACACGTGGTGCGTGGCGGGTATATTCTTTCTCTCCAGACACTACACTCCTGTAATCTATAATTAGTTTGCCCATCGCCACTCAAAGATAGTGGTGTTTCAGCTTTTTGGCTAGATTTACGTATTCTTTATTGGTTGTTTTTACTATGAGCTTACCCAGAGGGACGCCAAACCCTGTATAACCAGCGGCATTGATTATGTACCTTTCTTAATCCAAATTGAATACTAGCTGCATCCCTCTCATCCAGAGCAGTTGATAAATACGACAAAAAGCTTAGAATATAACTTAGCGTACTTGAATCAGCAGCAAAGTGAGCAGGGTATATCGTACATTGCAACTGTTTTACACTGGATTATTGTATTTAACTATCTGTTTTCTTGTCGTGTTCTTATCACAAAATTATAACACAAATGTTTTGCCTGCAACAGTGTTTTCACTTATACCAAGCCTATTGTATAATTGATAGATGCAACTGTTTGTAGTAAACCATTTTCTTGTCTTTCCTACTCTAGAGATATGGATTTGATTGCTTCTAATTGATTAACTAAGTAATTTGCCTAACCATTTTGTAGTGTGCCATCTAATACATTTTTGTCTCTTTCTTGTCTTTCTCCCCTTCTCTCTTGTTCCTGCTTTATACATATCTGCTTTCGCCTATTCAGCCTGCCTACCCTCCACTAGGAGATTACTATCCATCAGGGACCCAAGGACCCCCCTATCATTCAACTGTAACATCACTTCATAAGTGGAAACTGTTGTTCTCACACGTAAAGTGATGAGAGTATATGCAATTGTAAGTTTGTCTCATACCTAATTCACTACACTGCTTTAATCCTGGTTGTTAATTATTGTATGCCTCACAGCCTGAACACCCAGTAGCCACCCCCCCAACTCCAGTAGACTACGTATATTCCCTCTCATACTTCTAGTTTAATTAATTAACCCTTTCATATATATTGCCTTTCTAGCCCTAGTCTAACCTTGCCTGAGTTTCTTTTCCTCACCTATGTGGTTATTAACCTGACTGCCCACTAGGTGGCACCCTCCTATCTGCTCCTCTCTTGTCTCCCTTCATCCTCATAAGGCTGTCTTCTTTTTTGAACTCCTTTCTAGCATTATTACCACTGACCCTACATTTTACCTTTTCTGCTAAACCTTTCCCACTATCTGCCTTTACAATTCACTTTTACTACATCCTACTCTTCTACACAGATCACAAAACCTACTTACCCCTGCAGTCCCTCCTCCACAATCAGAATTCCACTGATTGTTCTCACTCAACTGTCCTACCTCAGCTAGCGTATTCCCAACACACATCCTTTGCCTCACCTGAGAAATATTCCTTACATTACCTCTACTTCCCTTGTCTGTTCATAGTTCTTTCTCTCCTCACCTCCACCCCTACTCATATTACCTTAGGGATTTACTACCTTGCTCCCTATTCTAATCCCACCTCTTCCTACCTGTATCAACCTCCCCCCCACCTCACTTCCTCCAAATACCTTATATATAACACCTGTCTCTCCCGGTGCCATCTTTACTTGCTAGGATACCCCTTGGCTACTGTGTGCTTCATGCCTCTGTGCACTGATTTTTTGTAAGTGATTGTCTCTATTTTTAATAGCTTGTAAACTTTTACTGATATCCGTTTTTTACTAACTGGGTGCTAACTGACTGTGCTGAAAGAGTTTACAGTACTACTACGCTGTAGTTGTATTTATGCTACTATCTCAGCGGTAGTAGCATTTGCATTGCATGTGTATTTTTTCCCTTTGGACTTTCTGTATATCGAGAACCTGTTAAACTGGTTTAGTCATGTTAGGAATGTTTAGCCTAGCCTAGATTCATGTCCGCTGCAGGATACGGTTTATTGCAGTAGCTCACAACTTGTCGTAGAATCTTCTGTGTACGTGGATCTACAATTACTGTTTTTGTTATGTTTTTAACAATATATATAGCCTAGAACTCAGGTCCGCTGAAGGGTACAATCATTATCTAGCCTAGACATCTTGTCCACTGAGGGACATACACAATTGTATAACCCTACTAACAGCCGCTACTCTTCTGAGTGCGTTGATCTCCAGCTTAGATCAAAGCGAAGTCTTTTATCCATCCGCTCTCCCTCACTTGGACTTGTGAAGCTTGGAGAGAGTTTTTCTCTCCTGATATCTTGACCTACGCTACGGATAGATTGTAGCATTTCATTTATCCAATCCTGTAAACACGCAGCGTGTGGCAGGAGTTTTATCTCTCCTGACATTACCCTATTACATCTGCAGTTATCTTGGTCAAAGCCAGTCAGTGATAGTGGCGTTTTTATCCTAAATACCATATTTAAGAATAAACTACCTTTTTGCTGTTCCACTAACACGTGGTGCGTGGCAGGTATATTCTTTCTCTCCAGACACTACACTCCTGTAATCTATAATTAGTTTGCCCATCGCCACTCAAAGATAGTGGCGTTTCAGCTTTTTGACTAGATTTACGTATTCTTTATTGGTTGTTTTTACTATGAGCTTACCCAGAGGGACGCCAAACCCTGTATAACCAGCGGCATTGATTATGTACCTTTCTTAATCCAAATTGAATACTAGCTGCATCCCTCTCATCCAGAGCAGTTGATAAATACGACAAAAAGCTTAGAATATAACTTAGCGTACTTGAATCAGCAGCAAAGTGAGCAGGGTGTATCGTACATTGCAACTGTTTTACACTGGATTATTGTATTTAACTATCTGTTTTCTTGTCGTGTTCTTATCACAAAATTATAACACAAATGTTTTGCCTGCAACAGTGTTTTCACTTATACCAAGCCTATTGTATAACTGATAGATGCAACTGTTTGTAGTAAACCATTTTCTTGTCTTTCCTACTCTAGAGATATGGATTTGATTACTTCTAATTGATTAACTAAGTAATTTGCCTAACCATTTTGTAGTGTGCCATCTAATACTTTTTTGTCTCTTTCTTGTCTTTCTCCCCTTCTCTCTTGTTCCTGCTTTATACATTTCTGCTTTCGCCTATTCAGCCTGCCTACCCTCCACTAAGAGATTACTATCCATCAGGGACCCAAGGACCCCCCAATCATTCAACTGTAACATCACTTCATAAGTGGAAACTGTTGTTCTCACACGTAAAGTGATAAGAGAGTATATGCAATTGTAAGTTTGGCTCATACCTAATTCACTACACTGCTTTAATCCTGGTTGTTAATTATTGTATGCCTCACAGCCTGAACACCCAGTAGCCACCCCCCCAACTCCAGTAGACTACGTATATTCCCTCTCATACTTCTAGTTTAATTAATTAACCCTTTCATATATATTGCCTTTCTAGCCCTAGGCTAACCTTGCCTGAGTTTCTTTTCCTCACCTCTGTGGTTATTAACCTGACTGCCCACTAGGTGGCACCCTCCTATCTGCTCCTCTCTTGTTGCCCTTCATCCTCATAAGGCTGTCTTCTTTTTTGAACTCCTTTCTAGCATTATTACCACTGACCCTACATTTTACCTTTTCTGCTAAACCTTTCCCACTATCTGTCTTTACAATTCACTTTTACTACATCCTACTCTTCTACACAGATCACAAAACCTACTTACCCCTGCAGTCCCTCCTCCACAATCAGAATTCCACTGATTGTTCTCACTCAACTGTCCTACCTCAGCTAGCGTATTCCCAACACACATCCTTTGCCTCACCTGAGAAATATTCCTTACATTACCTCTACTTCCCTTGTCTGTTCATAGTTCTTTCTCTCCTCACCTCCACCCCTACTCATATTACCTTAAGGATTTACTACCTTGCTCCCTATTCTAATCCCGCCTCTTCTTACCTGTATCAACCTTCCCCCCCACCTCACTTCCTCCCAATTCCTTATATATAACACCTGTCTCTCCCGGCGCCATCTTTACTTGCTAGGATACCCCTTGGCTACTGTGTGCTTCATGCCTCTGTGCACTGATTTTTTGTAAGTGATTGTCTCTGTTTTTAATAGCTTGTAAACTTTTACTGATATCCGTTTTTTACTAACTGGGTGCTAACTGACTGTGCTGAAAGAGTTTACAGTACTACTACGCTGTAGTTGTATTCATGCTACTATCTCAGCGGTAGTAGCATTTGCATTGCATGTGTATTTTTTCCCTTTGGACTTTCTATATATTGAGAACCTGTTAAACTGGTTTAGTCATGTTAGGAATGTTTAGCCTAGCCTAGATTCATGTCCGCTGCAGGATACGGTTTATTGCAGTAGCTCACAACTTGTCGTAGAATCTTCTGTGTACGTGGATCTACAATTACTGTTTTTGTTATGTTTTTAACAATATATATAGCCTAGAACTCAGGTCCGCTGAAGGGTACAATTATTATCTAGCCAAGACATCTTGTCCACTGAGGGACATACACGATTGTATAACCCTACTAACAGCCGCTACTCTTCTGAGTGCGTGGATCTCCAGTTTAGATCAAAGCGAAGTCTTTTATCCATCCGCTCTCCCTCACTTGGACTTGTGAAGCTTGGAGAGAGTTTTTCTCTCCTGATATCTTGACCTACGCTACGGATAGATTGTAGCATTTCATTTATCCAGTCCTGTAAACACACAGCGTATGGCAGGAGTTTTATCTCTCCTGACATTACCCTATTACATCTGCAGTTATCTTGGCCAAAGCCAGTCAGTGATAGTGGCGTTTTTATCCTAAATACCATATTTAAGAATAAACTGCCTTTTTGCTGTTCCACTAACACGTGGTGCGTGGCGGGTATATTCTTTCTCTCCAGACACTACACTCCTGTAATCTATAATTAGTTTGCCCATCGCCACTCAAAGATAGTGGTGTTTCAGCTTTTTGGCTAGATTTACGTATTCTTTATTGGTTGTTTTTACTATGAGCTTACCCAGAGGGACGCCAAACCCTGTATAACCAGCGGCATTGATTATGTACCTTTCTTAATCCAAATTGAATACTAGCTGCATCTCTCTCATCCAGAGCAGTTGATAAATACGACAAAAAGCTTAGAATATAAATTAGCGTACTTGAATCAGCAGCAAAGTGAGCAGGGTATATCGTACATTGCAACTGTTTTATACTGGATTATTGTATTTAACTATCTGTTTTCTTGTCGTGTTCTTATCACAAAATTATAACACAAATGTTTTGCCTGCAACAGTGTTTTCACTTATACCAAGCCTATTGTATAATTGATAGATGCAACTGTTTGTAGTAAACCATGTTCTTGTCTTTCCTACTCTAGAGATATGGATTTGATTGCTTCTAATTGATTAACTAAGTAATTTGCCTAACCATTTTGTAGTGTGCCATCTAATACTTTTTTGTCTCTTTCTTGTCTTTCTCCCCTTCTCTCTTGTTCCTGCTTTATACATATCTGCTTTCGCCTGTTCAGCCTGCCTACCCTCCACTAGGAGATTACTATCCATCAGGGACCCAAGGACCCCCCAATCATTCAACTGTAACATCACTTCATAAGTGGAAACTGTTGTTCTCACACGTAAAGTGATAAGAGAGTATATGCAATTGTAAGTTTGGCTCATACCTAATTCACTACACTGCTTTAATCCTGGTTGTTAATTATTGTATGCCTCACAGCCTGAACACCCAGTAGCCACCCCCCCCAACTCCAGTAGACTACGTATATTCCCTCTCATACTTCTAGTTTAATTAATTAACCCTTTCATATATATTGCCTTTCTAGCCCTAGTCTAACCTTGCCTGAGTTTCTTTTCCTCACCTCTGTGGTTATTAACCTGACTGCCCACTAGGTGGCACCCTCCTATCTGCTCCTCTCTTGTTGCCCTTCATCCTCATAAGGCTGTCTTCTTTTTTGAACTCCTTTCTAGCATTATTACCACTGACCCTACATTTTACCTTTTCTGCTAAACCTTTCCCACTATCTGTCTTTACAATTCACTTTTACTACATCCTACTCTTCTACACAGATCACAAAACCTACTTACCCCTGCAGTCCCTCCTCCACAATCAGAATTCCACTGATTGTTCTCACTCAACTGTCCTACCTCAGCTAGCGTATTCCCAACACACATCCTTTGCCTCACCTGAGAAATATTCCTTACATTACCTCTACTTCCCTTGTCTGTTCATAGTTCTTTCTCTCCTCACCTCCACCCCTACTCATATTACCTTAGGGATTTACTACCTTGCTCCCTATTCTAATCCCGCCTCTTCTTACCTGTATCAACCTCCCCACCCCACCTCACTTCCTCCCAATACCTTATATATAACACCTGTCTCTCCCGGCGCCATCTTTACTTGCTAGGATACCCCTTGGCTACTGTGTGCTTCATGCCTCTGTGCACTGATTTTTTGTAAGTGATTGTCTCTGTTTTTAATAGCTTGTAAACTTTTACTGATATCCGTTTTTTACTAACTGGGTGCTAACTGACTGTGCTGAAAGAGTTTACAGTACTACTACGCTGTAGTTGTATTCATGCTACTATCTCAGCGGTAGTAGCATTTGCATTGCATGTGTATTTTTTCCCTTTGGACTTTCTGTATATTGCGAACCTGTTAAACTGGTTTAGTCATGTTAGGAATGTTTAGCCTAGCCTACATTCATGTCCGCTGCAGGATATGGTTTATTGCAGAAGCTCACAACTTGTCGTAGAATCTTCTGTGTACGTGGATCTACAATTACTGTTTTTGTTATGTTTTTAACAATATATATAGCCTAGAACTCAGGTCCGCTGAAGGGTACAATCATTATCTTGCCTAGGCATCTTGTCCACTGAGGGACATACACAATTGTATAACCCTACTAACAGCCACTACTCTTCTGAGTGCGTGGATCTCCAGTTTAGATCAAAGTGAAGTCTTTTATCCATCCGCTCTCCCTCACTTGGACTTGTGAAGCTTGGAGAGAGTTTTTCTCTCCTGATATCTTGACCTACGCTACAGATAGATTGTAGCATTTCATTTATCCAGTCCTGTAAACACGCAGCGTGTGGCGGGAGTTTTATCTCTCCTGACATTACCCTATTACATCTGCAGTTATCTTGGCCAAAGCCAGTCAGTGATAGTGGCGTTTTTATCCTAAATACCATATTTAAGAATAAACTGCCTTTTTGCTGTTCCACTAACACGTGGTGCGTGGCGGGTATATTCTTTCTCTCCAGACACTACACTCCTGTAATCTATAATTAGTTTGCCCATCGCCACTCAAAGATAGTGGCGTTTCAGCTTTTTGACTAGATTTACGTATTCTTTATTGGTTGTTTTTACTATGAGCTTACCCAGAGGGACGCCAAACCCTTTATAACCAGCGGCATTGATTATGTACCTTTCTTAATCCAAATTGAATACTAGCTGCATCCCTCTCATCCAGAGCAGTTGATAAATATGACAAAAAGCTTAGAATATAACTTAGCGTACTTGAATCAGCAGCAAAGTGAGCAGGGTATATCGTACATTGCAACTGTTTTACACTGGATTATTGTATTTAACTATCTGTTTTCTTGTCGTGTTCTTATCTCAAAATTATAACACAAATGTTTTGCCTGCAACAGTGTTTTCACTTATACCAAGCCTATTGTATAATTGATAGATGCAACTGTTTGTAGTAAACCATTTTCTTGTCTTTCCTACTCTAGAGATATGGATTTGATTGCTTCTAATTGATTAACTAAGAAATTTGCCTAACCATTTTGTAGTGTGCCATCTAATACTTTTTTGTCTCTTTCTTGTCTTTCTCCCCTTCTCTCTTGTTCCTGCTTTATACATATCTGCTTTCGCCTATTCAGCCTGCCTACCCTCCACTAGGAGATTACTATCCATCAGGGACCCAAGGGCCCCCCAATCATTCAACTGTAACATCACTTCATAAGTGGAAACTGTTGTTCTCACACGTAAAGTGATAAGAGAGTATATGCAATTGTAAGTTTGTCTCATACCTAATTCACTACACTGCTTTAATCCTGGTTGTTAATTATTGTATGCCTCACAGCCTGAACACCCAGTAGCCACCCCCCAACTCCAGTAGACTATGTATATTCCCTCTCATACTTCTAGTTTAATTAATTAACCCTTTCATATATATTGCCTTTCTAGCCCTAGTCTAACCTTGCCTGAGTTTCTTTTCCTCACCTCTGTGGTTATTAACCTGACTGCCCACTAGGTGGCACCCTCCTATCTGCTCCTCTCTTGTTGCCCTTCATCCTCATAAGGCTGTCTTCTTTTTTGAACTCCTTTCTAGCATTATTACCACTGACCCTACATTTTACCTTTTCTGCTAAACCTTTCCCACTATCTGCCTTTACAATTCACTTTTACTACATCCTACTCTTCTACACAGATCACAAAACCTACTTACCCCTGCAGTCCCTCCTCCACAATCAGAATTCCACTGATTGTTCTCACTCAACTGTCTCAACATGCTCCGTTCACCCTGCGGGCTCACTCCGCTCCCCTCCCTACCCCCAATTCCCACCCACCCCCAGGGGTCCTCAATATATTTTCACTAAACCACACCCCTACTTTTACCAATACCAATCAAATAGTTCTCCTTATTGCCACTCCCCTCCATACTTATTCAATTACCTCTCCTAACTCTATGTAATACCCACCCCACCCTTATAGTTTCAAATACCCACCTGCTATTACTACAAACCATTATTAATCTTCCCATCTTTTACCTACATCATGGCCAATATTACCCACCTAACTCAACTAAACTTTTTAGCATTTATATTACTCCTATCTCCTCTAATAACTATCTACACATTAACCTCTTATGAACAACCACTCCACCCAAACCTTCTACTGCCTTCTAAGCTCACTTCCACACCACTACCACCTATTTCTGTTTATAGCTTTAACACCACAATTTCTCCCTGCTACCTGCAAGCCAAATATCACAGACTAACCCATATAAAATATAGTACTCCCCTTGCAAGAAAAACACTTTATTTTTATTTCCTTAACATTAACAACCCCACATATAGAATACTCCACTTAGCCCTGCTAGATGGAGACATTCATCCTAATCCTGGCCCAAACAATATTCCTGACACTGTACAAATTACCTCCAACATTACTCTTCCACATACACCTAATAAGCCTCCAAACGCTCTTTCCATAGCACATCTTAACATTCGAAGCATTAACAATAAGACCACCCATCTTCATGCCCTATTATAATTCTACCAATTTGATTTCCTATGTCTATCTGAAACATGGCTAAAACCATCCATTAATGACAATGAACTTATCCCACCTGCCTACAGTATCCTGAGAAGGGATCGTATTAACAAAAAGGGAGGGGGGTGTAGCGGTCTTCTATAAAAATAATCTACAATTCACCATATCTAACATAAATCTACCTATATTTAATAACTCAGAAATCCTAGTCACTAAACTCCAAATCAATAAATTCAAATCCATTAACATCGCTTGTATTTACCTTCCCCCTGGTAATAACATTAATACCCTTGAAAACATTCTTAACTGGATATCTATCAATCTTCCACAAGAAACCTTAATACTTGGGGACTTTAACATCGATTGGAAGTCCTGCAGTACCCCTCAGCCCACCACCCACATTAATCTTCATGGCTTCTCTCAAGTTATAACCTCCCCTACAAGAATTAATAAAAGCAACAATAAAGAAAGTATACTAGATTGGATTCTTACAAACTCTCCACATCTTACATACAAGGCAGAAACCCTCCCTGGTGATCTAAGTGATCACTTACTCACTTATATCATCAGACACAAAATTAACTTACCTAACCCAACTACATATCGTACAATCAGGACTAAGAAATCCTTCAACCCTGAACTTTTCCAGCTAGAACTTAAACACTGTGACTGGTCACCACTAAAAACACTCCCCCTAGATAAAGCAGTTGACTACTTTAATACCACATTCTTATCTATCCTTGACCAACATGCCCCTGTACGCTCTATTAGAAGTAAAACTAAACCTGCCCCATGGCTCACCAAAGCAACTAGACAGAAAATTCTCCTCAGAAACAAATCTTGGTCAAAATGGCACACTACCAGGAATCCAACGGACCACCAAACCTTTAGACAACTTAGGAATACTACTAAAAAAGCTATCCTGCTAGATAAAAAAAACTTTTACATCCAACTACAACAAACTAACCAAAGAAATCCACAAAAGTTTTGGTCCAGCATCAGCAAACTCCTACACCCAGGCCAATCTATAACACCTACCCCTCTAGGCTCTAACCAAGATAACCCAACACAAACTGCTAATGCCTTTAATTCTTTCTTTACAGATACCATTCAAACACTAGCTAAGCAATTATCTCCAACTTCCCCCAATCTAACCACCTCTTCAACTTTCCCTATTCCATTATTTCAGCTAAAACCAGTTCCTACATCCTTTATTTGCTCTCTTCTAGAAAAATTGAAACCTACTACCCCCTCTGCTGACCATCTACCTGCTGAGTACCTGCAAAAAGGTGCCAAAGCCATAGCCCTCCCCATTTCCATACTCATAAACAGAACTATATCCGAAGGAAATATCCCATCTATCTGGAAAATCTCACACATCATCCCCCTTCGTAAAGATGGTAACTCTATTGACATCTCAAACTATAGACCAATAGCCTTACTCTCTCCACCAGCAAAAATAATGGAAAAATGTGTCCATAAGCAAGTACTCACCCATCTAATTGACAATAACTTACTTGCCAACTGTCAACACGGATTTAGACCTAACCACAGCACTACCACAGACCTCCTCTCCTTCACAGACTGTATAAATTCTAACCGTAATAACAATACCCTTTCCTCCTCTGTCTTCATTGATTTATCTAAGGCTTTTGATATGGTTAATCACCAGCTCCTTATTGAAATACTTAAATCTCTTTCTCTTGATACTCTAGCATTACAATGGTTTAAATCCTACTTAGAAAATAGACAACAAGCAGTACTATGGGAAGGTAACCTATCCTCTCACCTCCCTATTTCCCTTGGTGTCCCCCAGGGCTCCATTTTAGGCCCACTGTTATTTTCCATTTTCATTAATGACCTCCACCTAGCAATCCCACATGCTACCTGCATTCAATATGCAGACGACTCCACTATTATTTGCTCAGCTAATACCCCTTCCGAGCTACAATCCCTTACACAAAATGCATTTAACACAGTGGAACAATGGTTTTTAAACCGTTGCCTTTTACTTAACCCTAAAAAAACCAAACTCCTACTTTTTACTCCTACTCGTAGGTCTGCCCCTCTTCACTTTACTCTTACATCCAACAATGGGACTCTCATATCTCCTGACATAACCACCAAACTTCTTGGAATTACCATAGATAATAATCTAAACTTTGACACTCATACTAACATCACTATAAAAACAGTAAATAATAAACTGGGATCCCTTTACAGAATCAAACCCTTCCTCACTCCCACAACCAAAATCGCTATAGCTAGAACTCATTTAATCACTACCTTACTCTATGCCTCACCCATATACACCAATCTCACTAAAAATAACCTAAACAAACATGCTACTGCCTATCACTCCATTGCTAGATTTGCCACAGGATCTCCTTTTCGAACACATCACTGCAACAATCTAAAACAACTAGGATGGCTTGAGTTTCAAAACCAGATACTATCTCAACAACTCACTATTATCCATAAGAGCTTGTACTACCCCACCTATACACCTATACTGACTACCCTCATCACCCCCTATAACAATCTTATTATACCATGATCCCCCCAAAACGTGCACGCTGATTGGCCAGCGTTCGTTGTAATCGAAGTTATACTAATGGAAAAGGTCCGGTCGCCCGACTTTTTCCATTAGTATAACTCGTTTTTTTAACACTGTTCGCTATATAAATGGGTTTAACATATGAGACAGTTTAAAATAAGCAACGGAGATCTCCGCTGCTTATTTTAGCTGTCTCGCATGTTAAACCCATTTAACATAGCAGGCAGTGTTTAAAGCAACGGAGAAAGCAAGATCTCCGTTGCTTTTTAATCTCTATGTTAAATGAGTTTAACATACGAGACAGTTTAAAATAAGCAACGGAGATGTCCGCTGTTTATTTTAAACTGTCTCGCCATGTTAAACTCATTTAACATAGCGAGACACTAAAAAAGCAACGGAGATCTTGCTTTCTCCATTGCTTTTGCTTAGCCTGATGTACCGCGCCAGTACATCAGAACTGCCGGATGCCAGACATCTGCGAAGGGCAGTAAACAGGCATTATATTATGCCATTATTTAAGAAAAGTAACAGTTTCTTTTCTTAAATAATGTCATAGATAATAGCAATAACTCATTTCTGGTGGTAATTAAATTCACGGGCTTTGTTTGGTCCTCGGCTTCACTCGGGACCAAAACCACGCCAACCGCGGTAATTCATTACCCACACCCAGGCGTGGGTTATTGCTATAAGAACCTACGCTCCTCCAATAAGCCACTTATTACTATCAACAAATCCAACAACTCAGCTGGAGATTCTCTGTTCTCTAACTCCATAGGCAAACACTGGAACAAACTTCCCTCTGAACTCCTATCTCTGACCTCCACAAGACTCTTTAAACTAAAAATAAAACAATTTCTCAGTTCTCACTGGCTTTGTCCTTGTACTAACCCTGACTAAATATCTTCTCTGCTCCTAGCAAGAGTATATTCCTCCGATTTACATACTCTTGCTGTTCCTATATACCTTTATCTCACTGTATCATATGATACGTTTCTATAATGTATCAACAGTATATACTTTCTGTTATCCTGCTTCCAATCGAAAACTACTAATTTGTTTTTATTTCTATTGCATTGCATATCACCTCAGCACAAGATAGGTATCCTTGTAATGTCAACTGTACCTAATCTGTATGTCTGTAATCTGCTTGACCCTTTTTTAATTATTATTATAATTCTTTGAATTTGAGACAATTTATTACAGTCATATATTGTGTATGTGAATGGCTGTAACTGTTTAGAGCTATTTTACTGCTGTTATTCTGCTTTGAACTTATTATTTTTTACTGTATAAAATTTTCTGTGCTGGAGCTTTTCTCCCCGGGCCTCTACTGAAAATGGATTTTATTCCAGTTAGACTAGCCCGGTCAACAAATGTAAAATAAAATAAATAAATAAATAAATAAATAAATAAAATATTGCCAACATCCTGGCAGATAGGTTCAGTGCTAACTTTACCCCCCCCTCTCACCTCCTAAAGTGCCCATATCTATACAGGAAGAATGCAAAGTCCCTGTAATCACAACTATGCAGGTAAAAGCTGCACTCTCTAAAGCCAAAAACACAGCATCCATGGGACCGGACAACATCCCAGGCTGCATTTTACACGAACTTCAGAATGAACTAGCTCCCCACATAAGCACCATGTTCAATCATAGCCTCACATCAGGCTTTGTGCCCACTGAATTGCCAACTGCAACAGTTATCCCACTCCACAAAGGGGGAGCTACCACTGATCCCAGAAACTATCGCCTTATTAGCCTGATGAGCCTGGCCTGCAAGGCCATGGAACATATCATCATGGAACTCATAAACAAAGACACTGGTAACCTCCAAACTCTGGACCCCACCCAGTTCAGGTTTGTGAAAGGCAGATAATGCCTCCTGAACATGACTGACTTCTATGAGGCAGTCATCAAAGCCATAGACAAGGGTAAGGTGGTCCACACCCTATCTTGACCTTCCCAAGGCTTTTAACACCATCCCACAGTCTGGAATTATAGCTAAACTCACTAAACTAGGTATAAATCCCTATGTCAAAAGATGGGTTGTCAACTGGCTCACTGACAGAACCCACATGATAAAAGACGTCAAATCGGACTTCTAACCATTGACAAGTGGAGTACCACAGGGTTCAGTCCTGGGACCTCTCCTGTTTGGTATCTTCTTCTTTGAAGTACAGACTAACACAGAAGGCCTCTGGCTAATGAAGTTTTCAGATGACTGCAAACTAGGAGCCATAGTCGAGTCCCAAATTATGTGGATATCCTACAGAAGGGCCTCACTGAGACAGATTCCTGGTGTCAGAGCCATGGCTTCAAGCTCAGTGCCAAAAAGTGCATTGTGATCCCCTTTGGTAAAAACTCTGTAATCATGAACTACCACATAGGCAGCAGTCTACTTAACACCGGATGTGTGATAAGAGACCTTGGGACCCAGGTGGACAGTAGTCTCTCTTTTGATAATCGCATCGCCCCACTAGTCATGAAGGCCTTCTACATGGCACACCTCATCACAAAAGGGTTCTCATCCAGGAAAAAAGAGGTCATTGTTCCCATCTACTCGACACTCATTAGACCCATTATAGAGTACAATGCCCCTTTTGGAATGTATCTCACAAGACATCTGCAGCAGCTGGGAAAGGCCACAGAAGTACCTCAAAAAGAGGATTGCTGGCCTCAAACAGATGCCCCTCATTGACCCTCTCAAAAAAGTCCAGCCTTACTCTGTAGCATATTGCCTACTCCGTGGTGATCTCTGCCTAACATATAAAGCTTTGTCACACCCAGAGCTGTTAGACATGCTACACCTAAAGAAATCCCAATCCCTCCAAGCTACATGCTCTAGGCACCTGAACCTTGTCACCACAATAAACAGGACATGCTGGAGGGATAGATTCCTGTGCCAGAGACTTCCCATACTCTGTAACAAGCTACACATCTATGTCAAGTAAAGTTCCTCATTAGCACTCTTCAAGAAAAATCTTGATGAGTGGATGGGAAATAGGAAATACACTCTCTTCTTCTGTGGCTCTGCTCAACGGTGGCACAGGAAAATAACTTTTTTGGGTGGCATAAACTAGGGAACCTTGTTGGCTAGGCTTACTCAGGCCCTTGGGCCAATGGCCTAGTACCTACCTATGAACCTATTGTAAAGCCATATGTTTGTATCTATGCCAGCTACAACACCCACATTCACTACAGCCCACTGTGTCTTCTTGATTTTTACCACAAATAATCAACAACTGAACAAGGTGAGTAATGTATTATGTTGTGTGCTCATTTATTGACAGGGCTAATTTAGTTTTGACACAGGCTTGCCCATCCAAATGCAAAGAGACACATATGCCCAATATGGGTACTATTGTCACATAGCTAGGCTATAAAACAGTTTTCTGACTGTTAGGCTACTAGCTGCACATGACAGTAGGAAGCAATGTGACTCTCCAGGCCTCCCAAGCTGTTCAACACAGGGCTGTAAGATGTAAGACTAGATAGGTAGGAATTCTAATCTCACTCCAGCCAACTGTGTGTGTGTGTGTGTGTGTGTGTGTGTGTGTGTGTGTGTGTGTGTGTGTGTGTGTATGTGTGTGTGATGTACATTGCTTTGTAAACATAAATAGGTAGTGGATGTTTCCTCACTGCAGCCAAGTTGGTGTGTGCGTATGTCAGTCAGAGTGTTTTACATCAGCCTATGGGATCATAGGATCATTGGAATTTACTAGGCTAATGGCCCTAAGGCCCTTACAATTTTCACCAACTTCTTACTTTTATTTACACAATAAGCACCTATTGCCCCTGTCCAAGTGGTACACAGGTGGAACCCCTGTGGTTTAATAATGATCACCCATCCAGTTGTACAGACTGCATCTGAAGAGGGCCAATGAGGTGCTCTGTTTGACATGAAGTGGGAGTCTGTTTCAAAGGGGTGTTAATCTCTAGTAGGCAATTCTGGCCCTCCATCATGTTTTATTATTGTCACATGTCAGGTTAAGGTCTTTACAGCGAGTAACCTGTGTACCATTTGACTTATGGATATGCAGCATTTCCAAAAAAAGCAAGGTCAGAGATTGCCTTGTATGCAAGGCATAGATCACCTCTGAGTAGTCTGTATGTTGTTGTTGTTGTTGTGTCTTTCAGCTTTTCTCAGTTAGGGGTCACCACAGTGGAACTCCGATCCGCTAATGATTGGTAGTTGATTTTTATATGCCGAGTTACCAGCCCTGATGCACAACCTTCAACAAAGGTAGGCCCATTCACGCATGTGTCCATGCAGAAAACACTCTAGCTGAGAATGGAACCAGACAGCGTCTTACTGTGAGGTGACAACGCTACCGCAGCACCACCACTGCCAACCTCTGAGTAGTCTGTATGGCACACTAAATAGAGAATGATTTTGGATGATCCTCATAGGACAGATGTTGAAGACTTGAATTTCCCTTGTGAGGAACCTTTGTGGTCTCTTCAATTGCTACAGGTGCTTGGAGAGATACATACCAAAAGGGGCATTGCACTCCAATATTGGCCTGATGAGGGAAGAGTACATGGAGGTTATAACTTCTTTTTTTTTTGGAGACAATGCCCTCACTTATGACATGAGCAAGATAAAATGCCTTTCGTACCACTGTGGAGACATGGTAATCTAAGGTAAGGTTTCTTTCAACCTGTGTACTGATGTCTCTCACCCCTGAGTATGTACTTAAGGTGTTGCTATTGATGTGGTACTTATCAGGAACATCGCTGTTACTGAAGTAAATGATAATACATATATTTGCATTCAGTTTAAGGCCATGACTTTGGCAACAATAATTTTTCTATGTAAGACCTTTTTGTAGGATGTTAATATAATTTGGAGATTATATGACCACTCCCAGTTTGCAGGCATCAGCAAACCTTGTCAGCCAAAGAAATGGATTCCAAGCTATAGAGGACCCAGGACTGAAACCTGTGGAAAACCACTGGTTACAGCTCTGCTATTGGAGGTGGATTCCCCTATTCTGACTATTATGAGTTCTATAAGTGAGACAGTTAGCAGCCCCTGTAATGATATAAGTGTTTAAGCCTAGTTGGCTGAGTTTGTCAATGATGCCTGAGTGGGGGAGAGTATCAAATGCCTTGTCTAAGTGTAGGTAGGTTGTAGGCACAGATTTCCCATTAGCCAGATCCTTGGTGACTGTCTCAAAGAAGTCCACCAGTTTTAAAAGGCATGTTCTCCCTTTGACAAATCCAAACTGTGTAAGGTCAACTGTTCAGAGATTACAACTATTTTTGTTGATAAAATCCATGATGTCTGCCCCATGGGCTTGCACATATGGCTAGTCAGGCTAATAAGTCTATGGTTCCCAGGGTCAGTGGACACACCCTCTCTGTGTAGTGGAATAACAGTGGTTGCTTTCCAGTCAGCTGGGACAAAACTAGTGGTTACACTATTTTTGTAAAGAATTCCCAATGGTGTTACTAATCCATGTTGGAACTCATATAGAACACAGCCTGGGATGTTATCATGTCCCATAGATGCTGTGTTTTTGTCCATAGAGAGGCCATTTACAACCTGGTCGTTTGAGCTACAAGGTAGGGGACAGGTGATAGGGACGTCATGGTGTACGTGTGGTGAGGACAGGGGATGAAGGCTTACAGAACCTGTCAGCCAACAGGTTAGCTATGTCTACAGCTCCAGTATATGTGTATCATTAAGTATGAGTTGCACAAATCTGGGCCTTTCCTTTTAGTTAGAGATGTAACTATAGAATGCCTTGTGGTTGTCCGACCCATACTTTGTTTTGGAGGAGGTCACAACAACTCTTAGTTGCTTGTTTATGCTGATGAGGAGTGTTTACATTTCAGGGGGTTCTCTCCCTCCTACTCTTAGACAGTAATGTCACCCTCTTATTGTAAAGCCTGTTGATGGCAGTCATCCACCAAGCAGGTTTGCTCTTCCATGAGGAGCTTGTTTTGCAACGATCAGGTACAGCCAAGTCACTACAGTCATACAGGTGTTTGTATAAACCATTGGTGTACAGCTCAGCAGTTAATAGTTCCATCTGAGGGAGGAGATGCAGTGAAGCTATTTATCCCATCCCATAAGAGGTTATAATCTGCTTTGCTGAAGTTTTTTAGTTCATTTGCTGCAAATGGGGGGTGTCAGGTGGGATAGTTACTTTGAATGAGACCGGTTTGTGGTCAAATCTCACAGTGGGAATTCTACAGTGGTCCCCCATATTGGTAAAAACCCCATCCAGTATGTAGGCTCCCCTTCTGGGGGTGTCAACCTGCTGGTCCAGGGCTTGGAGGTAATGAAGTTGAGTAACTTTTGGCCAAGTGAGTCTGAGCACAAGTAATTTACCCAATCAGTCGATAGTTGATGTCACCCAAAACCACGGTGTTCAGATGTGTCTTGATAGACTCAAGTAGATGAAAATAAGCAGAATGGGTGTCCTGATTCATGGAGGGGTTCCTGTAGCCATAAATGACTTGAATAGGTGCTCTACAAACAGTCAATAGCACCTGAGGTGTCTCCAGGGAATCATGCTGCTTAACCAATGTGTATGTGTAGGTATCCTTAATGAATATTTATACACTACCTCGATTAATTTGCATGCCTTCAGTTTGAGGTATGAACATGTGAAAGGAGATGTAGCCTAGTATGGCTGTGTTGCTCTCAATAGCCTTGAAAGAGGTCTTTGTGACTGCACAAATGTCTGTGTCTTCCAAGGTGAGGACAGCTTCCAGTGAGTGGAGTTTCATGTTGACACTCCTAGCATTTAGCAGCATAACCTTGAGCTTGTTTGTAGATGAAGTTTTTACACTGGAAATTTTGTCTTTGGTACACCAACTAAAAAGGGCACTATGGAGGTGGCAAGAGCCTTAGCCAATATCAAAAATACCCGGGGTGACAGATGAAGGCCATCTTTGCCAAAGCATCGAGGTCTGTTGAGGCATGTCATCCCAGGCTGACAGATAGTGGATCCCCTTAGAATGACACCAGATGCAAAGATTAAGTCAATCATTTTCATTTTGTATTGAGGCATCATCCTAGGTGAAGGTAAAATGCAGCTGAAGGCCAAGGGCATACCTGCCCGAGGCACATAATCTGAGAGCTCAGTCATGTCTCTCTTCATACAGTGCAGAGAGGTATGTTTCTAGTCATACACACCAGCAGGAACTATGGCATAGTCATAACAGTACCTGTTGTTGGCAGACTTGAGCGCTTGTGTGATATGGAGTATCCTGACATCTCGCAGACAGCTGACATGAACTTTCCCTTATCTAGCCTGGTGAGAGGACATTAATATGTCACATGATGCAATCACCTGTGACTAATATGTTTGATTGTGTTTTGCCTTAAGGGTTTGACTGCTGAGACAGTGGTGCATGAACTATCATGTGTACTGTTTCGAAGAGGTAGTATTATGTGTAGCATGCTTGCATTTGTGTTTGTGAGGTGTCTGGTGTATAGGTATGTTCTAGTAAGGACCTCCTCATATGTAGGTATGTATGATGTGGGTTTGGGTGGAGTAGGAGGTGAGGTGTGCATGTTGGCAACCCGTTCATTGTCATATGTACTGACTGGTGTGTGAGAAGGCATGGATTCTAGGTTGCTAATGCAGTTGCATCTCTCACATGTTGTGTTTGTGTGGACTAGGAGTAGAGCACTGGGGATGCTGTCCACATCTCCTCAACAGTCTGTGACAATGCCATTAGAAATAGATTATTGCTTGTGCATGCATCACAATAGGCCATGGTTAGGCAGTGGCTTGACAGATGCTTAAATGTAATATGTTATTACTTTTATGGTGTCATTATAAGGTAAAACAGTGCTTGACAGTGTGGGATGGCATAGTAGATTGAGCACACTGCTTTGCCAGGCTTTTGGCACTTGAATGAACCATAATCCTGTTATTAGGCATAGTCACAATAGCATACTTACAAATGTGACAATGTACAACTCCAGAAAAGTAAGGGTCATGCTGCTACACCCTTGGGGTTCACAGCCTCAAACACACTCTCTGTATGCACTCTTTGGAATGAAGATATGGATTTCCATGCATGCACAGAAAACTTGTTCAACTTTGCAGTCATTACTTTGGCCTTGCAAGTCTACGATGCCTGCCAAATAATCTGACAGCAAATGGATGTTGTGTGAAATGATGTGGGAACACAGTTTTGTGTTCCAGGAACATAAATTGCCACTCCTCTGCAGTAGGCCTCACATCCATGTCATGCAGGTCACCACCATGACACTGTTGAAGGGCAGGCTGCATGAATTGCTGTGAAAATGTTACCTGACATGGATCACTGCCACTGCAGAGCTTGCTAGACATCTTTGTCACCTGACATTGAACATTATATTGTGTCACAGTTGCTGTGCTCCTAATCACCATCAGGTCAGTATCCTGTCAAATCCTACAAGCCTCAGAACCCAAGGCATAATACATGCAAAAGTCAAACGATTGGTCTTGTTACTAATCAAAGCATCTACCTGGAAAAAGCTACAGCAAGCCTACAGAGCCTTGCATCATCTTGGATAAGTGTGTGGATCAAAAAACAGACTGTGGCCTGCTTCTTATCTTCATCTTGGAGCTAAAGTTTTGCTTCTGGTGAGACAAAAAGAATAAGGGCTTTGTATCCCAGAAGAGTGAGGCCATGATGAGACCAGCAGTAGTAGTAGCCAGGCATCAGCCATTCAGGTGACACCCCTCTTTTCAGCATTCTTCATACAGTAATTGTTTGTTTTCAGTAAGCATTGCTTGATTAGTGTCTAACTTCAGAATAACTTCCTAAATACTCCATCATTAACTTTACAGGGTATACATATTAGTTTCCTCTCCAGTGTTTGGCAGTGCTATGCGCAGACTCAGACACCTTGGGTGACATTTTTCTTGGAAACCATAATGGAATTAACTCCAGTACTGAGTTGCACACAGGACAACCAGCATGCAGTGACAAGAACTGTCCCCATAGTTGTGGAACGGATACTTGTGACATTGAGCGATATTCTCAATACAACTGTTTAATTAGTAAAAATGTATCTGTTCACATGTATATAAGATTTCCCACTGTGACCTTTAACACCTTGATGGATATGGAAATCCTGAGGTAATGTAGAAATTGTCACATGTTTACTGACAACCACTTCAGTATCAAACTGTTATGGTATGTGAGAGATGTTTATAAACAATGTCACTGGAGCCAAAGCTCTCACATAAAAGTGCACCTAATGTCAATAAGGTAGTCACTGGTACACATATCTCAGCCATCACACAAAATTCTAAGCAGAAATGAGCTGAGGCATTTACATGTAACCTTCATACATCACAAAGACCTCATAGAGAAAGCCCAGATAAATATAACAACTAACCAGATGGACAACACAATATTACACACACTTTATTAAAACAAAAAAGTATAACTTCTCGAGCGTCTCGACTCAATTGTCTTTACACAGTATAATACTTCATTCTGAAACACTCCATTATATATACAAAATGCACTCATTAAATCATTAAGCAATAAAACAATAAAACAATTAAATAATTAAAACAAATATCTCCAATTACACTCATTATTGAGACCTTTATACAAACAATTTCAAGGTACAACCATGGTGGCGGGATTTGCCCCCATGTATGCAAATTTATTTATGTTTTTTTTTTAACAATTTTATGTGTATAAAAATGATGTTTTAGACACTATGTGATTAAACATTTTAAACTCATAGATGATTTGTTTTATATTTGTAAAGGGGGATGAAATTGTTAAATATTTTAGATTCATAGAAGATTTGTATTTTATTTGTAAAGGGAATGAAATTGTGTAAACGTTTTTATAAATTTATGTTACAGAAGCTTTAAATAATAATAGGTCTAATTTGAATTTGGATGGTTTGCAAATACGTACTAAAGTTATTTTTTTAGATATTGCAATGGAGGTAATTTTAAATATGAGGTTTAAAACAAGGGGACATAGGAAATTCGAAAATGGATCTCATTTTTTCACAGGCATAGCTGTCACCTCCCATACTCTTAAAACTTTTCTGGATGGAGAGGTTTTGAGGTTAAAAAGGCTATGTAGTGAGGTTACAGAATTTAGGCAGGAATTAGATAAGGCTGTTCATATGTTTTATGGAAAAGGGTATGGCAAGGATTTGTTATGGGAATGTCAACAGAAAGTATGTGAGCACTCCAATCTAAGACATAGTTACTATAGGGGTAAACATGTTCTGGTTAAGAATAAACATAATCATGGAAGGACTACAGAACCTATATATTTTGTTATGAGATTTAAGCTGTTTTCAGACAGATTAATTTGGTTAAATATTTTTGGGGCATTTTAATGCAACACAAATATTTGAATTTTATCAACTGAGAATTTCATATAAATGTGGTAGAAATCTTTGTGATATTTTAGTCCATAGCAAATTTTCTATGCCAACCATAAATTGCAATCATACAATAAAATGGTTCAAAATAATAGTATCTAAACATTTAATTGTAAAAACACACCCAGTAAGCACTTTCATTCATAAGGAATTTCATCAGAACTAGTTGTATAATAAACAGCACTTTGTTTAAATAATACCATCAATTGCATCACATGACACATCAATGTTTTAACCCTTTCTTATTAAGAACTATTTTAAAATTTTCCCTATCATTCATACCTGGATCTGCACCTGTATTCAGCCTTACTTGCCAGCAGTGTTCTTTCATATTTAAATGATATTCTGTATCCCATGTTTCATCACAATTAGAAACTTGATCTATTATAGAATATTTAAATTCAGCTTTTGTGTTTGAATGACATGTTGCTACATGTCTTGCCAAAGCATTTGTTAAATCAAGTTTGTCTACTGCTCTCAGATTTTCATAAATTCTATAGTAAAAAGTCCGAACAGTTCTACCTATGTAGAAAGCCTGACATAAACTGCATAAAACTACATAAACTACAAATTTGGACTTACAAGTATAACCACCTAACAGTTTGACAGTGTAATCCTTAACTTTAATGTAAACCTGATTCCCTTCTAAAATATACTTACAATAAATACACATATTGCATTTGATTATACCTTTGTTACTATTAGAACTAGGATTTTTTATTGGTATAAAAATAATCTTTCAAACTATTCCCTCTTCTAGTTACAAAGATAGGCTTATCCCCTATTAACTTACTAGTTTCTTGGAAATTCTTCAGAAATTTCCATTTATTATTAATAATCTTTTTAATACTGTTCTCATCTACTTAATTCTCCAAGTTGCAAGCTAAACTAAAATCTGTGGAAATCATATTTGTTCTTACACTATTAGAACTCTCCAAATTTATTTTAGCTATTGTCTTAGTCTTAGCTTTTTCCATCAAATTACTAGGATAACCTATCCTTTGAAACTTATTTGCCAAAGCTTCACATTCTTCTAAAATATCTGTCTTTGTCTGTAAGCCTATTTATTCTATCAAATTGATTATTTGCGATATTATGTTTCAACTTAACACTATGCATGCTGCTGTAATCCAAATAGCTGTTGCTCTGAATTTCTTTTTTGTGAATTTTAATCATAATTTTAGCAGTCTTTTTATATACAGTCAGATCCAGGTAATTTAAACAAAATTTATTTCTATTAAAAGTAAACTTCAAAAAAATCTGAAACAGAATTTAAATATCCAAAAAAATTAACTCAGCTTATTTTCAGACCTAATCCATAACAAAAACAAATAATCTATAAAACGCTTGTAAAAATGAATATTTTTTGCATATCTAGAATATAAAATATATTCTCTTTCCCAACTTGTCATGAACAGGTAAGCATAACTGGGGGCCATAGCTGCCCTCATTGCTACACCTTTTTTCTGCTTATACATCTTATTTTCAAACATAAAATAATTATAAGACAAAATAATATCCAATATTTCTGAAAATAGACTTATTTCATCTTCAGCAAAACACAATGAACCCCTCAGAACTTCATTTACCCTTATTATCCCTTCATCATTGGCAATAATAGTATATAATGAAACGACATCAACAGTTACCAACCATACATAATCATCAACTGTGGTTCCTTTAACACATTTCATGAAATCAAAGGAATCTTTAATATAAGATTCTGCTGTTACTATAGCTTTCTGCAAACATTTATCTATAAAGATAGCCATGGACTCAGTTTTATTTCCACTGCTGGGCCACAGTAGATCTAAAAGCAGGTTTATCTATATTTTTATGAATTTTAGGGAGGCCGAAGAACCTCCCTAATCTTGGTTTATTGATATTAAAATATTCAGCCAATTCCACATTAATCCTACCTTCTGTGACACATTCTTCAATAAGAGAATCAATCAAGGTATAAGATGCCTTATTTCTGCCAAGCTTACCCCTACATAACCATTTTCATCACTTATAATGTTTAATATACTCTCTCTTTAAAAACTATAGTAAATGACAACAACAGCATTTTCCTCATCTGCCTTTGTAATATAAATATCTTTGTTATTCTTTAATAATTCTAAGGTTTTCTTATATTGTACAGTTAAATTAAAAATACATTTTCACTTTTAACATTTAGCATATCTCTTATTTCTTTTTCACACATCAGTAAAAAAGCCTCTAATTCCAGTTTTAAGGGAGGATTAAAAGCACTTGCTTTTTTAAATCAATGCTGTTTAATTATGGAACCATCAAAACATTTTCAAATTTAATTTGCACACAAAGTTTCTCAGTGCATTATTACTGGAAACAATATTGGCCCTAGCTGAAGGCACACAATTTAAACCTTTGCTTAACACATTTACGTGTTATCCACTTAAGACCATAGAGGAAAGATTAACAATTTTAAAATTGTAATTCACAGTACCTTCATTTATTTCTGGAACTGCTGATTTCTGTACTTTATATTGTTCTGAGGATTTTGAAATTGTGTTGTCTGATGGCAACAACATTCTCTGTTGCCCTTCTCATAAGCATTCTTTTTTATTTTCTTGTTGCAAAACTTTCATTGGCCATACTGATGTTTCTTTTGATCAAAATGGGGTTTCTTTGTGGCTACTTGAGCCCAAGTTCTTTCTCCAGTGCCCCTATCCTGATAAACATCGACATGCTGAAAAACTTGTTGATCATATATTTTCTCTTTCTCTACTTTCAAATTCATAGTCATATTATCAATAACACCACTCAAAAGCTCAAATTCTGTTCTTACTCACTTAGGTGCTCTACTGATGGCCTCCTGGTTGCCCTTCACATCTGTTTCTACTTTTGTGTTCACACTGTCCTCTCTGTCGGCCACATAAAGCCCTATGCTATAATTTTCTTTGTCCTGGTGGAACTTTTTCAGATTGCATTTCCACTGTATTTCATTCTCCTTGTTAAGTTTATTTTGCACCCTTTCCATTCTGAATTCAAAATTTTCTTGTGAAATCCTTTTCATTTAGAGAATTATAAACAATGACAATACTCTCATTTAAACTTGTTATCTTACTTTTCAAGTCTTCTAATAACACTTCTACATATTGAAGCCCCACACTTTCATGCAGCACTTTCTATGCATTTAACAATTCAAAAGATAAATGTCCCCCTGCTGGCATGTTGTATACTCTTAACCCCCTGGGAACTCTTTTGGCTAACAAGGAGGCTTCAAAAAATAATATGTTCAATTGCAACAATCTTTTTATTTTTAACAAATTATTCTCAAGGATGTTAAAAATCACCTGAGAAATCAGATCCACCATTGGATTGGCTAGAAATAGGGGCTTGCCTCTCATCTGTCAAGGGATTGGTCGGATTGAATAGACAGTCACTTAACAGCTTGTCGGCTATACCATGATTTTCTTTTCGTACATTTGTATCCAAACATTTAAAGTTCTTTTTGGAATCACTCCCAAATCTGAACCAGCATTAGAACTTGCACCTTTAGGTGCGTTTTCCTGTCTTATTTTTTTCCACAATTCCCCTGCCATTATTAAGCAGTGAATCATTCAGAGTAGCATGTAGTGTAAAACCGGAAGTAATGACCAAAAAACTTGAATTCGGCTGTGATAAAGCACTCCGCTGGGAAAGAGAATTACCATTCAAAAAAGCCATATAATCCAATAAATACTCTAATCCACAATGGCAAGAAAACATACCAAACTAAATTTATAAAAATAAAATGGCTCAGAATAATAGTATCAAAACTTTTAATCGTAAAAACACAACCGGTAAGTGTTTTCATTCACAAGGAACTTCATCAGACCTGGTTGTATAGCAAACACCACTTCATTTAAATAATACCATCAATTGCATCACATGACACATCAGTGGTTTAACCCTTTCTTATTAAGAGCTACTTTAAAGTTTTTCCTATCATTCATACCGTGATATGCACCCATATTCAATTCAAAGTTTTTACTATAGAATTTATGAGCATCTGAGAGCAGTATAGAAACTTGATTTAATGACTGCTTTGGTAAGACATGTAGCAGCATGTCATTCAAATACAAAAGCTGAACTTAAATTTTCTATAATAGATCAAGTTTCTAATTATGATGAAAGATGGGATGCAGAATATGCTTTAAACTGGAAAGAATACTGCTGGCAAGTAAGGCTGAATACGGGTGCAGATTCAAGTATGGTGCAGGTTGTCTGAGTAGAGTTTGACTTAAGAATATGCAGCAACTCCATCAAGGCTGGTTATGGGATGGCCTTGTATGCCAGACACAGGTCACGTCTGAGCAGTCTGTACAAGACTGAATAGATGGACAAGACTTTTAGTCGATCTGTATAGGATAGGATAGGAGTTTGAGACCCTGGATTTTCCTGGTTAGGAACCTCTGTGGTCTCTTCAGCTGCTGCATGGGCTTGGCATGGTACATGCTTAAGGGCACATTGTACTCAATAATGGGTCTGATAAGGCAGGAGTACAGGGATGTTTTGACCTCCTTGTTCCTGGATGAAATACCCTTATTTATACCAACTGCTGCATGTGCTTGGCATGGTACATGCTGAAGGGCACATTGTACTCGATAATGGGTCTGATAAGGGAGGAGTACAGAGATGTTATGACCTCCTTGTTCCTGGATGAAATACTCTTATTTATACCAACTGCTGCATGTGCTTGGCATGGTACATGCTGAAGGGCACATTGTACTTGATAATGGGTCTGATAAGGGAGGAGTACAGGGATGTTATGACCTCCTTGTTCCTGGATGAAATACCCCTATTTATACCAACTGCTGCATGTGCTTGGCATGGTACATGCTGAAGGGCACATTGTACTCGATAATGGGTCTGATAAGGGAGGAGTACAGGGATGTTATGACCTCCTTGTTCCTGGATGAAATACCTTATTTATACCAACTGCTGCATGTGCTTGGCATGGTACATGCTGAAGGGCACATTGTACTCGATAATGGGTCTGATAAGGGAGGAGTACAGGGATGTTATGACCTCCTTGTTCCTGGATGAAATACCCTTATTTATACCAACTGCTGCATGTGCTTGGCATGGTACATGCTGAAGGGCACATTGTACTCGATAATGGGTCTGATAAGGGAGGAGTACAGGGATGTTATGACCTCCTTGTTCCTGGATGAAATACTCTTATTTATGAGGTGAGCCATGTAGAAAACCTCCTGTACAATGGAGGCAACATTGTGGTGAAAAGTCAGGCTGCTATCAACATGGTTGCCCAAGTCCCTCACGACTGATTGTGTGCTTAGTACATTGTTATTAATGTAATAATTAGTGGGGATGTCATTTCCCCAAAGGGGATGATGATGCATTTCTTGGCATTCAGTTTGAAACCATGCTTCTGATACTAGTCATTAGTTTCGGTAAGGCCCTCTTGGAGGATGTTCACATCACTGGGGGAATTTAAGACAGCACCCATGTTGCAGTCATCTGCAAACTTGTTCAGCCACAGACCACTGGTTTTGGCTTGCACCTCAGAAAAGTATATCCCAAACAGTAGAGGCCCCAAGACTGATCCTTGGGGTACACCACTCTTTATGGGTCTACTACTAGAGATGGCTTCCCCTATTTTGACTGAGTAGGTTCTATCAGTGAGCCAGTTAGGTACCCATCTGGTAAAATATGGGTTGATGCCTAGCTAGGAGAGTTTATCTATTATACCCAAGTGAGAAATAGTGTAGAAGGTTTTTTCTAGGTCAAAAAAGATGGTGTGCACTGTCTTCTCTTGTCTATGGGTTTGGTAACTGTTTAAAAAAGTCAAACAAGTTTAAGAGGCATGATCTCCCTTTGACAAACCCAAACTGTGTAGAGTCAAGCATTTGGAGTCTTCTGATGTCCTTGTTAATAAGGTCCATGATAATGCATTCCATGGCCTTGCAGATCAGGCTAGTTAGGCTGATGCACCTATAATTGCCTGGGTCAGTGGACGGTCCACCTTTGAGTAGAGGGATGACAGTGGCTGTCCTCCATTTAGCTCAGATGAAGCCAGTGCTCAGGCTTTAGTTGAATAGGGTGCCTAATGGAGCTTAGAGCTCATGCTTGAGTTCATGTAGAATACAGCCAGGGATGTTGTTAAGTTCCATGGAGACCAAATATTTTTGCCTTTGAGAGGGCATTAAAGACCTGCTCCCTGGTGATGAGTTGAGGGGTGCTGGTGCTGGGGATGTCCTGGTTTATTGAAGGGGGACACAGGGGGTGAAGCTTTCACTGAACCTGTCTGCCAGCAGGTTGGCTCTATCTACAGCATACCATGGCATCATTTCTGTTTTTGTTTTTTTTCTGTCTGAACATAATAATGTTCATATATTCGTCTTCTTAGTTTTCTTTCCATCTTTCCGATATAGAAAGACTGCCACACTTCACAAACTGCAAGATATATTATACCGCTAGAATCACAGTTAAAAAATCCCATGCTATTAAGCCTTTTATTTCTACTAACCAGAATAAAAAAACTCTTTTTTTATTTGCTATATAGGTACATTGGGAACAATCACCACACTTATAAGTATGTCAGTCTTTCTATATAGGAAAGACAGAAAGAAAACTAACATTATTATGATGTTCAGACAAAAAAGAAACAAATGCATTATAAAAACATACTTCGGAATGTCCACAAGCAAGATAACATTTTTTGTTTTAGAGGGTGTAAAAAGAGAAATAAGTGGGGGTCTTTGGGAAGAAAAAATGTAGTATAAAGAATTGTGGTGGCAGATAACTTTGTAAGCCACACTCACTCCTGGTTTAAATGAAAATATTTCAATTGTACCCCTACTAAAATGAGAGCTGCTAAGTTATAGTTTTAAATACAAATTGAATTTTCTTTCAATGTTTTAGCCTGTACATAAATCAAAGTTTCTTAAATTGCTTGTTATGTATGTATGGTTTTCTCTGAATAATTCACATTTTAGCCACAAGATAGAGCTCATGCACTAGGTTTTAGCATTTTTCATGTTCACCAGCTCATTCACTTTCATTCATTTTAAACTCATTTAGATTTGTATATATTTTTATATTTGTATACACAAACATTACTATGGATGAGAAATGTATTTGTCTTAACATATTTAAGGTTTTATCTATTTATTTAGTGGTGTACGTGTTTTTAAGATGAGAAGTTACATGTCTTGTTAAAGTTTATTCACTGTCTTTTTAAAATCAATGTTCAGTCATTTTAACAGGAAATGAGCTTGTATATAAACTGGAGTGTTGCTTTTCAGTCCTGCATCTGATGAAGTCTTTGGAATGCTGACAACAAGGCTTTGCACTTCAGTGTATGTGTTAATGTGTGTTACTGTGTGTTTTTGGCTTTATTAAAACTCTGACTTTTCTACCGCTGGCTGTTCCTTTCCTGGGTACTTCAGCTTGGTTATTATGTTATGTTATGTTATGTTATATGTTATGTTATATATTATATGTTATATGCTATGTTATATGTTATGTTATATGTTATGTTATATTATATGTTATGTTATGTTATATGTTATGTTATGTTACACAGATTTCTTTCCACAGTCTCCATGCTTTTTTATATAAATAACTTTTCCCCTTTGAGTTAAGCATCCACCTGTGTTTATGAATGTCCTATTGTAAGCAACATAATTTTCACAACTAATTCACAGTATTTCAACATCAAATCAGTCATAAACATCTCATAACGATACGCCAGGTGATAGTGGAAGTGATTTTGAAAAGGGGCTGTCATGGCAGCTGGACAGAGAGTCTGTCCGCTGTTGTGACCTTGATACAGGTGATGCTGCAGACATTGATCTCACGATGCTTCAAGAATATGATTGTGACCTTGAATGAGAGGTTCTGCTATGTGTAGATGAATGCTGTCATGGCCTGCATGACATCTGTTGTGGTTGTTCTCCCAGACAAATTACAGTACTTTCTTGAAAAGCACTTGTAGTCTCACATAATTTGCTTCTGCGTGCCCAGACAGTCCTGTACCCTCACCCCATTCCAAGACCGACTCTTGTTTGAGTACAGTAAGTCCTAAAAATGGAAGAATGGAGGTAGCCATGAATGATTACTTCTACCACACTACGCATCAGTGTGATCATGACATTATTTCTTCTATGGAAATCTTCACACATACAGGACTCTGACCATTTCCAGGTGACTCTCTGCAGCAGTTCTATGAGCCCTAACAATGTCACGGCACATTTGCTGCTGGGCATCCTCCGCTTTTAATGCTTCCTTGTGTAGCCATAACAAATTCTGTACCTGGCATCCTTTTGTAAAGGTGCTGCTGCGGATACTGTTACCTTTGAATATCTGCAATCATCCTGAAGTGTTTAGCTGGGTTTGGAGTAGAGATGCATGGGTTTTCTCCTTGTACAGGATGGAGTGTAATGTCAGCATATGCTTCACTTTTTGATGCACAGTCACTTCCTGTAATGTTGCTATCATGTCATGAGGTATACAATCCTACCATTAAACTTGGGAGTTGTGTAACAGTTTCCTCAGGCTGTTTCTACATATTACTATGTCATCATGATTATCATCACATCATTTTATTTTATTTATTTTTTTGTTTGTTTTATTTTACATTTGTTGACCGGGATAGTCCGACTGGATGCATGTCCATTTTCAGCGGAGGCCCGGGGAGAAAAGCTCCAAGGGTAAGCAGATACAGCATTACATAATACCAGCATTACATAATACAAACAGACTATTTACAGAGATTACATAAGTAAGCAAGTTAAACAAGTTCCACAGGTTACAGTTAGTCCTGAGCACAAGTCAGGATTAAATTAAATTACACAGTAAACTGGTTAACAGATTTTTAGACATTCGAGTTAGCCAGGCTTGATACATTGACATAGCCAGTTAAGTGACAAATGTTGTTTGAGTCTAGTTTTAAATTGACCTAAGGTGGAAAGTAAGGTAATATCAGCTGGAAGAGAGTTCCAGGATCTACTTACAGAGTTTGCAAAGAGAGAATCACCGGCTGTGTTATTAATTTTGCTAGTCTGAATTAGTAGTTTGTTAGAGGATCGAAGCGGTCTAGGATTGTTATAGGGGGTGATAATATTTTTAAGTGCAGGAGTATTGTCTGGATTATAGAGGATTTCATAGGCCATAACCAGTTGGTTATACTGGATTAGGCTAGGTAGTTCAAGCCAACCAAGCTGATTTAGATTGATGTAATGATGTGTCATAAAAGGCAGCCCAGTGGCAAACCTGGCAATGTGGTTGTAGCAAATTAAGAGTTTGTTAAGGACAGTCTTGTTCAAATTCGAGAGTAGAGGGGATGCATACAGATGGGTTGAAAGAAGGTGAGAGCGAGCTATGGCAATTTTAGCTGGAGGGGTTAGGAAGGCTTTTATTCTGTAAAGTGACCCTAGTTTTTTATTGATGGTTTTGATAGTTTAGTTAGCATGTAGGTCAAATTTGAGATTATTGTCTATGATGACACCTAATAGTTTTGTAGATGGGTCAGGGGAGATTATTGTGCCATCATTTGATTTTATGGTAAAGGTGAAAGCGGTAGACCTACGAGTTGGTGAAAATAACAGCATTTTAGTTTTTTTGGGATTTAGGATCAGACGATGTTCAGAAAGCCAGTTTTCTATTGTATTAAAGGTGGTCTGGGTAACTGACCATACCTCTACTGGAAATGTGGCTGAGCAAATCAGAGTAGAGTCATCAGCATATTGGATACAGCTGACTTTTGGGATGACAGTATAAAGGTCGTTAATGAAGATGGAGAGCAGCAAGGGCCCTAGTATAGAGCCTTGTGGTACTCCGAGGGTGTTAGGTAGAAGGTTAGAGAGTTTGTTCTGTCAGAGGACAGCCTGCTGTTGACCATTCAGGTAGGATTGAAACCATTGGAGGGCTGCAGTATCTAGACAGAATGTTTGCAGGGTGTGGATTAAAAGTTGGTGATCAACCATATCGAATGCCTTGGAAAGATCCAAAAAGAGGGCTGAGGATATATAATTATTGTTGCGATTATGGTTTATGGTGTTAGTAAAGGCTAGGAGGGCTGAAGTAGTGCTGTGATGAGGACGGAAGCCATGCTGAGTGTCTGCCATAAGGCGATTTTGGATTAGGTGGTGCATGAGTTGTCTATGAATACATTTTTCCATAATCTTTGCAAGTGGAGAGAGTATAGCTATTGGCCTATAATTGGAGAATTCAGTAGAGCTGCCTCCTTTGTGAAGTGGGATTACATAGGATATTTTCCAGATGGTGGGAATTTTAGCTTCTACTATGGTTCGATTGATTAGTATTGAGACGAGGTAAGCAATAGCATCAGCTGATTTTTGTAGGTACTCGGCAGGGAGTTGATCACCAGAAAGTGTAGTGGGTTTTAATTTTTTGATCAAGGTACAGATAAGTGAAGTCGCGACTGGTTGGAAGCTGAACGCAAGTAGGTTTCTAAGGGTGCTACTTTCAGGACCAGGGGAGTTAGGAGGTAGTTGGCTAGCTAGGGCTTGAATTGTCTCAGTAAAGAATTGGTTAAAACTATCAGAAACATCTTCAGGGGTTTTATCAATAGTAGCAGCAGGGATTGAGGTTGAAGTTTGTCCAGTATGTAGTAGATTATTTAAACCTGCCCAAAACTTCTGAGGGTTATTTTGATTTACTGTCTGTAAATTACAGTAGTATTGTTTTTTGTCCTGTAAAATTGATTTTTTTGGTTTTGTTCCTGGATTGCCTGTATTTAATGTGATCTTGAGGGTCTTTAGAAGAACGCCATAAAGCCCATGCTTTGTTTCTAAGGGTAATTTTGAGTTTAGACTCTATAGAAAGCCATGGTGCAGTTTTTGCCTTGGTTCTCTTTGAACGAACAGGTGCATGCAAACCAAGGATCTCAAGGAATTTGTTGTTAAAGTATGCTACTGCTTCCTCTAAGGGGAGGTGTTTTAGAATAGATCAATTACATGAGTTTAGTTCTTGTTGGAATTTGGCAGGGTCAAAATTTTTATTGTTTCTAACCTTTCTGAGTAAGGGTTGTTGGGAATTAATGGTTTTGTGCTTAATTACATATGTGAGAAGGTGATCTCTTAGGCCATTAAGGAGGGTACCAGAGGTGCACAGTTGGGGGTGACTGTTTATGAGTACCCAGTCAATTATACTTTCTTTTTGGTTGGGTTTACCTATCCTGGTATGGGGTGGATATGATTTGTGTAAATGCATGCAGGTTAATATGGGTGGTTGGGGATTCTAAGGAACAGGTGCCCCAGTCTATGTTAAAGTCTCCAAGTAGTAGGGTTTCTTGGGGGTAGTGACATGATAACCAGTGCAGGATATCTTCAAATGTAGATATATTGTTACCTGGGGGAATGTACATACAGATGATATTAATGCATTTATTTTTATTAAGTTGCAATTTGGTGGCAAGAATCTCAGAGTTATTAATCTGAGGAGGTTGTATTACATCTATGGTGACATTCAACTCAGATTTATAGAGTACAGCTACCCCACCCCCTTCCTCGAAGCACGATCCAGCATGTGTATGTTGTACCCAGGTGGTAACACTTCATTATCTTTAGTGTTAGGTTTTAACCAGGTTTCAGATAAGCAGAGAATCTCAGGGGAGTGGACATCCAGAAGTGCATGCAATTCATGTACCTTGTTATTAATGCTTCTAATATTGAGATGACAGACTAGGAGAGAGTTAGTTGGCCTATTAATTGTAGGTTTGTAGCTTAGATTACAAGTAGAGGGGGTATGTGTATCTGAAGTGAGTGGGCCAGGGTTGGGGTGAATATCACCACCAAGTATTAGGTTGAGTCTATACTTGGTGATGATCAGGAATTTGTTTATTAGTTTGTGGTAGTGTTTGGATCTAGAGCTAATGTGCCTGGGGTTGAGATATTGATAGACTGAACAAGATGTTGGATAGGATCTGGTACTGTAAGTATGGTTGAAGGTGGAAGGATTTACAGCTGGGGTGATAGTATGGCCTTTTGGGACCTGAAATCCAGTAAGAAACTGGTTTTCATACAAGGTAAGGAGGTATGGTGTGAACAAGAGGGGTGTGAACAAGAGGGGTAGTAAAGAGGAGTATATCATTATATGTGATTTAGCTAGTGAGTGAAGGAACTGTTTTACCTGGTGATGCAACACCAGAAGATAGAGTGGTGAGGTAAAGGTACTGGAAGGGGGGATGGGAGAATGCTAGATGAAAGCTAATAGGTGCTATTAAATGTAGGTAGTAGAACAGGGGTGGATGGAATTATCCCAGATGAAAGCAGATAGGATCTAGAAAGTGGGGGAGTGGCTATAGTACTATAAATTTAGAGGTACTGGGGCAGGAGGGAATTGGGGGCAGGGAGGGGAGCGAAGAGAGCCTGAGCGTAGCGAGGATGAACGTAGCGGGGCTATTGCAGTTTACAAGGTTTCCTAAGGTGTCCTAAAGCTATAAGGTAAGTATTACAGCTCTAATGTAAGAGTCAATTTACTGCAGTTACAGGGGAAGGAGGCAACCACTCAAGTAGAAACAAAGAGCCCTATGGCTGACCAATATGTTGACCTGCTTAATTACAAAGCACTGTAAGTGAAAGCTTAACAAATGCTTTTTGTGTGTAACCTACTCTGTTTAAATGTTGAGAGAAACTGATTGCAGTCCTGTAGACACTGTTTTGTAGGGAACTGTAGAGTTCAACTAGGAAAAGAGAAAAGCAGAAATTCTAGGGTAAGCATGAAGACAACAACAGGCAGTTATTATATAATAATGCATTCAGAAAGGTTTGGTGGGGGGGTAAAGTAGCATACTTCAGAATGAACTAAGATTTATAGCTAAGAAACCTAAGCAAGAGAGCAAGGCAGTAAATAAACACTTGCCAGATTTTAAAGATATACCAGAAAAACTAAATCAATTATTCACAATTGTACAACTACAAAATTGCCAGTAAAAGCACTTCAGGTATAGCTAGCCTGAGTTATTCAAGTCATAAAAGCACTTCTTCAATGTGTGTGTGCAATTTAAACATTAAAAAACACATGCAGCAAGGAGGAGCTCTGATTATACACTTTCTCTAGGTACAGGTTCAATTTAAACACAAATATTACCACAGAAATTCAGTAAAGTCACTAGCTACTTATAGAGCCTCTGAAAAACAAAATCATCATCATCATCATCATCGTCGTCATCATCATCATCGTCACCCTAATCATCATCATCACCAACAACCAGTTTGCAGCTGATACACTCCAAATGTATCGGTACAGAGGGACACTTTGTTTCTGCTGCTGACCCTGTAACAATTATTTGAAAACATTGCTAATAAAGAAATAGCACACACTATCGTATGCATATTAAGGAGCTGGGTGGGACACTTAACAAGCACACTGCCTTCATTATCATTCTGTGTTGATGTGAAAGGCCACCTATTAATTGTAATTGCCATGTTTTTTTTCTGGCCATTTACTGTCAACATTTAATTATTTATATAAACACATGTAACTGTTTTTAAACAAGCCTTCCCTGAGCAGATAAGTGCTGCTGCTGCAGACCTCGGCAACACACAGTGTCCACACCATCTCTAATTATTCCAGTGTCATCATCCTCTGTGTCATAGTCATCCCCACAGATGGACAGGAGGTATTCCTCATCTAATGTTAATAGGATAATTGTTGGAGGTCCCACAGTACTGATACAACAATTGCATTCTGCCTTGGTTGCTTCTAGCACAATCTACCATATAATTTGCCCTCTTCTTGAGCTGTGTTAATGTATGATTCTTGAACCCACTGCATTAAAATCCAGGACAACTTGATTCCAGGCTTTGCCCCTCTCAGCTTGCTTGGGTCTCCTTTACCAAAATGATGTTTCCCATCTAAGGACTGGAATTAGATGTGATTTTACTCATGGCTGAAGTTGTCCTTTCTGTGCCTTGAACCCTTGTTTTGCATCATTACTGCACATGAAAAAAGGCTATAGTCACACACAAAAACCTTAATCATAAGTCAACCAACACAACAATGACCATGTGTGCCTGCCATCCTGTTATGAAAAAGGAAATGAAAGCCGCATAGTTATATAAACATGCAAACTCTCACTCTAAAAAGTGAATTTGTGCTATAATGTGTGCAACAGCATCCACAGCACTGAATCAGTCAGCCCCTACCATTGCATATGTTCATAATACTGTTATGTTTTATTCTTCAGTGACACTCAGAAATCTTCAATTAAGGACAAATGTATAGTCAGCCAACAGCACATCCTTACTACTTCAGAATATATGTCCGCACAGGTGGTACTTGACACCAAAGTAACGACTTTTTTGAGTGATCACTAATCATTTTCCATTGATGGTGCACTGATTTCCTATTTACAAATGACAGCTTGACACTGTTATTATAACCTTGGTAATATGACCATTAGATCAATACAATTAATAATGTTTCAAAGTAACTAATTTTTAAATCATTTAAGTGTTTCATATTAAATTCATTTTTTAAAATATTTTTCTTCAAGAGGTCTATGGTTTTGTGAGACATTTGCACCCAAACTTGAGTAATTGCAAGTCCGTATGGAAATATTCAATTATTTCAGACAAATTCAGGTACATTTGCATGGCTTTATGCAAATTAGGCCATTTTATGTTTATCTCTTTGAACTGCAGTAACATGCAGACATGCATGGCCACTTATGGATGTACTCAGGCTCATGTGTATGTGCTGCATACAGCTGTGGAGGTCTGCAGCGGTCCTCATCATTCTTTAGCATGCAACAAGAATGTGCACATATGCTGAGATATACTCACATCTGAAGATGTTGAGAAAAAACAAAATAGAGTCATAGGTATTACAGTTGCAACAGCTATACAATGTAACCTCTGCCCATCTAACATTATCTGGGTCATCATTTGACATAAATGCACCCCACAAAAAAGTTCCTGCTGCTACAATGAAGGAATAAATGGCACTCAGTTGTCATATTTTCAAAAAGATAGATAGGCAAGTACAGCAACAGCAGCACTTATAGACAAGATAAAATAAAAAAAATGATTATTGCATACTCTTTTTTTTCTGCACCATATAAATGAAATGTGAATATACTGTTTTAAAAAAGCATGCATGTGACAAAACACTTTTGGCTAAATCAACTTGCCAGTAACAGTACCTGTTAAAACTTCCCTGCTGGTGATTTGGGTTTAGTTAAGGTGGTGTTACACCCCAGAGGTAGTGGTTCTAAACATGTGAAACAGAGCTGTGTACATACTTTTTTTATTCTGGTTCTGTCTCTTCTAAGCATAACATCACCTGTTAAGGCACAAGACTGCACTACCAGCTAGTCCAATAATGAGACAAAAATCATGGCCTACCTTCTGAAGGAGTCATATGTTGAAAAGATGGAGGAGTATTAGATGTTGTGACTGGGAAAATATTGATATCTGTCAGGAGTTGGGGTGAACACATGAAAACCTTAACAGGGATAACACACTCTGGTCAGTAATACTCTGTGCTCTATTGAACCACAAAAAAAAAATGAACCACTTCCAAAACAGATAATTCTTTAATGGTTAAGTGCTTTCATTCATAAGAACTTCATCAGAATCATATTGAAATAAAAAAAACCACACCCGTTTATACCCCAATGTGTAAAATCACATAATACAATTTCACCAATACATTTAAGTGAAACAACTTTATACATTAACTCATTACATGCCATTGTTTGTGTCTTTCGGCTTTTCCCGGTTAGGGGTCGCCACAGCGAAATTCCGGTCTGCTAATGATTGGTAGTTGATTTTTATGTGCCGAGTTACCAGCCCTGATGCACAACCTTCAACGAAGGTATGCCCATTCAAGCATGTCTCCACGCAGAAGACGCTCTAGCTGAGAATTGAACCGGACAGCGTCTTACTGTGAGGTGACAATGCTACTGCAGCACCACCACCGCGGGTAACTCATTACATGCCATAAAACTTCAATTTCAAAAGAGAACTGATGGAACAAAAATCATTCATACCCGGGTGGTTGCAAGCATTTAAAACCAACTGCCATTTTAATTAATTCCTTTCCAAGTGCTCTTCTATAAGCCACCCTTGTCCATCCATTTTAATTTGTTCTAAAATCAATTAGTTAAAGGTATGTTGTGTATGCAGTTCAATATGTCTATACAAAGCATTTGTGCTTCTTTGATTTCTTATGTCTAAAATATGCTCATACACCCATCTTTTCAAATGTCTCTTACTTTTACCTACATAAAAAGCTATACATTAATTACACTGAGCTAAATAAACTATACCAACAGTGCTGCAAGTAAACCAATGTTTAATATAATAAGTATGGCCATTGATAGTGAATGAATCACTGGTGTTGACATATTGACAAATGGAGCAATGGGCACATTTCTTAGTGCCCACTGTACCACTGGTTCCCTCAACATGTCTTTTTTCTAAAATATTTTTAATGGAATTTCCTTTTTTGTATAACATGACTAGTTTAACACCTAATTTCTCAATGAGTTCAATGTCAGTGAAAACAATGTTCCAGTTTTTGCATAACACTTCATATATATGATAACTATCCACAGCAAATGTGGTAATAAAGCTATTTCTGTAATGATGTGTAATATTGCCTTCCTGCTGTGAAATATATGACACAGATATAGACAACAAATATAGACACAAATATAGACAACAATAAAAGAGAATTACAAATTCGTACATAATCGAATGAAGTTCTCTTGTGACTTGACTCCTTATGTGTTGCATTTCCGGTTCCAACTATTTATTCACAATCTAAGTTTGAAGTGCTTTCTTAATATTAAAGTGTTTGGATCTGTGTACATGAACAAGGAGGACAGCCTTCAGTGGTACCTTACAGCGTTTTTCATTAAGGTGCTTATTGGTGACTGATTTTATGATAATAGAGACAATAATGATGTCATTAGATTTATTACAACTTATGCATGCAATACTCATATGTTCATTGATTTGATTCATAAACATTGGGAAATTCTACTGGCTGATTAACATTTTTCGAGCATGCTGGGTGATGTGTCAGTTTACTTTTAGGAGAAGAATAACATTGGGGGGGTTTGAATCATTATAAACATAATTCACAATCTGTTGCACTTCAACAAGGTACACTGGAAGGTGGGGCTATATCTAGTTGTATTCCTTGTGGTCACTCTACCTTTTGTAGGTATGTTAAAAAAACAAGGAATTCTCTAGTAGAAACACTTCAAAAATATTTCATATCGATTTTTTTCAAATTGTAGTTCTGATGGGATCATATATCTTGCAACTAGTACTTGCTCAGCCTTTTATGTCAGTCAGACTTCGCGACTACTGAAACCGCATATATCTGAACATTTGAGTGGCATTAGAAACAAAAATATCTCAAATGCACTATATAAGCACTCTATACAGCATCCAGGAGAAAGCTTCAAATTTACTATTATTGATAGACTTACGAGAAATAGAAAAACAGAAAGCCAGTTGGCACACTTTTCTGAACAAAAAAGAATGTACATGGATTATCAAACTTTGTGTCTTTTTTCACCTGGTTTAAATGAACATCTTTAGTAAAATGTGTCTGTTTAAAACCAGTGAAATTTTTTTTATAACATCAGCACCATAGTTTAATACTTTTTGTTCATTGGAATTACATTTCCATGTGATCATAATTTGTTTTCATATTGTAAGTTCAGACTTGAGTAAAATATATTGTGTATCTTTCAATATTATGTGTTTAATTATTCATGATGTGAATTATGTGATTGGTGCACTATACAGTTATAAAGTTGCTTGATTATAACAAATGCTATCTTTTTTTTTTTTATATATGGTCTGAGGAAGCCTCTCTGGTGAAAGCGCTTACATGCTATCTGTGTTTTAATAAAAAGATTGGATTTGATTAAGACTTAGTGGTATCTAACTTGAATTTTTTGAATTGGAAACATCTTTTGCACTTGGTCTGAATAGACGCTTTGAATGCTGACAACATCTATCTGCACAGGATTGTTCCTAAGCTGTGTTTGCTATTTGACTTATTTAAATGCTATCACACTGAAGAAGGTATATAGTCGAAACCAGTATGTTCTGTTAATAAACATTTTTCATATACTCTCTTATCTATTGTGCTGGTCATTTCATTTTTGGTTTCTGAATACTTTTTAAGGGCCATTGCACATGCCACTTGTGGAATTATTTTTGAATTTATAGATTTAATTTCACTGTGGCTTTTGAGAGATTTCAACTTCTGTTAATATGAAGACTTTGTCTGTATAGTGACCTAAAGTGACTGGTATTTATCCATTTTACCAGTTCTACTTTATCAGTGTTTTTTGCTTGCCTTCTTTTCAAGGATAAAGCTTTTGCTCTGAACAGTATTCATGAGCACGCTAGCATAGCTATGTTTGTATTATGCTATTGGGGCGCTGAATTTCTTTTGTAAACATTCATATCAGATTCAAGTTTTACTACCAGGACTTATTTTTATGAATATTTTGTGATTTATTCACATCAAAGACTTTATATACTTTTCAGACATTAGTAGTCCACTTGAGTTGTGTTTGATAGTAGGAATTGATTCAGCTGGGATGTACATTCTTGTAAGTGAGTGGGCATGATCTACGGCCAACGCCCTTCACTGCAGGTTTCGGACTGAAAACCAGAAGATTGTACACATTTTTAATCCCTTTGTCAATGTGATTATGTTTCAGTGGGACCAACAATTTATATTTTTCTTCATTTCTTGTGGTTGAAGCCCTGTTTATCATCTTTTGTGTTCAAACTCATTCCATGTGTGTCTACGTTGTTGGAGCTGTACATTTCTATTAATGGTTGGCTTGTATGTGGGATATATGAGAATTTTCAGCATCCGTTTTTGGTATTTTTGAACTTAGTTCGACCTGAGACATTGGTTTCATTGCATTGTTATGAATTTAAAACCTAGTTGAAGCGTCTGTTTGGAAGTGGAGATGTTTAACTGTGGGGAACCAGCTCTATCGTTTCCACAGTAATTGGGACTGCTAGTTTGTCTGGACTTTTCATCTTTTATGTAGATATGTTTAGTTAGGCTACATTATTGGTCTATATAATTTATATTTATACAGGTGTTGAATGTATCAATGGCAAAATGTGCAACAGTGCAATCTTAAATGTTGTTGTTAAGACAGTGAAACAATCTTTTTTTGTGTTATCGGCAACATTTCCAGCTCAATAGCTGTAGGCCCTCAGGCTTGGTAACTACACAGGTGATACTCGCACAGGCGAAAATTACAAGTTTTTTTTTTTTTTTTGGTGTTACATACACACATATTCATGTGCTTTTGGTCTTGAATTATTACAACCGGACTTTATTAGTTATATCTATTAATAAATTCTCTTGTTAGGAACCATTGCAATTGCAAAATTGTCTAATATCAGAGTATCCTTTGCAATAGGGTTGGTGTTTTAGGTTAGGTTATTTGTCAATAAACTTGACAAACATTGTAGATATATGGTTTGCTGATTCAGTTGGCCTTGCACAATATTCTGTATTATTTATTTGTTGCATATATGTTTTTATATCCATATAATTTGTGTAGAGCTATGGTCCTGTATTAAGACACAATTTATTTAAGGGTCAACATTACTACGCAAGGGTGTTTTCATCATTTATGGATACTAGTTGGCATTTTGTAGACATCAGTATTATTGTGTTTTATTATAGTGGATTGGATTAATATTGCATATGTCTTATTTATATATATATATATATATATATATATATATATATATATATATATATAGATCTAGGACATTTGCTCGAGTGAGCTTGATTATAACAAATGCTATCTTTTTTTTTTTATATATATGGTCTGAGGAAGCCTCTCTGGTGAAAGCGCTTACATGCTATCTGTGTTTTAATAAAAAGATTGGATTTGATTAAGACTTAGTGGTATCTAACTTGAATTTTTTGAATTGGAAACATCGTTTGCACTTGGTCTGAATAGACGCTTTGAATGCTGACAACATCTATCTGCACAGGATTGTTCCTAAGCTGTGTTTGCTATTTGACTTATTTAAATGCTATCACACTGAAGAAGGTATATAGTCGAAACCAGTATGTTCTGTTAATAAACATTTTTCATATACTCTCTTATCTATTGTGCTGGTCATTTCATTTTTGGTTTCTGAATACTTTTTAAGGGCCATTGCACATGCCACTTGTGGAATTAATTTTGAATTTATTGATTTAATTTCACTGTGACTTTTGTGAGATTTCTTCTTCTGTTAATATGAAGACTTTGTCTGTATAGTGACCTAAAGTGACTGGTATTTATCCATTTTACCAGTTCTACTTTATCAGTGTTTTTTGCTTGCCTTCTTTTCAAGGATAAAGCTTTTTGCTCTGAACAGTATTCATGAGCACGCTAGCATAGCTATGTTTGTATTATGCTATTGGAGCGCTGACTTTCTTTTGTAAACATTCATATCAGATTCAAGTTTTTGCTACCGGGACTTATTTTTATGAATATTTTGTGATTTATTCACATTAAAGACTTTATATACTTTTTCAGACATTAGTAGTCCACTTGAGTTGTGTTTGATAGTAGGAATTGATTCAGCTGGGATGTACATTCTTGTAAGTGAGTGGGCATGATCTACGGCCAACGCCCTTCACTGCAGGTTTCGGACTGAAAACCAGAAGATTGTACACATTTTTACTCCCTTTGTCAATGTGATTATGTTTCAGTGGGACCAACAATTTATATTTTTCTTCATTTCTTGTGGTTGAAGCCCTGTTTATCATCTTTTGTGTTCAAACTCATTCCATGTGTGTCTCGTTGTTGGAGCTGTACATTTCTATTAATGGTTGGCTTGTATGTGGGATATATGAGAATTTTCAGCATCCGTTTTTGGTATTTTTGAACTTAGTTCGACCTGAGACATTGGTTTCATTGCATTGTTATGAATTTAAAAACCTAGTTGAACGTCTGTTTGGAAGTGGAGATGTTTGACTGTGGGGAACCAGCTCTATCGGATTTCCACAGTAATTGGGACTGCTAGTTTGTCTGGACTTTTCATCTTTTTATGTAGATATGTTTAGTTAGGCTACATTATTGGTCTATATAATTCATATTTATACAGGTGTTGAATGTATCAATGGCAAAATGTGCAACAGTGCAATCTTAAATGTTGTTGTTAAGACAGTGAAACAATCTTTTTTTGTGTTATCGGCAACATTTCCAGCTCAATAGCTGTAGGCCCTCAGGCTTGGTAACTACACAGGTGATACTCGCACAGGCTTAAAATTACAAGTTTTTTTTTGGTGTTACATACACACATATTCATGTGCTTTTGGTCTTGAATTATTACAACCGGACTTTATTAGTTATATCTATTAATAAATTCTCTTGTTAGGAAGAATTGCAATTGCAAAATTGTCTAATATCAGAGTATCCTTTGCAATAGGGTTGGTGTTTTAGGTTAGGTTATTTGTCAATAAACTTGACAAACATTGTAGATATATGGTTTGCTGATTCAGTTGGCCTTGCACAATATTCTGTATTATTTATTTGTTGCATATATGTTTTTATATCCATATAATTTGTGTAGAGCTATGGTCCTGTATTAAGACACAATTTATTTAAGGGTCAACATTACTACGCAAGGGTGTTTTCATCATTTATGGATACTAGTTGGCATTTTGTAGACATCAGTATTATTGTGTTTTATCATAGTGGATTGGATTAATATTGCATATGTCTTATTTATATATATATATATATATATATATATATATATATATATATATATATATATATAGATCTAGGACATTTGCTCGAGTGAGCTTGATTATAACAAATGCTATCTTTTTTTTTTTATATATATGGTCTGAGGAAGCCTCTCTGGTGAAAGCGCTTACATGCTATCTGTGTTTTAATAAAAAGATTGGATTTGATTAAGACTTAGTGGTATCTAACTTGAATTTTTTGAATTGGAAACATCTTTTGCACTTGGTCTGAATAGATGCTTTGAATGCTGACAACATCTATCTGCACAGGATTGTTCCTAAGCTGTGTTTGCTATTTGACTTATTTAAATGCTATCAGACTGAAGAAGGTATATAGTCGAAACCCGTAGGTTCTGTTAATAAACATTTTTCATATACTCTCTTATCTATTGTGCTGGTCATTTCATTTTGGTTTCTGAATACTTTTTAAGGGCCATTGCACATGCCACTTGTGGAATTATTTTTGAATTTATAGATTTAATTTCACTGTGGCTTTTGAGAGATTTCAACTTCTGTTAATATGAAGACTTTGTCTGTATAGTGACCTAAAGTGACTGGTATTTATCCATTTTACCAGTTCTACTTTATCAGTGTTTTTTGCTTGCCTTCTTTTCAAGGATAAAGCTTTTTGCTCTGAACAGTATTCATGAGCACGCTAGCATAGCTATGTTTGTATTATGCTATTGGAGCGCTGAATTTCTTTTGTAAACATTCATATCAGATTCAAGTTTTTACTACCAGGACTTATTTTTATGAATATTTTGTGATTTATTCACATCAAAGACTTTATATACTTTTTCAGACATTAGTAGTCCACTTGAGTTGTGTTTGATAGTAGGAATTGATTCAGCTGGGATGTACATTCTTGTAAGTGAGTGGGCATGATCTACGGCCAACGCCCTTCACTGCAGGTTTCGGACTGAAAACCAGAAGATTGTACACATTTTTAATCCCTTTGTCAATGTGATTATGTTTCAGTGGGACCAACAATTTATATTTTTCTTCATTTCTTGTGGTTGAAGCCCTGTTTATCATCTTTTGTGTTCAAACTCATTCCATGTGTGTCTACGTTGTTGGAGCTGTACATTTCTATTAATGGTTGGCTTGTATGTGGGATATATGAGAATTTTCAGCATCCGTTTTTGGTATTTTTGAACTTAGTTCGACCTGAGACATTGGTTTCATTGCATTGTTATGAATTTAAAAACCTAGTTGAACGTCTGTTTGGAAGTGGAGATGTTTGACTGTGGGGAACCAGCTCTATCGGATTTCCACAGTAATTGGGACTGCTAGTTTGTCTGGACTTTTCATCTTTTTATGTAGATATGTTTAGTTAGGCTACATTATTGGTCTATATAATTTATATTTATACAGGTGTTGAATGTATCAATGGCAAAATGTGCAACAGTGCAATCTTAAATGTTGTTGTTAAGACAGTGAAACAATCTTTTTTTGTGTTATCGGCAACATTTCCAGCTCAATAGCTGTAGGCCCTCAGGCTTGGTAACTACACAGGTGATACTCGCACAGGCGAAAATTACAAGTTTTTTTTTTTTTGGTGTTACATACACACATATTCATGTGCTTTTGGTCTTGAATTATTACAACCGGACTTTATTAGTTATATCTATTAATAAATTCTCTTGTTAGGAACCATTGCAATTGCAAAATTGTCTAATATCAGAGTATCCTTTGCAATAGGGTTGGTGTTTTAGGTTAGGTTATTTGTCAATAAACTTGACAAACATTGTAGATATATGGTTTGCTGATTCAGTTGGCCTTGCACAATATTCTGTATTCTTTATTTGTTGCATATATGTTTTTATATCCATATAATTTGTGTAGAGCTATGGTCCTGTATTAAGACACAATTTATTTAAGGGTCAACATTACTACGCAAGGGTGTTTTCATCATTTATGGATACTAGTTGGCATTTTGTAGACATCAGTATTATTGTGTTTTATTATAGTGGATTGGATTAATATTGCATATGTCTTATTTATATATATATATATATATATAGATCTAGGACATTTGCTCGAGTGAGCTTGATTATAACAAATGCTATCTTTTTTTTTTTTTATATATGGTCTGAGGAAGCCTCTCTGGTGAAAGCGCTTACATGCTATCTGTGTTTTAATAAAAAGATTGGATTTGATTAAGACTTAGTGGTATCTAACTTGAATTTTTTGAATTGGAAACATCTTTTGCACTTGGTCTGAATAGACGCTTTGAATGCTGACAACATCTATCTGCACAGGATTGTTCCTAAGCTGTGTTTGCTATTTGACTTATTTAAATGCTATCACACTGAAGAAGGTATATAGTCGAAACCAGTATGTTCTGTTAATAAACATTTTTTCATATACTCTCTTATCTATTGTGCTGGTCATTTCATTTTTGGTTTCTGAATACTTTTTAAGGGCCATTGCACATGCCACTTGTGGAATTATTTTTGAATTTATAGATTTAATTTCACTGTGGCTTTTGAGAGATTTCAACTTCTGTTAATATGAAGACTTTGTCTGTATAGTGACCTAAAGTGACTGGTATTTATCCATTTTACCAGTTCTACTTTATCAGTGTTTTTTGCTTGCCTTCTTTTCAAGGATAAAGCTTTTTGCTCTGAACAGTATTCATGAGCACGCTAGCATAGCTATGTTTGTATTATGCTATTGGAGCGCTGAATTTCTTTTGTAAACATTCATATCAGATTCAAGTTTTTACTACCAGGACTTATTTTTATGAATATTTTGTGATTTATTCACATCAAAGACTTTATATACTTTTTCAGACATTAGTAGTCCACTTGAGTTGTGTTTGATAGTAGGAATTGATTCAGCTGGGATGTACATTCTTGTAAGTGAGTGGGCATGATCTACGGCCAACGCCCTTCACTGCAGGTTTCGGACTGAAAACCAGAAGATTGTACACATTTTTACTCCCTTTGTCAATGTGATTATGTTTCAGTGGGACCAACAATTTATATTTTTCTTCATTTCTTGTGGTTGAAGCCCTGTTTATCATCTTTTGTGTTCAAACTCATTCCATGTGTGTCTACGTTGTTGGAGCTGTACATTTCTATTAATGGTTGGCTTGTATGTGGGATATATGAGAATTTTCAGCATCCGTTTTTGGTATTTTTGAACTTAGTTCGACCTGAGACATTGGTTTCATTGCATTGTTATGAATTTAAAAACCTAGTTGAACGTCTGTTTGGAAGTGGAGATGTTTGACTGTGGGGAACCAGCTCTATCGGATTTCCACAGTAATTGGGACTGCTAGTTTGTCTGGACTTTTCATCTTTTTATGTAGATATGTTTAGTTAGGCTACATTATTGGTCTATATAATTTATATTTATACAGGTGTTGAATGTATCAATGGCAAAATGTGCAACAGTGCAATCTTAAATGTTGTTGTTAAGACAGTGAAACAATCTTTTTTTGTGTTATCGGTAACATTTCCAGCTCAATAGCTGTAGGCCCTCAGGCTTGGTAACTACACAGGTGATACTTGCACAGGCGAAAATTACAAGTTTTTTTTTTTTGGTGTTACATACACACATATTCATGTGCTTTTGGTCTTGAATTATTACAACCGGACTTTATTAGTTATATCGATTAATAAATTCTCTTGTTAGGAACCATTGCAATTGCAAAATTGTCTAATATCAGAGTATCCTTTGCAATAGGGTTGGTGTTTTAGGTTAGGTTATTTGTCAATAAACTTGACAAACATTGTAGATATATGGTTTGCTGATTCAGTTGGCCTTGCACAATATTCTGTATTCTTTATTTGTTGCATATATGTTTTTATATCCATATAATTTGTGTAGAGCTATGGTCCTGTATTAAGACACAATTTATTTAAGGGTCAACATTACTACGCAAGGGAGTTTTCATCATTTATGGATGCTAGTTGGCATTTTGTAGACATCAGTATTATTGTGTTTTATTATAGTGGATTGGATTAATATTGCATATGTCTTATTTATATATATATATATATATATATATATATATATATATATATATATATATATAGATCTAGGACATTTGCTCGAGTGAGCAAACGTCCGAATCATTAATAACCGAACTTTGTTAAAGCATGTTACAAAAAAAAAAAAACACTACATTTACATTTTAGCAGGGGGCTTTGCCCCCCTGCATCCTCCATGGTGGGGCTGTGCCCCCAACCTCCCTACTTTAATATTCTCCCTCTGAGACCACACTACAGTGGGGAAAAGGAAAATTTCCCTTACCCGCATCATAGTACAGCCTCGGCAACAGGCATACTTACGCAAAAGTGCTTCTTCGGTAAAAAGAATTTTCACGTAAGTATGCCCGGCCGTTCGGGTTTTGGTCATTTGCTCACATGAGCAAACATCCTAGATCCATATATATATAGATATAGATATATACATATATATATATATATATATATATATATATATATATATATATATATATATATATATATATATATATATATATATATATATATATATATATATATATATATATATATATATATATATACACACACACACACACACACACACACACACACATAATATTATTCGTTATTTGGCACACATTTTGGGTCTTTATAGGTTCATAGATTCATAGGTTCATACTAGGCTATCTGCCCTAGGGCATTTATAAGCCTAGCCAGAGTGTGTGTGGCTTTCACCACCCCTTAGGATGAGAATACTATACCCATTAGTTTGCTGTGCCTCTGTCCAGCAGTGACACAGAGATGATTCCCGGGGTAAACCTACGATCTCCCATCCACTCGTCAACATTTCTCTTGAACAGAGTCAGTGAGGGGCTCTGCCTCACATGGACTGGGATTCTGCTCCATAGTGTAGGGAGTCTCTGGGTGATGAATCTGTCCCTCCAGCATGTCCTATTTATATCCGTGTTGAGGTTTAAGTCTCTTGCTCTTGTGGCTCTGGTGGATTTGGATTTTTTGAGGTGGAGCATGTCCATTAATTCCGGGTTGGACATGGCCTTGTATGTCAGGCACAGATCACCTCTGAGCAGACGGTATGTGACTGAATAGAGCTGGAGTTTCTTCAGTCGGGCAGCGTATGACATATGTTTGAGCCCCTTTATCCTTTTGGTGAGGAACTTTTGGGGTCTTTCCAACTGCTGCAGGTGTCGGGTAAGGTACATTCCGAATGGGGCGTTGTACTCAATCATTGGTCTGATAAGTGAAGAGTACAGGGGTACAATGACCTCTCCTGATCTGGATGTGAATCCCTTCATGATCAGGTGGGCAATGTAGAAGGTCTTCCTAACCACTTTGGCAATGTGAGTGTCAAAAGAGAGGTTACTGTCAACTTGGGTCCCCAGGTCCCTGTTAACGTCTTCCGTGTTTAATGGATTACCACCTATGTGGTAATTAGGGGTTACCTTGTTTTTCCCAAAGGGTATGACTATACATTTTTTGGCATTTAGCTTAAGGCCATGGCTCTGGCACCAGTTATCCATTTCTATGAGACCTCTCTGGAGGATGTCTGTGTCTGATGGAGTGTCAATTATGGTGCCCAGTTTGCAGTCATCTGCAAATTTTGTCAGCCACAATCCCCCTATGTTTGCCTGCACTTCAGAAAAATAAATGCCGAACAAGATGGGGCCCAGGACTGAGCCCTGTGGGACACCACTCGTGACCAGCTTAGAGTCTGACATGGCACCAGCAACTCTAACCCTGTGGGTTCTGTCCTTGAGCCAGTTTGCAACCCATCTTGTGACATATGGGTTTACATCTAAGCTGGTGAGCTTTTCTATGATGCCCGAGTGGGGTATTGTGTCAAACGCTTTTGCTAGGTCAAGGTAGGCTGTGTGAACTGCCTTACCCTCATCAATGGCCTTAGTGACTGTTTCGAAAAAGTCGACCAAGTTCAAGAGGCAGGATCTGCCCTTGACAAAGCCAAATTGGGTAGGATCCAGTGTCTGTAGGTCCCCAATGTCTTTATTTATGAGTTCCATTATGATCCTCTCCATAGCTTTGCAGACAAGGCTCATCAAGCTTATGGGGCATTAATTTCCAGGGTCCATAGAAGCACCACCTTTGTGGAGTGGGACCACAGTTGCCGTACACCATTCTTTGGGTACATATCCTGTAGTAAGGCTAAGATTAAACAGCAGCCTTATGTGTGGGTTTAGTTCCTCATTGAGTTTGTGTAGCACACAGCCGGGGACACCATCTGGTCCCATTGATGCTGTGTTTTTTGCTTTAGAGAGAGCAGCTCTCACCTGGGCATCTGAGATGTGTGGGAGGCTAGACTCTAATGGGATAGATATTTCTCCTTTTGGGGGGGAGGGAGGGGAGAAATTTTCACTGAACCTGTCTGCCAGTATGTTGGCAATGTCTGTGGGTTCAGTGATTTTTGTATCATTTTGGACTAATTCTGAGCATATCTGGGAGTTTCCACCCAGGTTTCTAACACAGCTAAAGAAGGCCTTATGATTGTCTTTTGTGTCATTAGCGATTTTTCTCTCAAAGTTGGCCTTGGATGATTTTATGAGTGATCGTAGTTTTTTTGCTAGTAGTGATCAGAGATGCCTTCCCTTTTAGGGATTTTGCTCTGTCATGTAGTAGCTTTCTCCTCTTGCTGAGCATGCATTTCAACAGATGTTGAGCACATGTGCTCTATGTTAAACTGATTTATATATTGTTTAGTTCACTCCTGATTTGGTTCTTATTTGGGAGTTTTTCTGCCATTAATGAGTATTGGCCTTGTTGGGGATAATTAATCTCTCTTTTATTTATCATACGTTTTTGGCCCATTGCAACCATAACTCAATACTGTTTTTCTCTTTGTCATGCATATTATTCACTGGTCTGTTTTGACATTTATATTAGATTTTACCATCATTATATTATATTGATTACATAAAGGCAACATTACTGGCATCAGATGTAGGATATACATATTTTGCAATTTATACATAACTTTTGTTGGTTCATAGGTTCATAGGTTCATAGGTTGGTACTAGGCTATTAGCCCGAGGGCCTATACAAGCCTAGCGAAATAATTCCCCGGATATTTCTTCCCACAATATTTACTTCCCTGGACCCCTATCTAGCAGGGTGACTGACATGATCCCTGGGGTGAATTTCCTATCTCCCATCCGATTGTCAAAGTTCCTTTTGAAGATGGCCAAGGAGGCACTCTGCTTGACATGTATGGGCAGTCTATTTCAGAGTATGGGGAGTCTCTGGGTCAGGAACCTATCCCTCCAGCATGTTTTGTTCATTGTGATGACAAGGTTTAGACCCCTGGAGTGTGTGGCTCTGTGGGATTGGAATTTCTTTAAGTGGAGCATATCCAATAGCTCAGGGTTTGAGATGGCCTTGTATGTCAAGCAGAGATAACCTCTGAGTAGACGATATGCCACAGAGTATAGCTGGAGTTTTTTTAGATGGTCAGCATAGGGCATCTGCTTTAGACCTGGGATTCTTTTAGTGAGGCATTTCTGCGGCCTTTCCAGCTGTTGCAGATGTCTTGAGAGGTACATACCAAACGGGGCATTGTACTCTATAATGGGTCTAAAGAGTGATGAGTACAGTGGGACAATTACCTCCTTTTCTCTGGATGAAAAGCCCTTATTGATGAGGTGTGCCACATAGAAGGATTTCCTGACTGTTGTGGTGATGTAGTTATTGAAGGTGAGACCACTGTCCACCTGTGTCCCTATGTCTCTCATCAAACTTTCAGTGTTTAGTGAACTGCCACGTATGTGATAATTCATGGGTACATGTTTTTTCCCAAAGGGGATAACTATACATTTCTTGGCATTAAGCTTGAGCCCATGGCTCTGGCACCAAGCATCTGTTTCTGTAAGGCCCTTTTGTAGAATATCTACATCATTTGGGGATTCAATAATGGCTCCCTGTTTGTAGTCATCTGCGAACTTTGTTAGGCAGAGTCCCTTAGTGTTGGCCTGTACTTCAGAGAAGTAGATGCCAAGCAAGAGCGGTCCCAGGACTGAACCCTGAGGTACTCCACTTGTCACTTGTCTGGAGCTGGATTTGGAGTCGGCTACTTTTATAGTCTGGGTTCTGTCAGTAAGCCAGTTGACAACTCATCGAGTGACATAGGGATTAATGCCCAGCTTAGTAAGTTTATCTATGATTCCAGAGTGGGGGATGGTGTCAAAGGCCTTGGCAAGGTCCAGATATGCTGTGTGGACCACCTTACCCTCATCCACAGCTCTGGGGACTGATTTGAAGAAGTCAATCAGGTTCAGGAGACAAGATCAGCCCTTCATGAACCCAAACTGTGGGGTCCAGTGTTTGAAGGTTGCCATTGTCTTTGTTTATAAGTTCCATGATAATGCGTTCCATGGCCTTGCAGATCAGGCTCGTCAGACTGATGGGATGGTAGTTCCTGAGATCCAAGGTGGATCCCCCCTTGTGGAGTGGGATAACTGTAGCTGTGTGCCACTCAGTGGGCACGAATCCTAAGGTGAGGCTATGATTAAACATGACACTTAGGTGAGGTGGCAGTTCATTTTGTAGTTCATGCATTACACAGCCCGGGATGTCATCTGGTCCTATGGATGCTATATTCTTAGCTTTAGAGAGTGCGGTTTCTATCGGTGTGTCCGTGATTACTGAAATTTGGCAATCTTTTGGTATTGTGATGGGCCCTTTAGGGGTGAGAGGGGGGTGAAGTTGGCACTAAATCAATCTGCTAGGATATTGGCAATATCCTTGGGATCAGCATTTTTAATGCCATTCTGTTGTAGCTCAGAGCAGATCTGAGCATTGCTATTTAGATTCTTGACATAACTATAGAATGCCTTGTGGTTGTCTTTAAAATCTTTGGCAATTTTATTTTCATAACTAGCTTTGGAGGATTTATGAGGGATCTCAGCTTCTTACTAAGGCTGGTAAGGGAGTTTTTTGCATCCTGGGATTTTCCTCTTTTCTGCAACAGTTTCTTCCTTCTGTTGTATAGTTTGTTTATGGCAGGGGACCACCAGATTGGCTTCTTTTTTTGGAGGAGAGCTTCTTGGTTCTATTTGGGATGGCACGATTCATGCACAAATGGATGTGCTTGTACAATGCCTTAGTATAGGATTCAGCAGTCGAACTTTCAGTTCCCATCTGCATGGGTGCCATGAAATTTGTGACCATACTTAAGTAGCATGAAGTTGGCTTTGTAGAAGTTTTTTACAGAGGTTTCCTTACTAGGGGGTGGGGGTGGGATGTGGATATCAAGGGTGATTTGCTTATGGTCAGACCTGACCAATGAGGGTGGTGACCACTGGTATGGAGCATCTATCTCCCATGTTGGTAGTGACCAGGTCTAGGATATTGGAGCCCTTGGTGGGACAGTGGATTAGTTGATCCAGGGCATTGGAATTTATGAATTCCAAGAACCATTGGGGAAAGGTGCTGGTACCCGAGTAGATTTCCCAGTTAATGGCAGGATAGTTGAACTCACCCAGTATTAGGGTGTTTGGTTGTATCTTAATATTTTCCAGTATGTTAAGAAAGGTGTAGTGAGAATCTCGGGGCATGGTGGGAGATCTGTAGCAAGCTACAGTTTGGATTGCTGTCTGACATAGTGTTAGTTGCACCTGGAGAATTTCAGATGCATTGTGTTGGGCAACTAGCCTGGAGGTGTGAATATCCTTGGTGAATATGGACACTCCTAGTGTTTCGGTCTTGGTTTGGTGGCTGAAAAGTGTGGTAAGAGTTGAAGCCTGGTATTACAAGGGCGCTCTCTGGAGTCTTGAACCAGGTCTCAGCTACTGCACAGATATCGATGTTCTCCATTTTTAGGAGTGCCTCGAGAGAGTGCATTTTGAGATTTAGACTTCTAGCATTGAGTAGCATTACCTTCAGATTTTGCATGCTTGTATCTGTTATGGTGGTGGTTTTGTCTTTTGAACCTTGTCTAGAAAAGGTACTATAGGGATGGCAAGAGCTTTAGCCAGTAACCTGAATCCTAGGGGTGACAGGTGTGGATGATCTCTGGCAAAGCATCGTGGTTTGTCGATCAAAGTGTTGAAAAAGTGGGAATGCAGAGGGAAAGACAATAGGGAAAGTAGCTAGGGATGTGCAGGATGGGTGTAGGGAAAGCCCATAGCTGTTCATTTATTCTACATATAGCAACATCCATGGACCTTATCATAGGCCTTTTCCTCTTAACTGCCAGCTCAATCCATAGCATCCTTCTCCCAGTATTCCCAGCATCACTCCTAGGCACATGCCCAAAGCAATACAATCTCACCTCTCTGACTTTGTCTCCAAGCCATGCAACCTGAGCTGACAGACTAATATACTGATTACTAACCCTATCCATCCTTGGCACACCCAGTGCAATTCCTAACATCTGGAACTCTGACAGCTCCTGTTATAACTCCTGTCTTTTTGTCAGTGCCATAATCTCCAACCCATATAACATAGGTGGCCTCACTACTATCCTGTAGACCTTCCCTTTCAGTGTTGTTAATACCCATCTGTCACAAATCCCTCTTGACACTCTTCTCCACCCAATCCACCTTGCATGCACTGTCTTCTTCACCTTTCTTCCACATTCACTGTTACTCTGAACTGTTGATCCCAAGTATTTCAAATCATATCCCTTCGCCAACTCTACTCCCTGCAGTCTCGCCATTCCTCTAGCCTCCTCTCATTCACACACATATATTCTTAGTCCTGATGCCCCTTTTCACTGTCCTCTGTATAGCATAACTCCACCTCTCCAGGGTCTCCTAAACCTGTTCTTACTCTCAATGCAGATTACAATATCATGTGCAAACATCATAGTCTATAGGAACTCCTGTGTGAGCTCATGTGTCAACCTGTCCCTCACCACAGCAAAGAGATGTCATGATGTTTGCACATACAATAAAAATAATGTCGCTGTTTGTTTTGTATTGGATAAGGTGACATCTACCTGTCTGCCAGGCCAGTGTATTCCCATGGCCTGTTGTGATGAATACATATCCAATAAACTGATATAGCTAATGACATCAGCAGTGTCTGTTGAAGATAAGATGACAATGTCTCATAAGCTGCTGTAAAATGCTCTGTATACTGTCTACAACAGCTCACACACACTAAGTTGACTGCCGTGACATTAGGGCCCCTACTTATCTATCTTAAGACTACAGAACACAGAACCTAATGCATATGCCATGGCACAACTCTGATTTTAATAAGACTGCAGATGAACATATATTAGATGACATCAGCAGGCCCTGTGTGTGATAAGAGGTTGCAGGCCTTCTACAAATGGTTGATTTTGGAAACACATAAACAATACAAAACCATACCATTTGACAAGTCAGTGTGGGATGCACACTTCCACTCTTCTTTATGGAGACAAACACAAACCAAGTTGACTGCAATAAGATTAGAACCCCTACCTAGCAAGTTTACAGACTACAGTATTTAAAGCACAAGCCACAGCACAAGTCTGAGTTGCACAAGACTGCAAGTGAACTTATAGTAGACTACTATAGATGACATAATGAAGGAATGTGGGGAACACCAGGTTGGAAGACCTGAATAGGTACATCACTCCTTAGTGTCATCTGAGGCTAGTACACTATCAGTAGTATACTGCTTAGAAGCCTGGCTTTGTAACACACAAGTCCATTATTGAGCATTTTTAGATCTTTGACTTTGGCAGTGCAATCCTGTGAGCACAACTATATGGCCATGTCCATGAGGGAGAACAGAATATTATATAGTGCACCTTGTTTTGTGTTACATGTATGTGTTGTATAATTAAGGAGATCCCATGATTGTAATGATTGTTGTTTAGGTTGGTGGTGAGGAAACACATTGATGGTTATTAAGTTTCTATACAGATTGTTGTACTGTACCCTCAGTTTTCAATGTTTCCACATGTAGCCTTAGGTCACACAAAGCATCTGGGAAATATAGAACAGTAAGAACACAGATCTACGTATGTGATGGTCTATGTATGTGATGTAATAGTTAGCACACCTCTTAAACTGTTTGAGCAAGAAATCTGGACAAAGCCATAATTAATGTAGGAATAAAGCAAAAAATAGGGTCAGTGTTTAAATATTGCCCTTAAAACTTAGAATGTTGATGGAATAATAGGTTTTGCATTAACATTAATTTTCTGAAGTGTATGACATCCACAAATCAAATGTATGTCATTATTTTCTGACTTCATTCTCAATGATTTAAATCTAATTTTGAAGAACCCAACCTTTTCTGAGGAACAGACTAAAATTATGATGTAAAAATATGGACATTCTTCACAAATGTGGTCAGTTGAGAGGTATTAGAGATAGGCATAGTAAAATGCAATAATTATTGTGCTGTATATGCATACGCTTTTCTCTTACCTATTTGTGCGTAGGTAAGCAGTGCACAAATGCGAGGTGCATTGCTAACCTCCAGCCTTCCTATTATGTAATGTACTGTATACATCCTACTGCAGCCTACTCGAATCACTACTCCAGGCCATGATTTCCCAATTGCTAAAGGCAATAATTGAATGTATTTGGTTTCAGTTATTGCCAGTCTGACATAACTCTTATCTACTTATTCCCTCTTTTCTGCAGTTTTGCTCTTCGTACAAAATCTTTAAACATTATTAAAATTGTTTGCAGCATATGACGTATTGTGAAAATGTGTACTACAAATATAAACATGAAAACATTATGGAACAGAGAGTCACAGTCTGTACAAAACATTAACTATTGCAAAACACCTACAAAACTTCAACTTACATCAGGATTTGAACCCTCAAAACCATTAATGCTTTATCAAACCAAATGGGTGGCTTAGTCCTTTTGACCACAGTAGCAGTTTCCCAGAACTAGGGTCATTCCTCACACAACCACCTTCATAAAATGTACACTGCTATCATACCTTGCACTGAATATTGTACAAGTACTTCTCTGAATTTTACTTTGGCATAGAGCAATTAGTAGGCACAGTTCCTGTCATAATTATTATTATGAATATGCATTTCTCTGTCTTGCTATCCTGTTTCTGTAGGTGGGGGTAAACACATTTACTGTTAGAATACAAACTAGTCTGAAGTCAGAAACTGTAATGGACTAGACTCACTTTCTAACTTTTCTTTTGCATGATGTACCAGTATTCACCTGAGGTTGGACTGTCTGAATGTTCCATGCCTGATGCATAATAATTACATATGGTAACATTGTAGTAATATGTGTCTGTACTCACACGTTAGCTTAAATTCACTACCAAAGCACCACTATATATTTGCAAACTGTAACAAGGTAAGGCATACACAGATATGTCAAAATAGTCTTCAACACTACAGTCTAGGTTCAGGCCTTACCATGCAAATTCAGCAGTTGACACAGCTTTAATTCAGGGCTGACTCTGTCTGATGCAAGGAGTACACAACCAGGATATATAGACATAAAGACTGTGTGAGATGCCTGGCATCAATATTAATATGCGTATGTGAGTAGGAGGAAGGTATTACACCCTAGGTGCCTAGGTGGTCAGTGAATGTGCTATGTATTGTCTTAGTCAAAGCACAGGCATACTGAGCACACCTACATCTACCTGCAGGGACAGCAGCTGGGGGTTCCTCCACTGAGTCATCTTGTGATGGCGGCTGTGGTGACCTAGGCATTGGTTGGCGGGATGTGTGCCCCTTACCCTAGCTGAGCCCATTGAAGCTGTTTCCACAGGATCAGATTGTGCAGCATAGCACAAACTGTGAATATTTTTATACATGTGCATGTAGTATACAGCAAGGCTTCCATGGATATATCTAGCTACTGGAATTGTGACTTTAGAAGCCCAAACACACACTCTATAATGTTTCTAGTTTGTGCATGTGCCTCAATATGGAATTCTTCCATGGGTGTGTGTGCATTTCTGATGGGTGTCATCATCCACACTTCAAGTCCGTAATCAGCATCCCCAATTAAATGGCCCTCTTGGATGTTCCCCCAGCAAACATCTGGTACAGTTGTGATTTGGGCCAGATATGGGAGTTGTGATACCCACTAGAGTTGCCAGCACACACATTCAATATAATCTCCTGGGCATTGCACATTGCTTGAAAGTTGAAGGAGTGGTATCCCTTGCAGTTAGTGTAGATTCTACCCTGCCCACCAGGTGATGCCTTGATGTGTACATGAGTACAATCTATGGCACCCAGTACTTCAGGGTAGTGCAATACACGATAGAACTGTTGCATACTGCTGGTCATATCCTCAGCAGTAAGGGGAAAATATATGTAATCACTGGCATGTATAAGCATAGAATCCAGGAACTGGTGGAGTATCCTGGATGCTGATGCCTGTGACACACCCGTCATGTCCACAGTTGTTTTTTAAGCATACCTGTAGCTAATATTCTAAGGGCTACACATACCCTAGTTTCCACTGGAATGGATTCCCCTCAGTTACATCTGGCTCTGAGTTGAGGCTGGCAGATCTTAGAGTTCTTGTAATGTGTCCCTATCCACCCTGTAGTGCTCTACAATCTCCAGCTCATATAGCACCTGGAAGGTTACCCTGGGTCTGAACAGTCTTCTCCTTCTCAGCCTAGGCCTGTTGTCATCAGCATCAGTGACTTCAGCCTCTAGCACATACAGATGTAGAATAGCTGTAGCAGCCCCTAGCATTATGTCAGTTAAAATTTTCCAGTCTCTACTCCAATGTTGTTGAAGCATTGAGGTAAAACCAGAATGTAGGCTGCATGCATACCTTCTACATTTTTTGAGTAGGAACACCAATTGGGATTGGATAATTTAAATGAAATTCACCTGCTTAGAATATAAATAAGTTTTAAAACTACTGCTGCTGTGCACAGTATTGAGCTCTGTGCATCAACACGCAGCAGACCACAGTTGTGCATAATGAACAAAGTTACGTGATACACTTCCTGATGTCATCAACAGCCATGGAAACATAAGCACCATGTATGAGCTTACACGGAGTGAACAGCCCTACATGGTCCCTGTTTTTTATGATTCAAGAAATCCACTGCTTTTTTTTACATCATTTGCATAATAACCATGCTCACAGCCTGGAAATTACATGTATAGTAGCCGTATAAGCTGCGCAACAGTACAAGAGCATAGAGTTAGAGACACAAGGCAGGGTATTACTGTATCGGTTGTGGCACTATGTCATACCCATCTTTTAAATAACATATTCCTTTTCAAATGTTTTGAGCATAGCGGCTCACTATGCAAACTTGTGATTAAAAAAAAAGTTATAGTGATCTGACACACACACCTGATTCTTTTGTACATCCTCAGCCATTAAATGCATGTTTTGCAGGTTGTCATGGGCATTCTGTCCATATTTCAGGATTTCTACATGATCTTGCTTCCATGTAGGCTCCTGTATGCGTAAAATTTCTTTGTACACTTCCAACAAGACACGGAGCCTACGTGACTGCATGGGATCATTAGTATAAAATTCAGCTACTTAAGCTGAAATTTGCACTGCACTAAACTTTCCGGCTATGTGTGAGATTGTGTGCCACTACACAGAGTTTATTGAATCTAAAACTCTTTGTGCCCATGTTAGTGTTGTGGTGCAATGTTAACACGGAAAAATTTCCATGTTAGATATATGGACCAACTTCTCATCACTGAAAGTACACCTTATCGAACACCAGAAAGCCAACTCCTCTTTAGTGAAAGTGCAGTTCAACAAAAACTCAATATCATGAGCCACACATAACCAAAATAGAACAAGACTAACAGAAACACTGCAAACACATTTTTGCAGGGGCAAAATCCCCCTTATATATATATATATATATATATATATATATATATATATATATATATATATATATATATATATATATATATATATATATATATATATATATATATACATATATATATACATATATATATATATATATTAACTCTGAGATTGCACTACAGTGGGAAAGAAGGTATATTTCCTTATCCTCACTGTACAGCGATCTATATCAAACAGTTCCATCTGCAGTATAGGTTCCCCTCCCTTTACAAATTTCAATAGCAATGAAAAAGCACCGCAACTGTTCTGACACAGCATCCCGGAACTGCTGACTGCTGTTAGGTTACGTGTGGTTTGCAATAGTGAGCTTTCATTGAACTGCACTTTCGCTAAAGAGGAGTTGGCTTTCTGGTGTTCGATAAAAGTGTTCTTTCAGTGAAGAGAAGTAGACCCATATGTATGTGTGTGTCTATATATGTATCATGACACAGTTGGTCAAAATATGTAATAGTCAACCTTCGGGAGACTGACTGTTACATGATCCAGGAGGATTTCTCTTTCATTACTGTTGTGTGACCATGGAGTTAGCATATTTAATTTCCAGGGTTATGTGGGCAAAGTCCCCCTCCCAAAAACTGATTTTAAGTGGTTGCAAATGTAATTCATTTGTTTACACTTGCAACCATTTTAGTTAGATTTGGGGCAGCAATGAATGTAACAACAGATGAGGTTGTTACATTTTTTTTTGTTTCTTACATACTCATATGTGTGATGTGTGTGTGTGTGTGTGTGTGTGTGTGTGTGTGTAAATATACACACACAGACACACATATATAATTATGGTTCAACTCAAATGTAGAATAAGCATTTGGTAGACGTTTTTGTGGATGTAGAAAAGAGAGAATGGACAAATGAGTGAATGCACATTTGACAGAATCACATATTGTTGAATTTAGTTTTATATAGTGTAGGTAATCAGGGCTGTGCAGCAAAATGAAGGAATGAAAAAGTGGTGGTTGTTAAAATGTTCAAGACTGTGTTATAGCTGTTGTGAATATTTAAGTGTTCATAGATTACTGTAAGGTTAGGTAAGGTGAAAGAGTCAGTGTTGGGCATATTTTGTGTTGTGTGTCTGTTCTGTGTCCTTTTGTCTTGCTTAGTGGTATATATGCTTTGTGTTGTGTGTGTTCTGTGTCCTTTTGTCTTGTAATGTAATATGTAGTATTAGGGTTAAGGTTAGGGTTACAGTAATTGTTAAACAAGGGGGTCGATTCAGTGTTTTACACATTTTGTGTTGAGTGTATGTTCTGTATCCATTTTTGTGCAGTGGTACTGTTAGGGAAAGGGTTTTTAGCAATGTAATATGTAGGATTATGGTTAGAGCAAGGGCTAGGTAAAGGAATAGATTCAGTGTTATATATGCTTTGTAATTTGTGTCTGATTGTTTGTGTGTTCTTGGTCCTTTTGCCTTGTGCAGTGGTATTGTTAGGGAAGGGATTTTAGTAAGGTAATCTGTAAGGTTAGCGAAACAGTGTGTTGTGTGTGTATATGTGTGTGTTCTGGGTCCTTTTGTCTTATGCAGTAGTGTAGTTAGGGAAAGATCTTGCCTCCTAGTCTACAACCAAGTGTGTTATAATGCTTGCAGTAACTCTCTGGGAATATTTTACTTTTTTTTTGCTTCTTGTTGATAATTCTGTTTATTATTTCCAATTTACTGAGTGATACGTTGTACTATATCCTTATATTTTCATTACATGCTCTACAGTTTGTCCTGATTTCTCCGATAATGAATTTCTTCCACATTGGTTGTGTTTACCTTACAGCTTCTGTATGTTCTCTGCTACAAAGTTTATACTACTATTGTATACCCTGTCTATCAGTATTTTATCTTTGAGCATGTGTGTGTGTGTGTGTGTGTGTGTGTGTGTGTGTGTGTGGTATTCCAACTCTGGGATTGAACTACTGCAAGGAAAAGGGAAATATCCCATTCTGCGCTGTATGCAGATCTCCGTTCACAATGTCTGAATGTATGAAATTTGATCTTTCAGGATATTGGCATTGTAAAGTGTTTATATAGATATATATATATATATATATATATATATATATATATATATATATATATATATTTTGCAAATTTTAGCCAGTCCTGGATGTTTTTCTGTGTAAGAAAAGGCTTCTGTCTTGCAACCCTACCCCATGGCCCAAACATATGGAGAATATGGGAGATTGTTGTCACATGTAGTACACAACCAGTATTTGCCAGAAATTCTTGCAACTCCTTCAGTGTTACTGTAGTTCTCTTGGCAGCCTCCCTGACCAGTTTTTGTCTTGTCTTTTCATCAATTTTGGAGGGACATCCAGTTCGTTGCAACATCACTGTTATCCCATATTTCCTCCACTTTTTGATGACTGTCTACACTGTGTTCCATGGTATATCCAATGCTGTGGAAATTTTTTTTACCCTTCATTTTACTGATACCTTTCAACAATGAGATTCCTTTGATGATTTGTAAGCACTGTGCGAACCATGGCTTTTGCTGTGGAAGGCAACTGAGTAAACTGTCAGTAAAATCCTGCTAGGACAGCTGAACTTTATTTGAGGTTAATCAGAGTCTCTTTAATTGATAGCAAGTGTGTACCCAAGAACACCGGATGCTGTAATTAAATCAAAAGGTGCTTCAACAAAGTATTAGTTTAAGAGTGTGCATACTTATGCAACCAGCTTATTGTTTATATTTTTCTCCGTAACAGATTTGTTGTGGTCGTATTTTTTTTATAACACAAAAACCTGGTATTTTAACAGGGGTGTGTAAGCTTTTTATATCCACTGTACACACACACACACACACACACACACACACACACACACACACACACACATATATATATATATATATATATATATATACACACACACACACACACACACACACACACACACACACACACATATATATATATATATATATATATATATACACACACACACACACACACACACACACACACATATATATATATATACACACACACACACACACACACACACACACACACACACACACACACACACACACACACACACACACACACACACACACACACACACACACACACACACACACACACACACACACACACACACACACACACACACACACATTTGTGTTGGTCTCACCCCAATCCATGTCTATGACCAGTGAGGAGACTAACAACCCTGGCACAGTGTCATATTGTTGCTGTGGAGAGTATCCTAATGTATCCCAGCCCTTGGCACCCCTGCAGGATCTGCTTAAGCACTGCATTTGTAGATGTATTTGTGTGTTCATGCATGCTTAAACATTTACTAAACAGCTCACTGCTTAGGTTGCCTCCTTCCTTCTCCCACAGGATCATTATACCTTGATCGGCTACTCACTCCCACCCTCTTCTTTGTGGCTCTTCTTGTGCCAGTGCCACTAGATGCACATGGGTTTAGGAGCCTCTTTAACATTAAATATGATAGATTTTAGGTATACTGCCTGGAAGGCTTACTTTCGAAAGAAACTGCTTTAAGAAACCTTTTAATGTGGTTGCATCAGTCATAGTTTTGCTTGAAGACACTAAACATGCAGAATTTTTGTTTCTGCATCATTCCATACTCAGGTAGTTAAATGGCCACTTTCTAACTCCACCTAGTTAGTGACTCTATTGCCAGAAAGTACAGTTTTCTGGGAAATACAACTAACATTTTAGAATTTACTCCTAGGTTTTCCTATGAAAAACTTCAGTTCCTAGACATAGAAATATATAAAGTGAACAATAAATTTAATTCTAAGATTTTTAGGAAGGATAAATTTTCAGATTCATATCTTCATTTTGAAAGTGCACACCTATTCCACTATAAAATAAATATTATTAAGGGACAATATGCTCACGCTAGTAGGATGACCTCAGCAGAAATGGATTTTGAAAAAGACTGTAACTTTCTAGAAGTTTTATTCAAAGAAAGGGGTTACCCCATGACAATGATACAAGATGTTAAGAAAGAGGTCACAGAAGGGAGAAAGGAAAGGTTTAGACCCATCCTAGGAGAATCCATAGCACGTGAAGGTATAGAAATGAGAACTTGTCAAGAGTAAAATTTTAGTAATGCATTTATAATGAAGTACAATGGAAGTGCAAATTCAGTTAGAAAAAACATTCAAAATGAATGGGAAAGGTTTGTGGGGTTGACAGATGTAGGTGACATTCCCAAAGAACCTGTTAAAGTCATTTATAGGAAGGGACAGAATTTAAAATGTTTATTGGAACAGGATGGTAGACAGGTTAATATGGTTAGAAAAAAGAAAGGAACAGTTAAATGTGGCCATTGTTGACAATGTAAATATATAGTGAACAAAGAAAAAAGTTTTCATAGCTTGTAAACATAAGTGTCTAGAAGGAATGGGATTCTCAAATTGTCATTCTTTTAGTTTAGTTTATCTGGTGATTTGTGAAGAATGTGAGTCTTTCTATGTGGGGAAGATAGAGCGAACAATGAAAAAAAAATTTACAAACATCACTATGATTTTGAAAATAAAAAAGAAAATAATGTTTTATTTAAACATCTAAAAGAATGTGAGAATGCAATTTTTTTTTTGTCCTAGAAGGAGTTAAAAATGACCTAAGAGGGGGCTTTAGGAGGAGAAAATAGAGTATAGGCAACTATGGTGGTAAATAGCATTGCAAGCTAATGTCCCCCTGGTCTTAATGAGAATATCTCTAAAGCATCCCTTTTAAAATTGAGAGCTACAAAATTATGATGTGAAGTGAATATATTGTTTTTTTTAAAACATGTAATAATGAACCAATGATTTTTTTTAGGAGATTTTATTGTAATGGTGGTGGTTGGTTGTTAGAGGGAGCCCTTACATTATTATTTTTTTTTAATAAAATGTATATTTATGGCTTGTATAAGCGCTAGCTATACTAGTGGTTCAGTGATAGAATTTTTGCCAACTACACGAAAGTTTAGGGTTTGGTTCCCAGCCAATGCACCAATAGTGTAAGTGGCTGTTATAAAGACCTGGTTTGTACATAATATGATTTACTTACACTGGTTTATAAAAACTTTTAAACGTATTATAAGTATTTAATTAGAAATGTTATTAAAGTGTGTATTTGTTTATTTTTTTAATAGTTTAAGGACTAATTGATGTTTGTAATAGTTTTAATTAGATAAGTGATGGGAATTATAAAAGAAAGGTAGTATGGGATACATTGCATCTGATGAAGTCTTTGTATTGAGGACAAAAATGCGATGATTTAACTTAAGTGTTTATGTGTTTTATGTATTAAAGATGTGTTTTTCAATATTTGGTTGTGGACTGCTGTTTCTACCTCATGGGTGCTAATTTGGACTTTGATTACTGGTATTTGAATTTTGGTCCCTTTTCCATTCCTTTTTTGGTTTTAATTGTCATTAATCTTCCATACTGCTGTTCCATTCATTATAAAAGATCAGTTCGTTATTCATACATCAGTTGCAGATGCTTCAGACAATAGCCATTGCTATGACATGGTAGATGCATGCAATACCCAGCTATATGTAGGGAATCCACTCATAATAGTGTGGTGTTTGTATGTGTTTTTATCTGTATGGCTAATACCTACATCAGCCAGAGATGCTTTACTCAAGTGTATCTCATTTGGCACAGTGAAGTCCCGCACCTCTTGTAGGCCATACAGAACTGTTTTTTGGGATGCATACCCATTAGAATTTGACAGTGCAGACTTCCCCTCAAGGTGCTCTACTAGATGCTTCTGTGATACATCTTTCTGAGTTGCACCCAGTAAATACACAGCTCAATGACAACATTGATGGCATGGGTTTGATTCTTGCAAGTGGGGATTGTGAATTATGTGTCCTGCAAACCTATCAGCTAGCCAGGATTGGCCTGATTTCAACTCTACTTTTAATACTGTCCATCTTAACCCATCCAAAAAGTGGTCATTTTTTGGGGAAGGGAGTGATAAATTTCCCTTACATAATACTTACAATCATTACAGATGTACATGTTTGTTACTACAGAACATGTATAATTTACATTCACATGCCACAGATTAATGGTCATTAATATTTTAAAAGTGCCCATGATTGTGCCTGTTTCTGTCTACATTTGTCCAGGAGTCTGTTGCCTTGTGTCACTGATTGGTTGAGAGTTATGGTGACATGTCAGTCATATTCAAACAAGTCAATTTGCAGATCTTCTGAGTAAGCACATACTCCCTATTGTATATCCCATCCTTACTAAATGTCCTCTCCATTGAGCATGTCAGTGATGTTCATATGACAACCGTTCACCTCCGTTGGCATGTAAATTTGTGTGATGATCAGATATATGCTATCATGTTAGATTATATATTATACTCACACAGGAGGTGTAAACAGCAGTGTGCACAGTGCTGTCTACATATGTGCTTAATTTTATGCTATTGACTTGTCTTGGAAGCATACATAGGTTCATAGGTTCATAGGTAGGTACTAGGCTATCTGCCCAAGGGCAATTACAAGCCTAGCCAGAGTGTGTCGGCTTTCACCGCCCCATTGATTAATTAACTGAGCCTCTGTCAAGCAGAGCCAATGAAGTGATCCCAGGGGTGTATTTTCTGTTACCCATCCACTCGTCAAGGCTTCTCTTGAAGAGTGCTACTGAGGGCTCTACCTAATATAGTTAGGAATTTTGTTCCAAAGCATGGGGAGTCCCTGTGACAGGAATCTATCCTTCCAGCATGTTCTATTTATTGTTGTGGTGAGGTTTAGCTCACTAGAGTGCATAGCTCGCAGTGACTTGGATTTCTTTAGGTGGAGCATGTCCATCAATTCTGAGTTGGACATGGCTTTGCAAGTCAGGCAGAGATCACCTCTGAGTAAGCGATTTGCCACTGAGTACAGCTGAAGTTTTTTCAGTCGGGCTGCATAGGACATATGTTTGAGGCCAGTAATCCTCTTGGTGAGGTGCTTTTGTGGTCTTTCAAGCTGTTGGAAGTGTCTTGTAAGGTACATCCCGAATGGGGCATTGTACTCTATGATGGGTCTGATGAATGATGAGTAGAGGGGCACTATAACCTCTTTATTTCTAGATGCGAACCCCTTAGTAATTAGATGGGCCACATAGAAGGATTTCCTAACTACTTAGGTTCATAGGTTCATAGGTAGATACTAGGCTATCTGCCCTAAGGCATTTATAAGCCTAGCCAGGGTGTATTTGGCTTCCACCTCCCTATTAGATTAGCCTACTGTGCCTCTGTAAAGTAGGTCACAGAAGGTACCCTTTTAAGATTAGTTTACTGTGCCTCTGTCTAGCAGGGACACAGAAGAGATCACAGGGGTGAATTTGCGATTTCCCATCCACGCATCAAGATTTCGCTTGAAGACGGTGAGTGAGGGGCTATGTCTAACATGAACTGGGATTCTATTCCAGAGTGAGGGGAGCCTCTGGGAAATTAATCTGTCCCTCCAGCATGTCCTATTATTTTTGTGCTGAGGTTTAGGTCCCTGGAGCGTGTAGCTCTAAGGGACTTGGATTTTTTGAGGTGGAGCATGTCCATTAATTCTGGGTTTGACATGGCTTTGTACGTCAGGCATAGATCGCCTCTGAGTAGGTGGTAAGCAACTGAGTAGAGCTGGAGTTTCTTTAGTCGAGCTGCATAGGACATCTGTTTGTAGCCCATGATTCTCTTGGTGAGGTACTTTTGGGGTCTCTCCAGTTGCTGCAGGTGTCGGGTAAGGTACATCCCAAAAGGGGCATTGTATTCAATTATGGGCCTGATGAGTGATGAGTAGAGGGGCACAATGACCTCTCTTGATCTAGATGCGAACCCTTTCGTGATAAGGTGGGCTATATAGAAGGTCTTTCTAACCACTTTGGCAATGTGATTATCAAAGGAGAGATTACTATCGACGTTGGTCCCCAAATTCCTAATTACTTTTTCCGTACTTAATGGATTACCACCTATATGGTAATTTGTGGGCACCTTGTTTTTCCCAAAGGGGATGACTATGCACTTTTTAGCATTTAGCTTGAGGCCATGGTTCTGGAACCAAGCATCCGTCTCTGTGAGACCCTTTTGGAGGATGCTTGTGTCAGCTGGAGATTTGATTATGGCTCCCAGTTTGCAGTCATCAGCGAACTTTGTCAGCCATGATCCCCCTGTGTTAGCCTGAACCTCAGAGAAGTATATACCGAACAAGAGAGGTCCCAGAACTGAGCCCTGTGGGATGTCACTTGTAACTGATTTGGATTCAGACATGGCACCTGCGATTCTGACCATGTGGGTTCTATCTCTGAGCCAGTTTGCAACCCATCTTGTGATATAGGGGTTGATATTTAAGCTGGTAAGCTTATTTATGATGCCCGAGTGGGGTATTGTGTCGAAGGCTTTTGCGAGGTCCAGGTAGGCTGTGTGGACTACCTTGCCCTCATCTATGGCTTTGGTAACTGTTTCAAAAAAATCAACTAGGTTTAAGAGGCAAGATCTGCCCTTAAAAAAGCTGAATTGGGTAGGGTCCAGTGTCTGGAGGCTCCCAATGTCTTTGTTTATGAGTTCCACGATAATGCGCACCATAACTTTACAGTCCAAACTAGTCAGGCTTATGGGGCGATATTTTCCAGGGTCCTTTGTGGCACAACCTTTGTGGAGTGGGACCACTGTAGCAGTACGCCATTCTTTGGGTACATATCCTGTAGTAAGGCTAAGTTTGAACAGTGACTTAATGTGAAGGTTCAGTTCTTCTTGGAGCTCATGTAAGACACAGCCTGGGACACTGTCCGGTCCCATAGATGCTGTGTTTTTTGCTTTGGAGAGGGCAGCTTTCACCTGTGCATCTGTGATGTCAGGGAGGTTACATTCAGTTGGGATAGGTATTTGCTCCTTTGGGGGGGAAGGGGGGGAGAAGTTTGCACAGAATCTGTCAGCCAGGATGTTGGCTATGTCTGTAGGTTCGGTATATTTTGTACCGTTATGCAACAATTCAGAGCATATCTGGGAGTTTCTGCCCATGTTCCTGACATAACTAAAGAAGGCCTTGTGATTATCTTTAGTGTCTAGGGCAATTTTTCTTTCGAAACTGGCCTTTGATGATTCTATGAGAGATCAAAGTTTCTTGCTAATACTGATCAGGGATGCCTTCCCTTTTTGGGATTTTGCTCTGTCATGTAGTAGCTTCCTCCTTCTGTTGTATAGCTTATTTATGGCCGAGGTCCACCAGACCGGTCTCCTGTTTTTGGAGGAGTAAGTCTTGGTTTTATTTGGGATAGCACAATCCATGCATTCCTGCAGGTGCTCATAGAATGCATTTGTAAAGGATTCTGCGGATTGGGCTGTATTATCCTCTGGCCCAGGGGCTTTGAAGGATTCCACCTCAGTCTTGAGAAGTGCAAAGTTGGCTTTTGAGAAATTCTTTACAGTGATTTCCTTGGCTGGGGGTGGGGACGGGATATGGATGTCCAGGGAAATTTGTTTATGGTCTGATTTTACCAATGAGGGGTTTACCTCTGGTGTGGAACATAGAGTCCCCATGTTGGTGATGACCAGGTCCAATATGTTGTTCCCTCTTGTGGGAGTGGTGACCAGTTGTTCCATTGTGTTAGAGTTTATAAATTCAAGGAACTGTTGGGCGAGGGTATTTGGGCTTAAGTAGTTTTCCCAGTCAATGTTTGGGTAGTTGAAGTCACCCAATAACATAGTGTTTGGAGAGACCTTCATATTCTCCAGTGTTCTCAGGAATGCCAAGTGGGGTTCCTGTAATAGGGAGGGTATTCTGTAGCAGGCTACAAACTGAAAGGCAGTTTTGCCCACTGTTAGTTGCACATGGATGGTTTCTGATGCTTCGTGCAGTGCCACTAACCTGGAGGTGTAGGTATCTGATGAATATAGATACTCCCCCTCCTTTTGTGCTTCTGTCTGAGTTTTGGGGCCGAAACGCATGGTATGAGTTATAACCTGGTAGTGCTGGAGTGTTGAACCAGGTTTCTGTTACTGCACAGACATCGATTTTCTCCATACTGAGGAGAGCCTTGAGTGTGTGCATCTTGAGATTTAGACTTCTGGCATTGAATAGCATTAACTTTAGTTTTTTTATCCTTGGGTTGTCTATGGAGGTAGTTTGTCCTTTGAGCCTTGCCTAAAAAAGGCACTAAGGGGGTAGCAAGAGCTTTGGCCAATGTACGAAAGCCTAAGGGTGACAGGTGCAAGCCATCCCTAGCGAAGCAACGTGGCTTGTCAAGCATGTCATCCAACGCTGACAGACACTGGATCCCTTTGAATGACACCAATACTTTAGCCAATTGTTTAAACTGATCATTTTGTCTTTATACTGTGGCATCATTCTTGGTGAGGGCAAGATGCTACTCAAGGTCAGGGTCATACCAGTCTGGGCTACATGGTCAGAGAGCTCCTCTATGTCTCTTTTCATGTAGTCCAGGGAGGTACGTCTCAGGTCATTCACACCAGCATGGACAATGATGGAGTCATACTTGTACTTGCTTTGGAGTGACCTGAGTGCTTGCATTATGTGGCAGATCCTGGCACCCGACAGGCAGCTTACAGTGACCTTCTCCTTGTTCAGTCTGGTGAGTGGGATGTCAGTGTGCCGGACAATAGAGTCCCCTATAACAAGTGTATTTGGTGTGTTGTTTGGCCTTAAGGGCTGTGACTGTGAGGCACACTGATTTTGTGAGATATGTGATTCGTGGGTATTGTTGAGAGGTGGCTGTTGCTTGGATATCTGCTTAGGAGGTCTTTGCTGTTTAGGCAGATTTTTATTTAGAGCCTCCGAGTATGTTTTTGTGTGTTTATGTGTTGGGTATGCAGATGCAATAGGTTTATGTGAGACTGGATTTGTGGTGTGGGTGGTTAACTTTTCCTCCTGACTGACTGTGCCAGTCTTGGGTTGAGAGAGCTCTGCCTCCAGTTTGGCTGTGTAACTCCATCTCTCACATGTATTAGAGTTTGTTGGAAGGAGGAGAGGGTTGTCTGTGTACATAAGGCAATTGTAACATTGCCTCAAAATTCCCAGATTCACCAGCTGGACTAGAGAGTAACCTTGAAACTGACCCTTGGACATACCAGATTAGTATAGGGAACTGGTTTCTTACTGATCAGATTAGGGAAGGGAACTGATTTTTCACTTGATCAGGAAGGACCAATCGGGAGCCTAATACTTATTTTTGGCAATATGAATGTCAAAGGAGAGATTACTATCTACCTGGGTCCCCAGATCTCTTATTACCTCTTCTGTATTAAGGGGGCTGCCACCTATGTGGTAATTCATGGGTGTTTTGTTTTTCCCAAATGGGATGACTATGCATTTTTTGGCATTTAGCTTGAGGCCATGACTTTGACACCAGGTGTCTGTCTCAGTAAGGTCTTTTTGAAGGATGTCCGTGTCAGCAGAAGAGTCAATTATGCCTCCCAGTTTGCAGTCATCGGCGAACTTGGTTAGCCATATTCCTCCTGTGTTTGCCTGTACATCTGAGAAATATATGCCGAAGAGTAGGGGTCCAAGAACCGAGCCTTGTGGGACACCACTTGTGACTGGTTTAGAGTCGGACCTGGAGCCCGCTATTCTTACTGTGTGAGTTCTGTCTATAAGCCAGTTGGAAACCCATCTTGTGATGTAGGGATTTATGTTCAGGCTGGTGAGTTTTTCTATAATACCCGAATGAGGAATGGTGTTGAACGCCTTGGCGAGATCATGGTAGGCTGTGTGAACCACCTTTCCCTCATCTATGGCCTTGGTGACTGTCTTGAAGAAGTCAACCAGGTTAAGTAGGCATGATCTGCCCTTAGCAAAGCTGAACTGGGTTGGGTCAAGTGTTTGGAGGTTCCCAATGTCTTTGTTAATGAGTTCTATGATGATGCGCTCCATAGCCTTGCAGACCAGGCTAGTCAGGCTTATGGGGACATAGTTACCAGGGTCAGTTGTGGCCCCTCCTTTGTGGAGCAGAATAACTGTTGCTGTGCACCATTCTATGGGCATGTAGCCTGTGGAGAGGCTGAGGGTGAACAGTGTGTTTAGGTGGGGGGGGTTAGTTCATTCTGTAGTTCGTGCAAGACACAGCCTGGGACACCATTTGGCCCCATTGATGCTGTGTTTTTGGCTTTTGAAAGGGCTGTTTCAACCTGTGCTTCTGTGATTTCTGGGACACTACACTATTCCAGTATTGTTGTGGGCCCTTTTGAAGGTGAGAGGGAGGTGAAGTTTGCACTGAATCTATCTGCTAGTATGTTGGCAATATCAGTAGGTCCAGTATATTTTGTGCTATTTTGCACTATCTCAGAGCATATCTGCGAGTTGCCACTTAAATGCTTGACATAGCTAAAGAAGGCTTTGTGGTTATCTTTTGAATCTTTGGCTATTTTTCTTTCAAAGTTAGCCTTGGATGATTTTATGAAGGACCTTAGTTTCTTACTGATACTGATCAGGGATGTCTTTCCTTCTTGGGATTTGCTTTTTTCTGAACTATTGTTCCTTTTGTGGTATAACCTGTTTATGGTAGGGGTCCACCAGACTGGTTTCCTTTTCTTTGGGGAATGAGTCTTGGTTTTGCTAGGGATGGCACGATCCATGCATCCTTGTAGGTGCTCATATAGTGCAATTGTAAAGGATTCTGCATCTTGGGTAGTGTTATCCTTTAGTGTGTGGGCTGTGAAACTTACCACCTCTGCCTTAAGTTAGGTGAAGTTTGCTTTAGAAAAGTTGTTTACTGTGGTTTCCTTGGTTGGGGGTGGTGGTGGGGTGTGATCTAACCAGTGACGGGTTGACCTCTGGTACGGAGCACCTGTTGCCCATGTTGGTGATGACCAGGTCCAATATGTTGTGGCCTCTGGTAGGGGAGTTTACCAGCTGATCCAGGGCATTTGAGTTGATAAATTCCAGAAAGCGTTGAGCCTGGGAGTTTGTACTCAAGTAGTTTTCCCAGTTAATGGTAGGGTAATTGAAATCTCCCAAGATCAGGGTGTTTGGTAGGACCTTCATGTTTTCCAGTGTCTCCAGAAAGGTGGAGTGGTGGTCTTGGGTCATGAAGGGTGATCTGTAGCAGGCCACAATTTGCATTGCAGATTTGCCCACTGTTAGTTGCACATGAATGATCTCAGAGGTATCATGCTGCACCACTAACCTGGAGGTGTGGGTATCCTAGATGAATATGGATACACCCCCTCCTCATTCATTCATTGACATATCCTATACTGGAGACATTCACATATTGTACATGCCCTTTTCCTTTTTATTCATTCCTATTATCCATGTCTGTGCCCATTTTCATCAGCGCACTTTCCCTTCCTAGTGTTTGTTGTATGTGCCCTTGTTCCCCTTCCATTATTTAATTCTGCAAATAATTGTTATTGTTTTTACATTGCTCTCTGTACAGTTTTCTTTACTGTGTTATGACTAGTGTTATTGCGTAGCTGTCCTTGCAATAGCTGAGCAAGTTTGCTCGTAGGCAAACCTGAATGCTTCCATTTTCTGTGCTTGTGCTGCTCTGTATGGTTTTCTAGAGGCAGCATTGTTTCTGGCCAGGAAACCATGCTTGTATACGTGTAAGCATGGTGAGCAACATGAATATGCGATCAGTGGTGCTGCTCATCGCGCAAACACATATAATCCCATCTAGACTTCAAGCGAAGCCTAAATGGAGTTTATTGAATTCCCAGGTTACAATGTGAAAGATCACCTGAGATTATCACGTCTCTAAATAATAATAATAATAATAATTATTACATAACTAAAATAGAATAAGATCATTTACATGTCTCTGGTGGCAAACTGTCTAATTATGATGTTTTCCCTTCTGTCAAAAACATCATTAAGGACATTAGAAGCAACACACACACACACACACTCACTGTCAGGTCTTCAACAATTGCTATTGTTACCTATTCAATGAATGCAGCAAGATTCCAAAGACAAGCCCTCCCTCAGACAAGCCATAATGCTACATTGTATCATTCTGGATAGCATCCATTATGACTTTGTGTTTTATGCAGAATACTGATCAGGCTAATGGTCCAAAACTGTTTGAGTTTAATGTGACCCCATCCCCACTCTTGTGAAGGGGTGGCTGTTCTGGGTGCCAGCTGGTAGGTGGTGTGATACTGTAAAAGAGGTACAAAATGGTCACCTGCAAGCAATATCAGTAATCATGTAAGCATCCATAATTGCAAAGGTGTCTACTTAACTGGTAGTTAGAGTTTGCTGTATATTAGAAACTATAATAAGGAGCAAGTGTATTTATTTACTATAATTTAACAAAGGTGTTTATTAGCAAGAATTTGTTATGTGGATACAGAGCAGCTGTCTGCATAGCCTGAAGACTAATTGTTTGTCTGAGAGTATGTGAAATGTAGCAAGAAGTTATGTACAGTTTAGCAAATGTGTTTGATACAGAAAAGAGCTAATATGTATTAACTGAGTCCAAATCCATTTGCTTCTGAAACTTAACAAATCACTTCACCAGACAGTGATCCAGGATTGCATCTGAAAAGGAACAAAATATATCAGAGATCAGAAGATGATGCACACAAAATGATGAATACTTCTACATTTGCATGTGAGTCTAAAAATAAAATATTTGTATGTATATTAATTGCTTTATAAATTAGTAACAAAATTAGAGTTGGAAGTGTTGCAGTTTTCTCAGTTCGTGCACTTCTCTTCACCAGTGTGCACTCAAGTGTAATAAATGCTTTGCTGGAGGAACAGTACATCGGAGGAGTGTATGTTCTATGTAATCATTCTTATTAAACTGTTTGAATCTGCAGTAAAGCAACTTAGGAATGGGACAAAGGAATGCAGAATGAGTTGTGAATTGGGAGTTCTAATCATAGAATCACAAGGTGCTATCTGCAAACTATTAATGTTTTATGGAGTGAGACTCCCACACACCTTTGCAACCACACTTCCTGTTGTATTATATAATCAACTTAGAGGTTACTAGATAAAAGAGAAAAGAACTACCCAGCTTTGGCAAAACTCAGGTATTTATGCTTCTTAGCAAACACTTTTGTTTTAGGAAGTGTCCATATCCCAGATAAGTTTGCAGTTTAACCAATTTGCACAGGTCAGTTTGTGAAATATAGTATAAGCACAACAGCCATGAGGAAGCAACTCACACATATATTTTATTACATTTCATATATTATTTTGAAGTTTGTGCAGTTATTATAGCCACAGTAAGTTGCAGAGAAGTTGTAACAGTAATGTTACATTGTAACAGGAAAGCTCAGCAGCAGGCTTAGTTGTTTTCTTGCAGTCTTCCATCAAACTTCAATGCCATTTTTTGTTGCAATAGTAAACAGAGTAGAAGCAATTTACTACAAACAAAAATATAGTAGAAATTAAAATAAATCAACTCTTGATTATTTTCTGTTTTATTGCATGGAAGGATAAACAAAACAAGAAAAATCTTTGTTAAAATAAGGTAATCAAATGACAGTTGAGGAGAGATGATCAAATCTAAAGTTAATCTGATATAAACTGATCAGAGTGCTCTATTTATTGGCATCTGCCAATGATACTAAACTAGGAAAGTGGAACAGAAACATCTGACCTGTGCAAAAGTGCAATACATTATCTTAAACTATATTAGTGAATTGTTAATAACATTAGTTATGTGTTTATTGTTCTTAAGGTAGGTAAACAACAGCAATGACCACTTTTCAGCTGCAGTCTTGTTGCACAATGACACAAAAATATAATGGTTAAAGTGGTTAAATTAAGGGATCATATAGAAGACAAAGTAACATATAATGTAATAGTCAAGGAAATGAGGCATCCATACCTCTCAACCTCTTAGAGCAAAAAATCTGGACAAATCCAAAAATAATGGGGGGACAAAGGCCCAAAAATAGGGACACTTTTTTAAATATTGCTCTTACAGTTGATAGAACAACAGGTTTTGCATTAGCATAATTTTCTGAAGGGTATTAAGCCTGACACTCAAATGTATATCATTATTTTCTGACTTCAATCCTCAATGATTTACCAATGATGTACCAGAACACCATAATTTTATGTGAAACAGACCAAAGTATGAGGGAAAATGTGGACATTCTGCAACAATCTGTTCAGTTGAGATGTATAAAGCCATCACATATAAAAATGCAAATCCTTCTAGTTCACAAAGGCAAAGAAAAAGAAAAGAGTCACTATATACTGAAAGGGATGGAGGGAGAGTGGCCTCCAGAGCAATGTCATATTGTCTTCAGTCTGTCTACTCAGTCATTGTACTGGGGCATGGTCAGTTATCAGGTAGAAATGTCTACCCAGTAAATAATAAGTAAAATGGAAGAAAAGTACCAATTGAATGTTAAACACATTCCTTCTATGGAGGAACATCTCTTCGTCTGCACTGGTCAGCCTTCTGCTGATAACATACATCATGCTCCTCACCTTGAATGCCATGGGACAGCACTATCCCCACAACCTACTGCTGATGTATAAGCATATAGATAAATTATTCAGTTAAGTCAGGTGTCATTAACACAGCTTCACATCATAAGATCCTTTTTAGTTCATTAGATTCCCTGTCTGGATCAAAAGTCCTCTGCACTTTAACAGGAGCTTTCTCGTTTGTAAGATCTGCCAACAGACTGGCAATGACCACAACATTAATGCCAAGCTAGTCCAAGAGAAAGCATTTACCTGTTTTTTGTTAGCAGGCACAGACCAGTTCTTCATGGCCTGTATATTTTCTACTTGTTTTCTTACATTCCTTTTCCTATAAGGTATCCATTGTGCCTGGATAACTCCATACCCAAATGAATGTTCTTGAATCTGCAGTTAAGCCTGCCTGGCTTATGGATTCTAATTCCCCCTGCACTTTCCATAATGAGGCTTCCAGGCTTCTGAATGAATAACCATGTCATCCAGGTGTGCTACAACATATCATGAATTAAGTTTTACTATTTCATTCTTCAGGTTCTGAAAGGTGAGTGGAGCTGCATGTAGGGCAGGTGTCACTGTTGTGTAACAAAATAAGCTGTCCTGAATTACAAAAGCTATTTTTTTTTGTTAGCTGGTATGACTTCATGCCTTTAGTTTAGTGTTGTCAAATATACATCCTTCCGTAGGTTTTCTATAAGCTCATCAATTATGTATGTGCATTAACCATCAAACATTAAAATGCTCATTCATTTCCTAGAGACATTACAAAATCTAATACTGTCACCAGGTTTAGGAACTGGCTCTATTCAGCTGCTCCGTTTACTTTGTGACTCTTTAATCACTCTTAGTTTAAGCATCTTTTGAACTTCCTGAGTTACCAGTTTTGTGAATCTGTAAGTTATCAGCCTTACCTGCTCTCTAGGTGTTGTCTGTGCTGTGTTCTATCAGTTTAGTTCTACCATGATTTTCTAAAAATGCTAATTTCTTAAGGAAAATTCACGTACTTTCTGCTTTTGTACTCATGACAAGCATTCCTCTTAACTGCTCTTTAGAAAGGGACACTCTCATCCTTCCTGTACAATGTTCAGCTTGCAATGAGAATAAAATGTTTTTTTTCTGTTTCTTGCCATGTCTGCAGTAGAGTAATATGATAGATTTGCTTTCTCAGATTAATGTGACAAATTTGCTCTCTCTCTCTCATTCATGGTTGCCTAACATTATAATCCATTGAATTTATTCTTTCCATAACCTCAGATGTCCCTTGCCAGTTATCCAAAAAGTCCTTGATTAAATTCACTAAAGTGGGTAATTTGTATTCTCCACTGATTGCTGCATCTACATGTGCTCCTTTACTATTGACATGATCAGCAGAAATCTATCCTGTAAAGTAATGAAGTGTCTATTAAATGTTAAAATGGTGTTTTCTCTTCTTCCTCAGTTACCTCAGCAATGTTAAGCAATGTTATGCCCGATGTATAAAAGTTCAAATGTAGTAAATCCATTTGAGGCACAGGACTTCACTCAGACTGCATACAGTAAGTAGTGTAACAATTGGTACCAGTTTTTACAATTTGTATCAATAATTTTTCTTAACCTGTATTTCAGCGTAGGTATGTGGGTGACAGACTGCCATCTGCAACTGTTTGACTTACAACCTCTGCCATATCTGATACATTATCTTTGACATAAGTCACATGCTTTGGTCAGTAAGTCTTTCTTTATGGATACCCAGTCTGAAGAATAACAGTGCTGTTTTTTTAATTTAATTTTTACTTTATCAGTTTGATAACTGGTAAACCCACTGGGTACAATTGCCTCTTTTCCGGGACAAACTGAAATCATTGCCCTATCTAACTTCAATCCTGGTAATTCTTGAGTTATTTATCTGGTGCTTATTTCTGTCTTATCCTCCCATTTCCAACCTCTAATCTAGACAAGACTAGATAAAACAACACCCACATCACCATGAGTGGCTTATAAACAGAAGTAACTATTTATGCACTGGTCTGTTGCATGATAGCTGACATCTAGTAGCATAGCTGATTATCACTTAACAGAGAGTAATGCTAGTTCTCATCTTATAATTCCACAGATGGCAGCACAGACATGCATCACTTTGAGCTCACAACCTGTGACCTACCTACTCCAGGTACATCAGGTAGCTCTGCCCCTGCTGATGGTTCAGTGGAACCCTCCAGCAACATTAGAAGCAGGTGGTGATTTTCTCACCTGGCAGGAGCTTACAAGGTTGTTGGAGGATATAATGGAGAAGGCTGTCTGCACATATTGGCAGGTTTGAAAGGGTATTGCATTATTTTCAAAGATGGTGCCACATCTGGCACTGACCAAGGGAGCTGCTTCTCCATTACCTTCATATAGCGCAGAGTCGGTCCTGTGAGCACTGGCAGTATGCAAATGAGATATCAAATCATTAGTATTCATGAATACCAAAATCTGCACAAAGTTTGTGGAATGTAAACATGGTGCAAGGACTTACATGATTGCATGCACATGTCCTCAGGAAAGCAAGGACAAGCACTGTGAAGAGTTACCTGTTAATGCCTTGCATGAACAATCAGCTTTCACAGTCTTTCCTCTCTGACACACACTTAATAAGGGTGTATCAGGGAGAAGGGACTTAAAAAGTCTGCAAGTACATTGACTGATATATAGGAGATTGACATTCCTAATATTTCAGTGCTGGCTTCTTTATGTCTTCTGTCATCTCCTATTATTTGAACACTGTTTGGAATTGTGACAATCACTTTTCACAGCTTAAGGAAAAAGGTGAAAAGGATATTACAGGCTGGCATAGTTTGAACAAAGCAGCCAGGTGGCATTGCATGGCAAACAGCACATGGATAGTACTCAAAAAAGAAACTATACCTGACATGCGTTTTTCTCTGTGATGGAAGTTGTCAGTGCAGTGAGATGATAGATGATGTATACATAATGGAAGTTTTGAATCCACTGACATGATAAAAAGATTGTTGTATATATATTAAATCACATTTTGTGATACCATAGTGGTGTTGCTTAAAATCAACTGTTGTCATTTTTGCTAATAACATCTGGTCATTAGTCTATCCATTGTAGCATATGTCACTAACTACAGGGCTAATAACATTAAGAACAAAGCACATGTCTGATGTTACATGAAGATTTGAGAAGGAAGAATTGTTCTCTTGAAAGCACTTCTTGCTCAGGTCTTTCCTATATATACCTCTGCATTGCATTCCATTCACTACCTGTGATTTCCCTCACATATATCACCCTTCAATTTTTGTTTTATATACTCATCACATGGCATAGCACAAACACAGTTGACTTCCTAAGGAAAAAAGTGAAAAAGTTACTTTAGGCTGCCTTGGGTAGGTCAAAAATTGCAGGCTGCTTTGTGCAGCTAGCATCACTCTAGATACTAATCATTCCAGAAAATAGACTGGTCAGATAATTGTCTTGATGGCAGAAGGTGTAACAGAGATAGACTGACAAAACTAAGGCACATGTAGCCTTGTTTGAATCCTGGTTACAGAACATCTTGACATAATTAGCAATTGTTAATTTTCAATCATAATCCATTTTTTAAGATACATTCCCTCTTGTAGGCATTGTCCAAACATGGTTAACTAACTATGGAAAAAAGTAAAAAATAGGCTGCCTTAATTAGCTCAAAAATGCCTGGCTGCTTTGCATGGCCAGCAGTACTCTGGATAGTAGATGTTCAAGAAAATACACCTGTCAGGTAACTCAATCTCTCTGGTGTAAGGTGTAATTAAAGAGAATTGACAGAAATAAGGTACATGAAGCATAGTTCAAATCCTGATTACAGAGGACCTTGCCATAATGGACAATATCTAATTTTCAGTCGTAGTAGTTTTAAAGTACCTTTTCTCTCCTCTTGTCATCAGTCAAAAATAATTTACTACTTAAGGAAAAAAGTATATATTTTAGTTTAGGCTGTCTTATTTAGCTCAAACATCCCTGGCATCATTGTGTGTGCCCCTCCCATGACAGGAACAGTACTTACCTTAGTAAATCAACCTGACAAATGCCAAATTCTGTGGTACAAGGAGCAACTGAAGTGATTCAAAAGGAATAACACACATGAAGATCACATGACAATTTATCCAAAATATGATTTTTTTTTATTTATCTTCCTTTTAATGTGCAATTGTTATTTACTTGGCATCACACAAACAAGGTACATTACCTAAAGAAAAAAAGTGACAAATTTAGTTTAGGCCACCATAGGTATCTCAAAAACACCTGGCAAGGCAGCCATAGGTCGCTCAAAAATGGGTTCCTATTACGTTGTCGAATCCTTGAAACTTTAGACCTGAGAACATCGAACTCAAATGTTCAAAGTTTCAAGAATTCAAATGTAAAAAAATAAAAAATACAAAACCTAAAACCTACCTAACTTTTGCAAGAAGGGGGCCAAGCCCCCCTGCACCCCACACCCCCGCACTTTAAATATACCAACTCTGAGATCGCAATACAGTGCTGAAAGGGAAGATTTCCTTTTACTGCACTGTAGTGCGATCTTGGAGTTGGTATATTTAAAACGAGGTAATGGTGCAGGGGCTTGCCTGCTTGCAATACTTTATTCTTTGTTTTTTGTTTTTAGTTTTTTTTTACTGGTATCAAAGTTCTGACACTTTAAACATAAGGGTTCGACCTTATGGTGTTCGAAGTTTCAGAACTTTGATAGCATAACAGGCACCTGCTCAAAAATACCTGGCAGTTTTGAACTACTGCCAGCAGTCTGGAATGCAATCATTCAAGAAAATAGACCTGTCAGGAAACTTTCTCTGCAGCAATAGGGTGTAATACAGGTGAACTGACAGAAATAAGTTATATGAAGGATTTTTCAATTATTTTTAGACAGCACATTGCCATAATTCACAGTATTTACTTTTCCATTTCTTTCCATTTTAAGGTACATTTCCCCTCCACTTAGCATCACACACAGTTCCCTATAAATAATAAAATGTCAATAAATTTAGTTTAAGCTGAATTAAAAACCTCAAAAATGCTTAGCAACACCACTCTGTCAGCAGCACTCTGGAAACTGCTGAGAGAAGAAATTATACCTCCCATAGAGCTATCTGTGTTGCACAAGGCATTGCATTAATGACTTTATATTAATAATATGGGCCATTAAGGGTTTAAATTGAACTAGAAGATATTTTTTTTCAAAAGGGTATAAGAAGAAATTTTCAAAAAGATTTGAGTACAACTGTAGCAATAATAAAATTTGATAATGCTAAACATGACTCTTGCAAGCTATGTATGGTCCTTTCCTACACCCATCCTGCACATCCCTACTTGTTTCTCCTCTTGTTTGTCCCCTGCTTGCCACAATTTCACCTCTTTTCTATCTCCCTTTTTTTCTTTTCTTTATTTGAAATTAGTGTGGGTTTAAGCGGCCATAAGTGGGTGTAAGCAAAGCTAACCTCACATAAGTGTCACTTAGCTCCACACAAACCCACGCAAATCCACTTACAACTTCTTTAAAGTGCCTTAATGACTCTGTCTCCATCAGCCCAGCAACAAAATAAGCAGCCTTTGCAAGTCTCAAACTTAGGACCCTACACACTATAACCAAAGTGATTTACTACTAAGCCATGTCAAATGTAAAAAAAAAAAAAATCTGATGTTTTCTCAAACATATCCAGAACAGTCATTGAACAGCAGGGGAAATGTATTTCTATATGTACATGTCTGTATGTATACATACATACACATATATATATATATCTATATATATATATATATATATATATATATATATATATATACATATATCAATATTTTATATATATATATATATATATATATATATATATATATATATATATCTACATACATATATATGGTTTACCATCACAATGCCGACGTGCACGGCTATGAAGTATTCGAACATCAGATGTTGAACACTTCATATTAGCGGCAGTGATGTGAGCGACGTTGCCATTGAATGGACTGTGCATTGCAATTCCAACGTCGCTTATGGGAGCGGATCGCGGTACAGTGCGGTTAGGGAAATACATCCCTTTCCTCACTGTAGTGCGATCTCGGAGTTGGAATATTAAGTTAGGGGTGTGGGGCACAGCCCCTGCTTAACTGTGTGTGTCGGTTAGGTAGGTAGGTGGTTATGGGAAGGTTGGGTTTGCTGTGTATTGTAGAAAATGTCGCGGCGACATTTTCGGCAATACACCCTTGTTTTCGAAGTTAAGTGGATTCGGAAATGTTCATTTCCGATGTAACACTTCGAAAATAAAGACATGATTTGTTTTTATTTTCGAATTAATGATAGTAAACCTATATATATATATATATATATATATATATATATATATATATATATATATATATATATAGCTATATAAAAGAACACAACAAATAAATATATGACCAAAGGCAGTGTTAATGGGGGTGAGGGGGCCCAAATCAAGTACCTCTTGTAATTATTGATATCATCCCCTCCTCCACAGCTCAATAGATCTGCCTTGCAACACAATGCCAACACTTGCAAGTCTCATAACCAGGACCCTACACAACATAGCCACAAATATTTCAATGATACATACACACACACAAGCATATATGTATATATATATATATATATATATATATATATATATATATATATATATATATATATATAAATATATACACATAATAGATATATGGGTCTACTGTATAACTTTGAAAATGCACTTCTTTGAAATTATACAGCAGACCTTGTGTTACACGAAAGTGCACTTACTCGAAAGTGCAATTCCGCTAACACTGCTTCTGCGAACATATCACACCACAGTGGAGGACAGTAGGAAAACGTTCTATGTCCTACACTGTGGTGTGATAGTCACGGACCTTAGGGTTAGGCTACGGGTCATGGCAACAGGATGGCCCTACTAGCTATCCCCTTACCATGACTTGTGCCCTAACCCTAAGGTCCATGACTACTGCGGAGGACAGTCTATATCCTCCACTGTGGTGTGGTAGTCACAGACCTTAAGGTTAGAACATGGGTCATGGTAAGGGGATAGCCCTACTAGCTATCCCCTTACCATGACCCTTGCCCTAAGCCTAAGGTCCATGACTACTGCACTAAACTGCAGTACGTAGCCCATTCGCTGAAGCAGGTTTTGTGAAAATGCACTTTTGAGTAAGTGCACTTTCACTTAACCCAGGGTCTACTGTGTAATTTTGAAGAAGTGCATTTTTGAAGGTATACAGTAGACCCATATATATATATATATATATATATATATATATATATATATATATAAATAAATATATATAGGAAGATACATATTTAGAGGGTGCACAGCACATTGAACAGCCAGTATTCCTACAGTTGCTACCTTTTAAAATGGACAGAGTTTGATTCTCTCATACAAAAGACAATTATTGCATGAAACATATACACACAGGGAAGTCAAAGGATATGACACCACACACAGGTTTGCAAACATATACATATTTATTTCTGTACTATTTCATTTGTATATGCCATTTTATATAGCAGTTAGGTGTTAGAAATACATAATAACTGAGTAATGCAACTCTCAAGCAAAACATTTTATACAGTAATCTGAAAGCATAACATATGTTGCTTTCCAGGCCAAGGCCTTCAAGTAGTACAACAGTAAAGAAACACTGGCCTGGAAAATAAGAATCAATCAACACTAATTAATACAGATGTAGTTTGGCAGCCTCCAATTAAACTCTGTACTCAGCCCTAGGGGGAAAGGAATTAAGTTGTCACGATGAAAATGTATCTTTTACATAACAATGCTTAACTTAAAACATCACTATCACACTGCAAACAGAACTGTCTGTAATACAGTAAGCACTAGCCCACCACTGTTCCCATGGTGAAATGTACGAAAATGTGCAGCCATATACCTGAAGGTGTCTTACTACTGATATACCTTACATGTTGTAACAGCCTATGTTATAAATGGTGCATACCCCTCCTTCACAGAATGACTTACAAGGGCATATAACAGTGTTACATACACTGACCTCTGGACTGTACAAGGTCACACACATTTTGTCCAGCTGTAGCCTACATATATATGGACCCTACCCCACAATATGTGTGGGAGTCCACAACATCACTGGAATGATGGCAAGAATGCCAGCACTACATAATGATAGGCCACTACTTAACAACCTCTTACTGCATGACATATGGACAAAGCCTTGTATATAGGTGGAGGACATAGGCTGGAACACAGGGCCATATTTGCAACATTGCTGTTATACACTGTGAAAGTCGCTGGTGTTATAGGATTGGTTGCAACATACCCTTACTCAGGAATATGAAGTCAGAAACACAAATGGATGTAGCCATGCACTGATAGCATTCAACAGACAGAATGCCGCTGATATATCAGAGACAAGACCTGTGTGGTGACCAGATAAAACATAACAGCCAATCCTCTGGCCATCATGTGGATAGGCCCACTGTTGAGAGCTATGCAGATAGCCTGCATTCCATGCTAAACTAGCATGTACACACAAACCCTGTAATGCTAGCAGCATACAATGCATATAACAACAATATTCACACTGTCCATAGGTCTGGGACCTTATACAAATATGTAGTTGGCCTTTGCTTCAAGTCCTGTTGTAATAGGTATTGCTACCTGCTGTCTGTAACACTGCTGCCCACACACAAGAAGAATGTCATCCATACAGGAAAGGTAAAGGGACAACGCCCACATGATGTAGTAATTAATAGTACGATGTTGCCATGACAGTGGTAATTGGAAGTACTACACAGCTGGCTGCATGCATTTAGCAAGTGGTGAACACTGATTGGTGCAGTGGCCATTAGCTGATCATGTGCATCACCTACAAAATCCATGCTGCAATCTATTCAAATCAGCTGAATCCCTGTAGTGGAGAGAGAGAGAGAGAGAGAAACAAAAAAATATATATATAAAAAAATATAATATCTAAAACAACTAAAACTACAAACCAAACCTGTATAACACAGGGTTCACATAAAAGTGTACCTAGAAGAGAGGACAATCCTACCAACAGGTAGGTGAAACATATATGCATGTAATTGAATGTAGTACTTGGTCTATAATAATGGGATGCATGATGTAGAAAGATTTATATGTGGCATCAGGTGTTGTTGTTGTAATGATGTCCTGCTGAACAACTGTTATGGAAATAGCGTCTGGCCCTGTGGGCAGGGGACCATACCTGTCAACTGTGCAGATCAGCACTGAATGATAAGATGAAAGCCATCATAGCGTGTGTTCTGTACCTCAAGACATGTATATTAGTGTGACAAATAGCTGGTGGTGGAAGTAATGCCGTTATGAAAGACACACGAGTTTCAGACCCTACCGCCTGCAGGACAGTCATGTTAACGTGAAATGAAGCATGCACAAATGCCATGGGTGTTAAATAGCCTTACCTGCAATCTGTCTCTATATATACCCCCCTAATTTTAGGCTGTGTCCACATGTGACACATGTCTATTTTGTAGCAAGGCAGAACAGTGCAGCTGTGGAGGAAGGAGAGTTAGAGAGTGTGGACCTGATGTTTGAATGCACTCTACATATATATATATATATATATATATATATATATATATATATATATATATATATATATATATATATACATACATATATATATATATATATATATATATATATATAGACACACACAGAGACACACACTCACACACACACACACATATATATATATATATATATATATATATATATATATATATATATATTTTATATATATATGGGTCTAGGACTATCCACTGAAAGCAAATTTCACTGAAAGTCAAATGACTCTGCACAAATCACTGAAAGCTCAGTTCACTGAAAACACAATTTACTGAAACACATTTCACTGAAAGTTATATATGGCCATTCCCCAATGTTGTGCGACCATGGAGTTAGTGGGCCGCATTCACGAAGGCTTGCACGGAGTCTAAGAGTAGAGTAAGACTCCATGCAGCCAACATGTCCTCTGAGCGATCCAGGAAGAGCCGATAGGGGCGTGTAACAGAGCTCCTTAAACTAGTCCTAAACAGTGGCGGCTGGTGACTTCAAATCACAGGGGGGCTGCAGGAGACAGCTGAATGGGTGGGGTCAAGGGGAGGGGGTGTGGTCAACCAGAAAGGGGAGGAGCTATGCACAAAACCACAAAAAACTAACTTTAATTAAATACGCTGCCCTGGGTGGCAAACCATCATTATGAAAGTCCAATCAAGACAAAAATAAGTGTAGAAGAATAAAAATATTTCAATGCATTGGCTGCATGACAGCTTACTTAATATCTAGATGGAAACAAAAGGTTGTGAGGCATGAAAAAATAAATTACTTTTTAAATACATTACTGGAATGCCAGTCAAAATCAAGTATAAGAAAAACCAGAAGCACTCAACTCAAACCACTTCTCCTTGCACTGCAGTCCTAATTATAATATATTCAGCTTTATTAAAGTACCAAGTAACATGCTGAAAGTAGAAATCTATGTGATGCCCCACTTGTAAAAATGTTTCTTATCCAAAATAGACCTGCTGCCTGTCAACTTGTTTCATGGGAAAACATGATAAAAGTAAAAATGAAAAGCAAACAAGAAACAAGCTCAAGATACATTGCTTAAAGGATTACTGTACAGGTTATGGACCACACATGATTGGCATTCTGTTTAGTTTACGGGTAAAGTCTGTAGAGATGACTGGAAGTCTCCAACAAGTGTAATGAGCTTTTTAAAATAATGGAATCCTGTCCTTTAATACCCAAGGCTTATACATTATCTAGTCAAGTATTCTCTGCATGGCAACAACAGAAAGGCTTTCAATGTTGGCAATTCTTTAACAGTATGCTTATTAAAGCTTACTTGCATCTTACGATCTCAGACAAGCTTACCTTATGGTCATTAAAGCATTGCTACTTAAAACACAGAGCAACAGGCACTTTGAGTAATAAGCATAAATCAACAGTACAAAATATGACAGAAACCAGACCATTCTGCAAAATCAAGGACAGATGAAAAGCCACTGTAGTACTTATGCAGTGTGTCCTCCCCATCCAAGGTAGATACAACTACTCCTTGCCTTGCTTGGTCACATCCAGAGTCACTACATGGGGGAGTGGGGTGCAACAAGCATGTCACAATTTGAAATCTCTCTGGCTGACTGTGATGGCCCTGACACATTTGTCATACCTCTCAACCTCAAGAGCAAGAAATCTGGACAAAGCCATACACAGAAGTGGGACAAAGGCCCAACAATAAGGACAGTTTTTAAATATTGCTCTAATAAACTTAGAAAGATAATAGAATAGGTCTTGCATTAGTATGAATTTTCTGAAGGGTATAAAATCTGAAACTCAAATGTCTGTCATTTTCTAACTTCAGTCTTTAATGATGTCACTAATTTGCCAAAAAACACAATTTTATGAAAAATGGACAAAAACGTGATGCAAAAATATAAAATAGACACACAATACAGCTGCTACCTGTCAAAGAAGGGACACTTTAATATTAGTACTGCTACCTTGAGCAGCTGACAAAATATAAAAGAATCTACATGCATTTCAAGTAATCTATAACTTTGATTATTACAGTTATTTCTTAATTGTAAACCCTCCATGTTTTCTTCCAAAATTGCTATTTTCGGAGGGATTATAAGGGGGAAGAGCAACATTTTGAGCCAAAAATTGGGGACAGTTGAGAGGTTGGCTATGCCTAATTCTATAAAGCAATTTATTTGCATGTACCTCTCAACCTGTTAATGCAGTAAATCTGAACAAGGCCAAATATATTGGGGGCACATATAAACAGTACTAAAAATTGCTCTTGTATAAATTGAGACAGTTGATAGAACAGCTCTTACTTTAACATGCATTTTTCTGAAGGTTGTGAAGTCTGAAACTTAGAGTGACTTCTGGCAAATCATTTAGGAATTAAAACTACAAATTTTATGAACAAACCAAAAATAAGAAGCAAAAATCTATTCATTCTTTGAAAATCTGGACAGTTGGGAGGTATAGTTCAGCTGGGCCTGTCTGAGTTTGCTGCCCTTCCCCCCCTGACAAAATAATGGTTGAATGGAGCCTCTGCAGCCATTCCAATGAACCATTATACTTGGCTATTTCACTCCATTTACCATAAACACTAATGTGCATACTGCTTTACTTCTATGATGAGTTGGACTTCATTTGAAAGTTTTATTTTGTATTTTACAGCACAAACACTAAGTCATCTGTTAAACAAAGCAATGCAGTCTCACAATGAAAACTAAGCATTAAAACTTCTCTGCCCTTGAAACTCACATTCATTGAAACAGCATTGAAACCCACATTCAAAGAAAATACATTTTGCCAGTGGCAGATAAAGATTAATTTTGGGCTGTTTTCGAATCATAGGCTCCTTGCATATGAAACATACATGTGCTCTTTGATACACCTTCCTCATTGTACTAAAATTATATTCCTTGTACAATACAGTACACTTGTTACAGGATGTTTTAAATTTGTTTTGAACATTTTTTCCAGTAAGCAATGAAACAAACCATATGCACCCATAATGGCAAAACTGCCCAGTTGAGAACATTTATCATAAAAGTCTACTCAGACTTCCACAGTCCACCATTATTAGTAAATATACACAATTCCACAGTCCACCATTATTAGTAAATATGCACAATTCCACAGTCCACCATTATCAGTAAATATGCACAATTCTACAGTCCACCTTTATCAGTAAATATGCACAATTCTACAGTCCATTATCAGTAAATATGCACAATCTCTGAAGTCAGTCATCTAAATAATTCCACATTAAAGAAATCTGTAACTAATGAAGTGGTTGCTGCTAGCAATCACCTTTATATTTCATGGTTTCATCGAAAAATAAAGTGTCTGTTGCCCCTCAGGAATAAATTGTCTATATTACATTAAAAAAATGATAAGCTAGTAATAATATTGCAAGAGGAAATGGATGGCAAACTGATAACAAACTCATAGTTAGTATCTTCACCAAGGAGAACATTCTCAGTATGGCAGCATCTACCCCTTGTGGGAGTAGAACCCACAACCTTCTGCATCAAAAGCAAGCACATAGCCTGTTGTGCTATAGTATTAACTTGGCAAAGCACTAAACTTCTATTCCCCTGCAGCTCTCAGTTCCTTGTAAAATCTACTCAATACTCAACTGCATCTCAACTTCGCAGCTCAAGAAAACTGGAAAAAGCCAAAATGTATTGGGGGCCAAAAGCCCAAAAACAGGGACACATTAAACATTGCTTGTATAATCTTGGAAAGTTGCTAGAATAAAATGTTGTGTTGCCACCATATATTTTACTGCCAAGGTCCCTGAGCAAAAACAGTCAGAGTAACATACCACTACATACATCAGCTGCTTTGTAAAGAGAGGAAGACTGAAACTTAAATGGCTATCATTTAGTGAATTCAGTTCTCACCATAGCTGTCAACCTCTTAGTACAAAACACCTGGACAAACCCAGTAATGAGGGAATACAGCCCTCAAACATATTCAGTGAATTCAGTTCTTGCCATAGCTGTCAACCTTAGCACAAAAACCTGGACAAGCCAATAATGGGGAATACAGTCCCAAAAATAGGGACAAATTTAAAATATTCATCTTATAAACTTGAAAATTGCTAAAAAAAAGGTTGTGCTACTATGTATTCTGAAGAACATGAAGTTGGAAATTCAAATGCCGGTCAATTTTACTGCGGACAGAACAAAACAATTTTCAGCAGAGGCAGGGATTAAAACTGCAGACACATCTTTGTAAAATGGCAGGGCACCAGAGCAAATCCACACAAACACAGGCAGGAGATGCACACTCCACACAGAAGCCACCCCAACCAAGAATAAAATCAGAAAACCTACAGCTGTGAGGCAACAATACTACCACCGCACCATCAATTATGCAAGGAATTAAACATTCAGAAACCTGAAGTCTGAAATTCAAATGCCTGTCAATTTTACTGCGGACAGAACAAAAACAATTTTCAGCAGAGACGCAGGGATTAATACTGCAGACACATCTTTGTAAAATGGCAGGGCACCAGAGCAAATCCACACAAATACAGGGAGGAGATGCAGACAGAAGCCACCCCAACCAAGAATCAAACCAGAAAACCTATAGCTGTGAGGCAACAATACTATCACTGCACCATCAATTATGCAAGAAATTAAACATTCAGAATCCTGAAGTCTGAAATTCAAATGCCTGTCAATTTTACTGCGGACAGAACAAAAACAATTTTCAGCAGAGACGCAGGGATTAATACTGCAGACACGTCTTTGTAAAATGGCAGGGCACCAGAGCAAATCCACACAAATACAGGGAGGAGATGCAGAAAGAAGCCAACCCAACCAAGAATCAAACCAGAAAACCTATAGCTGTGAGGCAACAATACTATCACTGCACCATCAATTATGCAAGGAATTAAACATTCAGAAACCTGAAGTCTGAAATTCAAATGCCTGTCAATTTTACTGCGGACAGAACAAAAACAATTTTCAGCAGAGGCGCGGATTAATACTGCAGACACGTCTTTGTAAAATGGCAGGGCACCAGAGCAAATCCACACAAATACAGGGAGGTGATGCAGACAGAAGCCACCCCAACCAAGAATCAAACCAGAAAACCTATAGCTGTGAGGCAACAATACCATCACTGCACCATCAATTATACAAGGAATTAAGCATTCAGAAACCTGAAGTCTGAAATTCAAATGCCTGTCAATTTTACTGCGGACAGAACAAAAACAATTTTCAGCAGAGACACAGGGATTAAAACTGCAGACACATCTTTGTAAAATGGCAGGGCACCAGAGCAAATCCACACAAGCACAGGCAGGAGATGCAGACTCCAACAGAAGCCACCCCAACCAAGAATCAAACCAGAAAACCTATTGCTGTGAGGCAACAATACTACCACCACACCATCAATTATGCAAGGAATTAAACATTCATAAACCTGAAGTCTGAAATTCAAATGCCTGTCAATTTTACTGCGGACAGAACAAAACCAATTTTCAGCAGGGATTAAAACTGCAGACACGTCTTTGTAAAATGGCAGGGCACCAGAGCAAATCCACACAAACACATGGAGGAGATGCAGACTCCACACAGAAGCCACCCCAACCAAGAATCAAACGAGAAAACCTATAGCTGTGAGGCACCAATACTACCACTGCACCATCAAATATGCAAGGAATTAAGCCTTCAGAAACCCTTAAGTCTGAAATTCAAATGCCTGTCAATTTTATTTAACATTTTTTAATCAGGACAGTCTGACTTGGAACAAATAAACAATTTTCAGCAGAGGCCCAGGAAGAAATAATGCAGACATGTCTTTGTAACATGGGAGGACACAAAAGCAAACCCACACAAACACAGGGAGAAAATACAGACCCCACAAAGAAGGAACCCCAGCCAAGAATCAAACCCAAGAACCTACAGCTGTGAGGCAACAATGCTACTACTACACCATCAAATATCAAGCATTGCAGCATTTACAAACCACAGATATTATGAGGAACAGATCAGATAGAATATGAGGCAAAAATCTGAATTTTTTTTACAAATGGTGGTGGGTAGGGAACTCAAGTCTTTAACACCTGCATACAGGGTACAGGGTTCAAGCCTGAGGCATTCCCTACCACACCACCATAAGCACACACACACACACACACACACACACACTCTCTCTCTCTCCAGTAAAGCATAAGCACCATACACAAACTCCAGTAAAGAGTCCGGACGTGACCCATAATCCTGGCGAGTCTGTGCACTGTAAAAGTGCACAGACGTCTCCCCCTATGGGGACGGCCGGACTGCCTTGAGCATGCGCATAGACCGACAGTAGTCGGGACTCGGTCCGGCAGCCCTATGCCACGAGCCGCCCCTGGTCCTACATGGACAGGGCTTGGATATGCAAATTACCTCAATTGCAGGCGAAAGCTATGCAAATGAGGTAAATTTGCGATCCAGGAAACCCGAACCTGTCCGAGTAGGAGTAGTGTTATTTGCAGAGATGTACTCAGTTGACAACTGAGTATGGTTTTGCAAATAACAAAATGGAGCCATGACAGCTCCAAAAAAAGAAAGCATTTACAGGAGGAAACATGCCAATGGCCAACAATACGGCCATTGGCAATGCGAAGTGATGCAAAATAAAAATAAAATAACTTTTTTATTTCATCCCGATCTCTGGGGTTTAAGCATAGCGCAGCGCCACGCAAATGTGCTGCACCCTAAAAACCAGAAAATCAATAATTAAGATCCACAAATGTGGATTTTATAGCTGATATGAATTTACAATACAAGTGAATGGAAGGCTGAAGACAACATGGCCACCGAGTAGAGGTTGGTAAGGGGGGAAGCTCAGTCTAAGAGATGTAACCAAGCATTAGTAGGCAATCCTATGCAAATGAGGGTTAGGATAGTGAATCACAAGTTTACATAGCAAATGAGCACAGTCAGTGGAGTGTAGGAGTAGGATAAGAGGAGTAACAGAGTAGAAGATAGGTGACATCATGAGGGGGGCATGTATGAAAGAAGTGAAGCTCATTGGAGCTGAGTGGCATGTGTCAGGTGACATTTACATATCATTGAAAGAGGTGTGTCAACAGGTAGGTTAGGTAAAGTAAAGAAACTGAAGGTGTATGCCGTGGATAACACCAAAGTTTCTTGCTGAGCGTGCATGCACGCATGTGCGCACCAGTAAACATGAGTAAGACAGTGTGCGCGTGTGTAAGCCGGAGTAAGCATATGTAAGGCTGTGTAAACAGTTGTAAGCGCATTTGTGCCAGTGTGCGTGCGTTTTAACAAGAATAAGCAAGTTTTAGTCTGTGTAAGCATGTGTGCGCGCGTGTTAGCTGCTGCGTGCGTGTTTGCGCTTGTGTGCCCGGCGCTCCCTCCTGAGGAAACAGAAAGGAAAAAGGAAGCACACTAAATAGTAGGAAGTTACCAGGGAGTACTAGCAGTGCTAGAAGGTGAAAACAATCAGAATCAGGCAATTACACAGGCAGTACACTAGCCCAGCCCATCCCATCACTTAAAACTCTACAAACAACAGCCCATTATGTTTCTGTCAAGAGACACTGCAACACTGCAGTAAGCTAATAGAAGTGAAAACTGAAAAGCTTCACTGAGACAAAGAAATGTTAGGGGCTGCCATTGCTAATATAAGGTGACATATGCAACATGCTGAGGGTGGTGATAATGCAAATGCTGCTGGACAACCCACAATGAGGAGACGGAGAAGAGTGTACAGGCCCAGGGTAACCTACCAGGGGCTACATGAGCTGGAGATAGTGGAGCGTTATAGAGAGGACAGAGACCTCTTGCAGCAAATTGTTGAGCTGTGCAGGCCACGCCTCACACACAGAACCAACAGAGGGGAACCCATCCCAGTGGAAACCAAGGTATGTGTTGGCCTAAGAATACTAGCAACAGGTACCTTCCAGAGACCAACTGGTGATATGATGGGGATATCACAGGCATCAGTATCCAGGGTACTGCACCAGTTTCTGGATGCCATGTCAGCACATGTCGGTGATCATGTATATTCCCCCAATTCCCGTGAGGAATTGGCCAGCAATATGCGTCTCTTCCAGCAAATAGCAGAATACCCTGAGGTAGTGGGTGCAATAGACTGCACGCACATATGCATCAAAGCACCAGCCGGTGAGCGGGGTAGGGTCTACTTCAACCGCAAGGGCTTCCCCTCCATCAATTGCCAGGTCATGTGTGATGCCCAGGGCATAATACTAAATGTGTGTGCTGGCTGCCCTGGAAGCTACCATGATTCCCATATCTGACATCTGACGCAGCTGTACCAGACATTTGCCAGTGGGGACATCCCACATGGTCGCCTAGTGGGGGATGCTGGCTATGCACTGGAGCCGTGGCTGATGACACCCATCAGAAATGCACAAACACCTGAACAGGAACGCCATAATAAGGCACACGCACAAACATGAAATGTAATCGAACATGTGTTTGCGCTGCTCAAGTCAAGGTTCCAGTGCCTGGACACATCTGGTGGAGCCTTGCAGTACTCACCAACTACATGTACCCAAATTGTCATGGTATGTGCTATGCTACATAATATGATCCTGCGAAAACAGCTGCAGCAGGACCAGCATAGGCCTGGGCCAAACAGCCCCCCACCATTGCCAAGGCCATGGCTGGTGCCAGAGCCATGGCCTGAAGTTAAATTCCAAAAAATGTATAGTCATACCCTTCGGGAAAAACAAGGTAACCCCAAGCTACCATATAGGTGGCAATCCATTAAGCACAGAAGAGGTTATCAGGGACCTGAGGACCCAGGTTGACAGTGGCCTTTCTTTTGACACTCACATTGCTAAAGTGGTTAGAAAGACCTTCTACATTGCCCACCTGATCATGAAGGGATTCACATCCAGATCAAGTGAGGTCATTGTTCCCCTGTACTCTTCACTTATCAGACCAATGATCGAGTACAATGCCCCATTCGGGATGTATCTCACCCGACACCTGCAGCAATTGGAGAGACCAAAAAAAGTTCCTCACCAAAAGGATAAAGGGACTCCAAAATATGTCATATGCTGCCAGACTGAAGAAACTCCAGCTCTATTCAGTTGCATACCGCCTGCTCAGAGGTGACCTGTGCCTGACATACAAGGCCATGTCCAACCCGGAATTAATGGACATGCTCCACCTCAAAAAATCCAAATCTACCAGATCCACTAGAGCAAGTGACTTAAACCTTAGCACGGATATAAATAGGACATGCTGGAGGGATAGATTTGTCACCCAGAGACTCCCTATACTGTGGAATAAAATCCCGGTCCATGTGAGGCAGAGCACCTCGCTGGCTCTGTTCAAGAGAAATCTTGACCGGTGGATGGGAGATCATAGGTTTGCCCTGAATCATCTCTGTGTCACTGCTGGACAGAGGCACAACAAACTAATGGGCACAGTATTTTTTAACATAAGGGGTGGCGTAAACCACAAAACTTTGGGCTAGGCTTGTAAATGCCTTAGGGCAGATAGCCTAGTATAAACCTATGAACCTATGAATCACAGGCAGAGCGTGACTCGGAGGAGGAACAACCTGAGCCTGCCCCAGTAGACAGAAGGAGGCATGCCCAGTATGCTTTGGCCTTGGCAAAGAGGCAATGTATAGCACATACACTGGCTCAGTAGGAACCCTGGAAATTATACCTCTCTCTGACTCGCACATATAGTAAAAGGGATCCCTAAGTTGACACCACCTGCTTCCAAACATGTATAGGGAGTGTAGTATGTGCATCCAACATAGCCAGCCCTGCAGCATCACCTGAGGCATGATTGACATGTGTTAAGCAATATAAAGCAGTGCTAAACAGCATTTACCACCATGTAGTATATGTAAAGAAAATCACACACACCAACTAGTATAACTGTGGTGAATGTTGAGTAATATTGGGCAATGTCCAGCAGTGTTGGTTAATACTGAGCAATTTTGGACAAGCTGGGTCTAAGTATATGAAGGTCTCTCCAAAAACCATGATATTGGGTGACTTCAACTACCCAAACATTGACTGGGAGCTGTACTCAAGGCCCAACACCCTAGCCCAAATGTTCCTAGAATTTATAAACTCAAATGCTATGGAACAACTAGTCACCACCCCCACAAGAGGGGATAACATACTGGACCTGGTCATCACCAACATGGGGACTCTATGCTCCATACCAGAGGCATTCCCCTCATTGGTAAGATTGGACCATAAATTAATTCCACTGGATATCCACATCCCAATCCCACCCGCAGCCCAGAAAACCACAGTGAAAAACTTCTCAAAAGCTAATGTCACACTTCTCAAAACCAAGGTGGAATCCTTCACTGCCCCCGGTCCAGTGTAAAGTATGGCTCAAACTGTAGAATCCTTTATAAATGCATTCTATGGACACCTTCAGGAATGCATGGATCATGTTATCCAAAACAAAACCAAGACCTAATCATCCAAAGGCAGGTGTCCTGCCTGGTGGACCCCAGCCATAAATAAGCTGTACAACAGAAGGAGGATGCTACTACATGATAGAGCAAAATCCCTAAAAGGGAACGCATCTCTGATCAGTACTAGCAAAAAACTATGATCCCTCATAAAATCATCCAAGGCCAGCTTCGAGAGAAAAATTGCACAGGATGCTAAAGATAATCACATGGCCTTCTTTAGTTATGTTAGGAACCTGGGTGGCAACTCCCAGATATGCTCAGAGTTGGTCCAAAATGACAATAAATACACTGAACCCACAGACATTGCCAACATCCTGGCAGACAGGTTCAGTGCAAACTTCTTCCCCCTTCCCCCCATAAAGAGCAAATATCTATCCCAGCAGAGTGCTGCCTCCTTGACATCTCAGATGCTCAGGTGAGAGCCGCCCTCTCCAAAGCAAAAAAACACAGCATCAATGGGACCAGATGGTGTCCCAGGCTGCGTTCTACATGAACTCCAAGAAGAGCTAAACCTCCACATAAAGCTGCTGTTCAATCTCAGCCTTACTACAGGATATGTACCCAAAGAATGGCATACAGCAACAGTGGTCCCACTCCACAAAGGTGGTGCCTCTACGGACCCTGGAAACTATCGCTCCATAAGCCTGACTAGCCTGGTCTGCAAAGCTATGGAGAGGATCATCATGGAACTCATAAACAAAGACATTGGGGACCTACAGACACTGGATCCTACCCAATTTGGCTTTGATAAGGGCATATCTTGCCTCTTAAACCTGGTCGATTTCTTTGAAACAGTCACCAAGGCCACTGATGAGGGGAAGGTGGTCCACACAGCCTACATGGACCTCACAAAAGCCTTCAACACAATACCCCACTCGGGCATCATAGATAAGCTCTCCAGCTTAAATATAAACCCCTATGTCATAAGATGGGTTGCAAACTGGCTCAAGGAAGGAACCCACATAGTCAGAATTGCTGGAGCCATGTCAGACTCTAAACCAGTTACAAGTGGCATCCCACAAGGCTCAGTCCTGGGACCTCTTGTGTTCGGCATATATTTTTCGGAGGTACAGGCTAACACGGGAGGACTGTGGCTGACCAGGTTTGCAGATGACTGCAAACTGGGTGCCATAATTGACTTTCCAGCTGACACAAGCATCCTCCAAAAGGGTCTCATAGAGATGGATAACAGGTGCCAGAGCCATGGCCTAAAGCTTAATGCTAAAAAGTGTATAGTCATACCCTTTGGCAAAAACAAAGTGCACACAAATTACCACATAGTTGGGAATCCATTAAGTTTGGAAAAAGTAATTATGGACCTGGGGATCCAAGTTGACAGTAATTTCCCCTTTGACAACCACATTGCCAAAGTGGTTAGAAAGACCTTCTATATAGCCCACCTTATCATGAAAGGATTCACATCTACATTGAGGGAGGTCATTGTGCCCCTTTATCCATCCCTCATCAGGCCCATAATTGAATGCAATGCCCCATTTGGGATGTACCTTACCTGACACCTGCAGCAACTAGAAAGACCCCAAAAGTACCTCACAAAGAGGATCATGGGACTCAAACAGATGCCATATGCTGCTCGGTTAAAGAAGCTACAGCTCTACTCAGTTGCATACTGCCTACTTAGAGGCAATCTAGGCCTGACGTATTAAGCCATGTCCAACCCGGAATTCATGAGAATGCTCCACCTCAGAAAATCCAAATCCCGTATAGCTACACACTCGAGGGACTTGAACCTGAGCACAGAAATAAACTGGATATGCTGGAGGGACAGATTCCTAACCCAGAGGTTCCCTTCACTCTGGAATAGAATCCCAGTCCATGTTAGGCAGAGCCCCTCACTGACTCTATTCAAGAGGAATCTTGACGAGTGGATGGGAGATCATAGGTTTACCACAGGGATTACGTTGGTGTCACTACTAGACAGAGGCACAGTAAACTAACCTTAAAAAGGGCTCAGTAAAATCAGTTCAGAGGGTGGTGAAAGCCAAACATACTCTGGCTAGGCTTGTAAATGCCATAGGGCAGATAGCCTAGTATGAACCTATGAACCTAAGTAGGGCATAGCTGAACAAAAGGCAACATGCTCATATTTGCTCTACTGGCCCTTAAGCAGTCTTGTCTGCTCAGTATGAAAATATAAAGCAGTGATGGGCCTCAAACCCAGGATACGGTGCACTATAGTCATAGCACTGAACCACTAAGCCATGACAGTATTGCAGTGGTCAGCCTGTATGAAGAAATTTTGATAAGTCATTGCTAAGTATTCCATGGAAACCCTGCAGGCACAGCATAATACCTGTCAAGTTATGACACAAAGGTGAGTCCCACAGTAAGAATAGAACCTGACTTTCAACACACACAGTAGAAATGTTAATATTGGACATGTATACATACATCAACAGATGTAGTGGACCTCAGACAGCAACATACTGAAAGGTCACACTGGGCATGCTCACACACTTTAATAAATGAGACAAATGTCAGGCAACAGAACACTGACAGTCTGAACTGGGCATGCTCACACACTTAGGCCATGTCGGAGTACAGCAGTGGGCCACACATATCAGGCAGTTGCATGTGTTAACCCAGGAACCTCTCACTATCCAGCAATCTGCCCTGTGCACACAGTTATAGGACAACAGACACATATATAATATAGTGGAACCCTGTCATAATCAAATATTTTCTGCAGATACCTATGTTGTTCATAGAAAGTGGGAAAGCAAAAACGATAAAACCTGCAAACAGTATCAGCAAGAAACATTGTGCATCCTGAACATTAGCATAGGTTCAGAGGTCGATACTAGCCTGTCCACCCTATGGCATGTACAAGCCTAGCCAGAGTGTGTTTGGCTTTCGCAACCATGTCAAAGTAGAACACTGCCTGTGAATAGTAGGTCACACAAGATAGACCATTTACGTTTAGTGTATTGTGCCTCTGTCTAGCAGGGACCCAGAAGATATCCCATAGGTAAACATACGATAACCCATCCACTTGTCAAGATGTCTCCTGTAGGTGGTCAGTGGGTGGCTCTGCCCATGCAAAACCGGGATTACAATCCGAAGTGAGTGGAGCCTCTGGGATAAGAATCTGTCCCTCCAGTATGTCCTATTAACATCTGTGTTGAGGTATATGTCCCTGGAGTGTGTAACTCCAAGGGAGTCGGATATCCTGAAGTGGAGCATGTCCATTAAATCTGGGTCGGATATTTCCTTAAACTACAGGCACACAACACATCCGTGTAGGTGGTAAGCGACTGAGTAGAGCTGGAGTTACTGTATCTGAACTGTGCAGGGCATCCATGTGAGTCCCTACATCTGCTTGTTGTGGAACATTTGTGGCCATTACAGTTGCTGCAGGTTTCGGGTAAGGTACATCCCAAATGTGGCATTGTAACCAAGCATGGTCGTGATGAGTATAGGGGCACAATGACCTCACTTGATCAACATGTGAAACCATATGGGATAAGGTGGGCTATATAGAAGTTCTGTCTAACCACTTTGGCAACGTGATTGTCAAAGGCGAGAGTACAAACAAGTTGTGTCACCAAACCCCTAACAACTACTACCGTATGTAATAAATTACTACCTATGTGGTAATTTGTGGGCATGTTGTTATTCCCAAAGGGGATGACTATGCAACTAATGGCATTTAGCTGTAGTCCATGGCTCAGGCACCAGTCATCCTACCTCTGTGAGACCCTGTTTGAGTATGCATGTGCCAGCTGGAGAGTTGATTATGGCACCCAGTTTGCAGTCATCTGCGATCATGGTCAGCCATATTCCTCCTATGTTAGCTGTACATCACACAAATATATACTGAACAAGAGAGGTCCCAGGACAGAGCCTTGTGTGATGCCACGTGTAACAGGTGTATAGTCAGACATGGCACCTGCAATACTGAGCATGTGGGTGCTATCCCTGATCCAGGTAGCAATCCATCGTGTGAGATATGTGTCAATATCGATGCCGGTGTGCCTATGCATAATGGCCGAGTGGGGTACTGTGTCGAAGGGTTGTGCAAGGTCCAGGCAGGCTGTGTGGACAACCGTCCCTACACAGATGGACCTGGTAACTGTTTAAAGAATACGAACGGGTCCAGGAGGCAAGATCTGCCCACAACAACGCTGAAATGTGTAGGACCCAGTGTCTGTAGGTTCCTGATGTCTATGTGCATGAGTCCCATTACAATATGCTCCATAGCTTTGCAGAACAGGCTAGTTAGTCTTATAGGCCAATATTGTCTGTGGTCCATTGTGGCAGCAACTCTGTGGAGCAGGACCACTATCACTGTATGCCATTCCATGGGTACATATCCTGCAGTAACTCTGATATTGAACAGTGACGTAATGTGAGGGTTATGTCTGTCATGAAGCCCGTGTAAGACACAGGCTGGGACACTGTCCGGTCCCATTGATGCTGTGTTGTCCGCTGTGGGGAGGGCAGCACTCACCTGTTTATTTGTGATGTCAGGGATGTTACACTCTGTTGGGATGGACAGTAGCTCCTTAGGGGGGGTGGGGGGAGACATCTGCACTGAACCTGTTTGCCAGGATGTTGGCAATGTCTGTGGGTTCAGGGTATGTTTAGTCAGTATGCAGTAACTCACAGCATATCAGTGAGTGTCCACCCAGGTACCTGAATTAACTGAAGAAGGCCTTGTGAGTGTCCTACGTGTCTGGTGCAATTGTCCGTTAGAAGCAGGCCTGAGATAAATACATGAGTGATTGTAGCAGTCTGGTAGTACAGATCACAGATTCCTTCCCTGTCTGGGATTGTGCTCTATCATGTAGTAGTGTCCTCCTTTCATTGTATAGCTTATTAATGGCCGGGATCTACCAGACAGGTCCCCTGCCATTGGAGGAGTGAGTCCAGTTGTTATTTGGGATAGCACGATCCATGCAGTCCACTAGGTGTCCATAGAATGTGTATGTAAAGGATTCAGCAGTCAGAGCCATACTTACCACTGTCCCAGGGTCTCTGAAGGATACCACCTTGGTTTGGAGAAGTGTGACATTTGCTTTTGAGAAGTTCACAAAGATTACCCAGGATGGGTGTGTGGACGGGATATGGATGTCCAGTGAGATAAATGTGTGTTCTGACCTTACCAATGAGGGATATATCTCAGGTGTGGAACATAGAGTCCCCATGTTGGTGATGATAATGTCCAATATGTTGTCCCCTCTTGTGGGTGTGGTGACCGGTTGTGCCATAGCATATGAGTGTACAAATAGTAGCAACTGTTGGGCGAGGGTGTTGGGGCCTGAGTACTATCCCCAGTCAATGTGTGGGTATTTGAAGTCACCCAATATAATGATGTTTGGGGAGACCTTCATATTGTCCAGTGTTCCCAGGAAAGCTGAGTGTGGTTCATGAGTTTGGGAGGGTGGTCTGTAGCAGGCAACAAACCAAAAGGCAGATATGCACAATGTTAGGTGCATATGTATGGTCTGTGATGCTTTGTGCAGTGCTACCAACCCGGAGGTATGTGTATCTGTGATGTATATGGATACTCCCCCTATTTGTGTTGGCCATTCTGAGTTTTGTGGTCAGAAAGCATGGTATGAAATATAACCTGGTAATGCTGGTGTGCATTTGGGAACATGAACCAGGTGTCTGTTAGTGCACAGATATCGCTGTTGTCCATACTGAGGAGATTCCTGATTGGTCGCAATTTGAGGGTAACACATCTGGTGTTGAGCAGCATTACCCTCAGTGTCATGTACTCTGTAATGTCTATGGAGGTGGGTTTGTCTTTTGAGCCCCGCTTAAAAAAGGCAGTATGGTGGTAGCAACTGCCTTAGCCAGTATTCAAAAGTCCAAGGGTGACAGGTGTAAGCTGTCCATAGGGAAGCTACGTGGCATGTCGAGCATGTCACCCCAGGCTGACAGACACGGTATCCCCTGTGAATGACATCAATATGTTAGCCAACTGTTAAACGTGATCAGTTTGTTGGTATACTGTGACATCATACTTGGTGAGTGTAAGATGCTAGACAAAGTCAGGGTCATACTGGCCTGGGCTACATGATCAGAGAGTTCCTCTATGTATCATGTCTTGTGGTCCAGGGAGGGACATCTGAGGGTGTACGCACCAGCATGGACAATGCTGGAGCCAGTCCTGCACTTGCTGTGGAGTGACCTGAGTGCATGTGTTATGTTGTGGATCCTGCCACCCGAGAAACAGCTCAAAGTGACTATTCCCTTGTTTGGCCTGGTGAGTGGGACGTCAGTGTGTCTGACAATAAGTGTCACCTATTACAAGTGTATTAGGTGTGTTGTTTAGCCTGAATGGCAGTGACTGTGTGGCACACTGACATTGTGAACTATGTGATATGTGGGTATTGTAGTGGGGTAGCAATTGTTTGTGTGTCTGCTTTGGAGGTCTCTGCTGCTTAGGCAGAGCTTATGTAGAGCCTCCAAGTATGTTTATGTGTGATAATGTGGTCTAATTGCTGTCGCTATAGGTTTATGTGAGACTGATATGTGGTGTGTGTGGTTACCTTCACCACCTGATAGACTATGCCAGTCATGGGTCAAGAGAGCTCAGCCTCATGTATGTCAATATTGTTGCATCTCTCACATATATCTGAGTTTGTTGGGAGGAGGAAAGGGTTGTCTGTGTACATGAGGCAGATGTGACATTGTGTCAAAACCACAACATTCATTAGCTGGACTGGAGAGTACACAAGAAACTGACCCCTGGACATGCCAGGATATTATGATGAAATACTCCGTAGCCTGATCGCAAAGGATCAGTAGGGTGTTAAGTGTGTAAAAGAGTATAACAGGGATTAGTGCTCAGGTTTGTTGGTGTTTTGTAAAGAGTAGCTGAGAAGGATTCCAGACTGAATCAGGACACCTCCTTCAGCTATGTCATAAATAGCAATGTACACTCATATATGTCCTGAGTCAGGGCCAACTGCACCTGACTGACAATACCGACATCCTGTCAGACAGGCCCATATAGACATACCCACCTCCCACTGACCATAGTCCCAGTCATCATACCAGGGGATATCACATGTAGAATGGCTGAACAGCTCCCCCCAAAGCCAAAAGCATGGCAGCAATTAGATTAGATTGTTTCCCAATATGTGTCATGCATGAACTACAGACCAAACAGACCCTGCACCTGAACAGTCTGTTGAGCTTCACCCTCTCCACAGGATCTAGAACCGTTGAATGTGTTACAGCAACATATGGCACTCCCCACAAGTGTAGGTGCACAACACACCATGGGAAGTATAGTCCAGTATGCCTATGAAGTCTGATCTGCAAAGCCATGGAGTCCATCATGGTTGAAGTCATACACAGAGCTATTGGAAGCTGACAAACACACAACCCTACCAATTGTGGTATGTTCATGTGCAGATCATGGTTCCCAAACATGCTAGACTGTTTGCAAGGTAGACACCCAAGACATACTTCACTGAACAGAGCTACACATGTCCCACATAGACTTTGAATAGCCCTTTATCAACACCCCTGACACATGTCGTATCCACAAAACCAACAATCTGTGCATAAATATGTGCTGACATATGAAGGCATGTCAATGTGTCCACAGATAGATCACACAAGGTAAGGATTATGGGGTCCTGTTCAAGCTGTTGACACCTGCCGACCCACATGGCTCATTCCTGGGATTGCATAAAACAAAGTGTACACACATTACCATGTCCAGTCTGATGATGTAAGCATCCTACAAATATAGCAGGAGAATAGAAACTACCCAATAAAGCATATAGTGTGCTGTGTTAATGCATATGTCTTTAATATCATAACATAGTTAGGTAGGGGTTTGAATCCTGCAAATGCTGACAGTGTATGTGTGTGATTTTCAAAAGTGCACTTTTTGGAGACTGGGAAAACACATTAAAAGAGGTACATTCTTCTTTGGAAAGTCTGATGATGTCAGCATTCTACAAATATAGCAGGAGAATAGAAACCACCCAGTAAAGCATATAACGTGCCATGTTAATGCATATGTCTCTAGTATCATAACATAGTTAAGTAGGGGTTTGAATTCTGCAAACTCTGACAGTGTGTATATGTGTGTGATTTCCTTTGAGATCAGTGCCCTTTTTGGAGACTGGGAAAACAAATTAAAAGAGGTACATTCCTCTTTGGAAAGTCTGACGATGTCAGTATTCTACAAATATAGCAGGAGAATCAAAACCACCCAGTAAAGCATATAGCGTGCCGTGTTAATGTGTATGGTTTTCGTATCATAACATAATTAGGTAAGGGTTTGAATCCTGCTGACTGTGTGTGTGGGGGGGTGTATGCGTGTGATTTCTTTAGAGAGGAGTGCCCATTTTGGAGACTGGGAAAACAAATTAAAAGAGGTACATTCCTCTTTGGAAAGTCTGATGATGTCAGCATCCTACAAATATAGCAGGAGAACCAACCCCAAACCATTTAGTGTGCCATGTTAATGCATATGTCTCTAATATCATCACATAGTTAGGTAGGGGTTTGAATCCTGCAATTGCTGAGTGTGTGTGTAACACAGTTAGTCAATGCAGTGTGGGTTTTGCTTTTACTATGGTATGTCATATCATGATTAAAACAGTATGTGCATTGCACACATCAGGTATCTGCGTGGCAAATAAATATGTGTACATGTGACCTCAATCAGTACATGAATACATTTGTTTCCTTTGACAGATTGTGCCACTGCTTCTCAGATTGTAGGTCACATATGTATGTATATGACAAGCCCGGCCACTGTAGTGATCTGTGTCCAAGGTCATCTGTGCCACACACACCCATGACCACCCATGACAGTTACTATAGAGTACTGTGAGTGAGGGTACATGCCTGGGGTATATGTCAGACATGTTCATACACAACAATGACTGGCAATAATGGACAGTCATTATAGGTGTACAACAGCCCTGTGGATATGCATTCAGGCCCCTAATGTCTTATGTGACACACCGAGGGACTCCACAATACCTATGGATATGTGGATACCAAAGGACAGATGACATAACACGTGGCTGTATGTACACATTGTTACCCAACATACATGTTGAGGGCTACCACCTATGTGGTACTATCGGGATAGTATGTATAGTAAATGTGGATGACTATGCCATAGTCGGCTTACTGCTATACAGCATGTATTGGACAACAGGTATCTGTCTCTATGATACCTTTGTGCAGGATATGCGTCCCATCCAGGGAATGCATTGTAGGCCAATGCATGCATTTCCAGATGTGGATGGAAATATCCCTAGTGTGTTTGCATGTACCTAAGAGGGCTATATGCCAAACAGGTGTGGTCCCAGGTACGGCTGGCGGTCAATACCACTGGTCACTGTTATAGTATAGTACCGGAAGGATCCAACTGTTACTGAGTTCCCTACAACTGTGTGTCATTTGTCAGGGCATCATCTAATGATTGGTCATAGTCATGCTGTTGAGGTTGTGTATACTACCAGACTGCAAATCACTGACAGGTATCAACAGTATCACCCACAGCATACTGTCAACCCATGTCATACACACATGTGTACCCATGTTAGTATATATCTGTAGTAGAATGCATACTGGCCATCGAAAGATACTATGAGATGCTATCAATGTGTACAACAGGGTATGTCACATGTCCCATGTGTCTACTATGCACGTACATGCAGACAGTGCACACCTACCATGTTCACAGATGTACACCTGCTAATCTGTAATGCACACACCACACACATACTGTTCACTCACTAACACATGCTGGCAACACTGTACACTTCAGCCAAGTGGCACATGGGTGGACAATACATACTTAGACCTAACACTGGTGTAAACAATGCTACATTGACAATCAGAGCTTAGATGCATAATGCCTGCTCAGATATACCTACAAGGATATCATTACACTTTCCTGTTGACAACTTGCTAATATTGCTACACTGCTATAATGTCACCCTGTGCATCAGAACCATGCTAGCCTGTTCCTGCATAAATGTTACAGATGACAGGAGGTGGCACAGGTGTCATCATATGCACAGGGTGTGTTGTTGGTTTGCCAGAGCCCGATATTGACCCATTGAATCGACATGTGTGTGTGTGTGTGTGTGTGTGTGTGTGTGTGTGTGTGTGTGTGTGTGTGTGTGTGTGTGTGTGTGAGGGACAACAGTACAGCATGGGCCAATCTTGATGTAATGTGTGTGTGTATGTGTGAGCCCTACTTGTTTGGTTAATGTATGTGCATCTGCATGCACACAGCTCCACCATGTGGCTGCCATATACGGGAGGTTGTGGGACAGCCACAGACTGTACCTGCTAGGCTGTACAGATCACTGTCTCTGGGCATGGACACAGTACCTGTGCCTGGCAGGGGTGCTACGGGCAGTAGCGGGTACCAACCCTGACTGGGTACTATCATCAGGGGCAGAGGTATGATGACTGGACCCATGCCCCTGCTGGGACTGGCCAGAGCCATGTGCACATGGTCTACTAGGACAGTCAATAGACAGGCCAGCCCCAGCATTGCTGGGGTTGGTACTGCCACTACGGGAGCAGCTGTAATCTGTGTGCCATCTGCGTCGACTGCCAGCTGTTGCTGTTGCTGGCATGCATCCGTGTCGACATCTCATCCATCCTGCACAGTCCTGGTTCATGGAAGACACATTGTGGAGGGCGTCTATTGTCTCCCCCCCAATGTCTATCAATGACCTCAGTGAAATTCCGGATGGCACAGGCAAGGTCACGGATGCTGTCATTCATAGCGCTGTAATGGGCCCTCTGTGCCCTTAGTCCCTGTCTGGTGTACCATTCCATACGTGCCTGTGCCTGCATTACAGCCCAGAACATACTGGAGGTTGTAATACCTCTGGGGGCACATCTGCCAAGGGCAATATGACCAGTGGTGTTCCCCCCAAGAACCCCTGAACATCCGTCTATGTGGTACTGTTCCAGGAATCCGGCTATGGCTGCTGTGAGGGGATGCAAGTGCCATGGGTACCACACTCTCCTGGTCAATGCCAACTGTATGCTGTCCCTCGGCTAAGGCCATTGGTGATGAGGGATGTATTGGCAATATGAGTGTGCGCATAGATGGGGTTGAACGCTGTGTACTGTCGATTGGTGGACCAACGACAGACCCTGTCAAACCTTCCTGTGCCAAAGTACATGTCTCATCATCTCCACTATTAGTGGCAGTGACTTCAGGTTCCCTGCTGCTTTCAGCCACCCCAAACTCAGCATCTGTGAGAGGAAGACAGGAAACACACTTTACAATCTGTACATGATGTTAGCACACATGCACACATGAACACATGCACACATGAGCACATGAACACATGGACACATGCACACATGCACACAAATACACTCCTCACTACAGCACATACACACACACACACACCAGCAATCCAGCACATACTCAATAATGGGTGAAGTTGGGTGCCAGTATCACAAGGCAAACAGTCACCTCACACGTGTCAGCATGCAGAATATGTGTTACTCAAGACCATGCAGTGCAAGTGTAGAGGGCCCTATTTAATGACATTATACATTGCTTTGATGCATGTGTGTAGTTGTTCAGTGATTGGCTACACCCTGGAACACAATGTGTACATGGACACATTGCTGAGCATGTATTATCAGCTCTGCAATGTCCTGTTCACCATCACTCACAGGTATACATACCATGGCTGCATGTGTTATCTGTGTGGCACATAGATTGCCATGTATGATTACAGTGTCTGTGTCCATAGCAGATAATAGTGGGTACAGGTGTAGCACATGCATGCTATGTACACACATGGGATGAGTGGTGCGTATGACAGCAGGGCAGACAATCCTCAACAAATGTAAAATAAATAAATAAATAAATAAAATGGTGAGTGTGGTATAACTGCAATGTTGGTAATGAAATGTGCATGTCATAGGGAGGTGTTACCACACACCCGCTGTATGGTTACACTTCAGTATCCCACATGTCATCCACACACACACATGATGTACCTCAGGGGTAGAGGCCTATCATGGGGCTGTGCAACACTCTTCAACACATAACACAGTCGTGTTAGGCAATGCTCCCTATTGGGCACCTCACACATCTTACAGCGGGTGTGTGGTAATACCATATGTAGCATGTTTTTGTGTACTGTGTATGATAAACATGTTATGTTGTGTACACCTGTAGCAACTATGCCTATCCAATGTACAGTACAGTGTTGCCACAACTGTGTGTTATGCTCTGTGTATTGCATGTCATTGAGGCAGCTACTGACATTACTGAGCTGTGCAACGTCTTACAGCAAACATGCACGGCATGCATTATGCGTAGGTGTGTTACGTGTACATGGCCTACACCTCCCTATGACATGCACATTTCATTACCAACATTGCAGTTATACCACACTCACCAGCATGGATTGTCTGCCCTGCTGTCACACCAGAGGGACCTATGAGAATATGAGAGAGTTTGTCAGTGGCCACAACTGTGGCATTGCTTCAGTGGGTATGCTAAACTACAGTGGAACAACAGTCAACAGTCACAGGTGTAGAGATAATATTCCAAATATCAGTATTGCATGACACTAGGCAGCACAACTGCTAAACACACAGTACACATCTCACGTAGACATAATCTAACAATACAGTTAACTGTAGTCTACAGATAGGGCATGTTATCTGATCGCTCCATGTGAACATGCTGGGTGGCTCCAGCCTCCATGACAACACATCACAGGTTTTTGCTGCTGTTGTCCAGGAGCCACCATGCTTAGGAGCAGCTCCTCCACTCTGGTGAGGGGGGATGAATGGCCACCCCACCACCTGTGGCAAGCTGTTGTCTTTGGATATCAGGCGCATGCCACTGGACATGTCTAATTAAATCACTGCAGTGATGGCGTACCTGCTCATATGTCCGGTTATGCATGACGATGTCATTTACCCGACGAACAAGATCCTGCCACAGTGCAGTCCACTCATGCTGGTGCTGGCTGCTTCGGGAAAACAGCATTGTGTACTGCTGCACCAGGCTTTGGACAATTTCATCTTCCTTCGCTGCTGTATACGATGGGTTGGGTTGATGGGCCATCTGGCTGAAAAAGATATGAACAATATGTGTAAGCGAGTCCTGTGGCACACTTTAAACCTTTAACCAAAGATATCACTTTACTGACATATATACCATCCATTTCTCTGTCAGGGGTTACACACGTTCACTACCACTTATTGGTTCTCAGGCCACAACTGAGTAACAGTGCCTGGCATATTCCATATATCACACCACTATACAACAGTACCTGGCACACTTTTTGTGACACAATGCACAACCTCGACACAGGGGTATATATCATGCCAAAACACAAACAGAGATGTCATCCATTGCAATGAATGTAAAGTACAGTTACAGTAGTACCAGTCAACCACCCTAGTCATTGATGCCATAGCCCTGCCTAACATATGTGTACAGTTGTTACTATAGATGGCATATTGCTGTAACAGAGTATAAATGTTGCTGGATACACACATATACCCTGTAACACACATATGATTGCAGCCATGGTACAGGCATAATTACACACACATCAGACAAACATACAATGCACCACTGTATGCCAACACAAATGAGCATTACCTGTGTACCATACAGTACTGTGTGCCACTACTTACAGACCCTTATGCCTGAGTTTTGTCCTCTGTGCAGACTACAGGAAACACACAAGACAGTATTTCCAAGCAATGTGAACACACACCATACTGTGCTGTTTAGGCCTACAGCTTCAGATAGTACTACAGTTCCTATGGGAGTTGGATTCACCAGCAGTACCGGTCACTAAGCATACATGTATTGCTTTAGCCTACAATGAGACACCACGGTTGTCAACAAGGAACTACGTCACATCATATGCCATGCTACTATGTCTGCCTAACAGTACAATACACATCTTTCCCTGGTGTCACAGCTAGGATAGACACTACCATGTCAGATACAACTTCACACACTAACCTATCACACCTTTACAGACCTTGCACACATTCAGCGTTACACTTATTCAACCTCACATAGCAGGTATTGCATTGAGTACATGTGTGAGTGCATAGTGTCATAGGTAGGTTATATGTTATTGGCCCTAGGGCCTACGGCAGCCAAGCCATATGCTACCCTGGCCTTTGACACACATGTACTTTGATTTCACTTGCCACTGCCAACCAGAACCACAGAGGGGGTTCCTGGGGTATATTACCAATTTCTCAAACAATCAACAGGGGTATTTATGACAACTGCTAATGAGGAGCATTGTTTGCTATTGCTAGGTGGTCTATTCCAGTGTATGGCATATCTCTGAGATAGGAACCTATCCCTCCAACATGTGCTGTTTAGTGAGCTGACGAGATTTAGGGCCCTACAGCGTGTATCCCTGTGGGATTGTGATATGTTGCCATGGTGGTTGTCACCCAGCTGTGGGTGTGACATACCTCTGTATGTCCGGCAGAGGTCACCTCTGTGTCGCTGGTATGCAATACAGTCTAGATGTGGTTTTGTGAGTCAGTCTGCATAGGGCATCTGTTTGCTGCCAGTATTACCCTCTGTGAGGTATGTCTGTGGCCTTTCCACCTGCTGTAGTTGTCATGTGAGGTACATACCACACAGGGCATTGTGATGAGTAGAGGAGAACACTGACCTATATTTCCCTAGATGACACACCTGTTGTCATGACACATACCACACAGACAGATTACAGGTCTAGTGTGGCACTGTCTTTATCAAAGAGGTGGCTATAGTCCACCTGTGTCCCATGTTCCCTTATCACACCTTTGGTGTTGGGTAGATCTCTACCTATGTGGTAGTTAATGGGTACAGTGTTTTGGAAAGGAGGAATGGCACTGCAGTATCAACACTTGTCTACAGTCCATGCCTTGATCATTACACACCTCTTGCAGTACATATGGCCCCATGTCTCTCTATATATCTAATGTATATCTATATCTATATATATGTATATATACATATCTATACACATACATGTACACATCCATTGCTGTACACATAGATGTACATATAGGCACATGTACAGTCTACCTTTCATGGTGGGGATATCAGTTATGCGACAGTTGTGGGATGTACAGTTATGTGATTATATTCACAGTGTTGTGCAGAATGCATGTGGGTGTCCTCGGCCCATGTAGCTTTAGCAGGCCTCACTGGCTGTAACAGAGCAGATCTGACAAATCAGTCCCACAGCGTTTAACCAGCACATGACATATATCAGTACTGCATGCTGTTTTCTATGCCACACTCTACGACCTACATAGATATATGCACATAACAACCTTCAACAACAGAGATCTGTCCACCTTTCACTAACAGTTGCAGTATGTCCCTTGCCCTATGCACATATGCAGATACAGATAGATATGTACTGCTGCCACACATGGATGATTTGCAGTGTGTAGAGTACTCTTCAGGAACATCTACTACATGCCAACACATACATATGAGTTACACATACCTTACCTTTGTATTTCCCTGCTCCGTCTGTTACAGTTTTGTAGTTTTTTTTTTTTTTTTGGTTGGTTGGTTGTTTTGGGTTTTCTCCCTCTGTTTCTGTTTCTGTCTCAGTTTCTCTCTCTGTTGTCTTTGTCTCTGTCTCTCTCTTGCTCTCTATCTCCCTGTACCTGCAATGATATTATTGCATGTGTGGACAGCAGGTACAGTCCGCTTTTCTAGGTATCTGCACTTGTACATGTGACAGCCTCTGCACCAATTGCTGCCCACCATTCAGTAATTGCATGCAGCCTGCTGTGTGCTGATTGCATTACTCACTGTGATTGCAGCCCACTGCTATAAAATGCTAGGTTAGGTAGGTGTAGCCCTTTCAGCTTTCCAAGGTGGGACCCATGCTCGTTTGCTCTGGACACCGTTGTGTCAGTCAGAAGGTTGGTATATGTCTCTTATCTGAAGCTAGGGTTGTAGCCAGTGATATGCATGTTGTACTCAAACCTGAATGTTGCTGCTTCCTGTACACACTTCTCAGTGTAGACATGCACTCACCCCTCCAAATGCTAACACAGGATGCATGGGAGTATGTACTTTCTTTCTGAATTAGACATTTAACTGCCATACAAATGTGGTTAGTGCACTGTATTCCTGTGGCACATGCAGTGTTTGTGAACTGCTATACTGGAATTATTACGTTACTCTCCTCTGAACAGTTTGTGGTTTGTTTGTGTTGCAAATTGGCACAGGCTGCTCAACACAACTGGACATATTTCAGTACTGAGTATGCCTACCTATACCCTGTTATTTGCCTGAATACACAGGTGTGTTGTACCTTTGGGTAGGGGTGCAGAACTGCAAAGAGCATTTTTTTTATCATGTGAGGTTTATCTTGCTGAACATACAGGATTGCTGTGTGCCTGTTAGTCTGTCAAGGCAAGTAGTCTGTCTGCGTAGCTCCCACCTGTGGACATATACAGATGGTAGCTAGAGGTTAGCCTATTATACTTTGTCTGTGCACCACACCAGTCTTTTTAGCACTCGCACATTGGCATTGTCACAGTTGGTTGTTAGCAATACATGGCTACATCCTGTGATATTTCTCTGTTGTACTCCTACATAAGGGCATGCTTGCAGAACTCCTTCCAAAGCTATTTGCAGAGTATGTAACAGCAGTAAAGCGGATATGCCTGTGTGTTTCTGCCTCTGCCAGGCCTCAGATACTCTCAGGTATGTATTTGAACGGCCTCAGTGAAAGGTACATATATGTTAGATACACCTGAAATATATTACAGACATATTGCAGTTGAGACTTTCTTGGGAATCAGAGCATATGTATACCTACACCTTTTCTGATGTGCAAGCAGTGTCTACTCTCACCTATTGAGATTATTCATTACGTATAATTCCACACTTGTCTGCCTAAAGTTAGTGCTTTCCAGAGTGATTCAGTGGGGCGCAGCTAACATTTGTTTACAAATCAGGGACATCCCTGTAAAGCAGTCAAAGTTGGGGTGTCTGGCCTCTGCCCTAATCAACTTTGCCAGTGTTTATCCTGGTCTGATACTGTGTGGTGTTTGTAAGGTGCTACTGTAATATTATTTCCTGCTAGGATGGCTGGTTCTCCTTTCACAGTCATGTCATGCAATTCCACAACAACTGCTGGTAAAGACCCACAGAACAGGATTTGTGTTGTACCATTCCTAATTTCCATTTACATTCCCTCATTGTAATGCATGATATATTTATGTCAGCACCAAGTTATTTGTATATATGCTGTGGCTTAGTGGTAATTCATGCAGTCTATTGTGCCAATAGTCTGGGGTTTGAGACTGGCAGAGGTCTTTTCTTTTGCTGCTGAGCATAACAAGGGCCCTTCCATAACGTGACTAAGACACTTTTAAGCAGTTGTAAGTGGGTTTGCGAGATGCTTAGCTAAGTGCACACATGCGCACACTCGCTTAAACCCACTTAATACAGCTTAAAAGTGCTTACTTCCGCTAACCCCCGTGCTAATTTCTTTTAAAGAAAAGAAAATGGGGAGAAAGGAAAGTGGTGAAAAGGGTGCCACAAAGAGGAACAGACAGTAGGTAAACAAGCTCGGGATGTGCAGGACAGGTGTAGAGAAGGTCCATTTCTTTACCAGCAACAGCTGTGCATGTGCAATATATTTGCAGTGAAATTTGAAACCTTCCACCCCTGGGAGAGGGGTGAGGACAACAAAGTACATTGTATTGCCAATTATAATTATCAGCTTACATGTCCAGCAGACATGTGTGCGAAATGGGCAGCTATGTATGGGGCGTAATTTTTTTGTGGGTACAGATTGCCCTTATTTTTTTTCAGGTGAGAGTGGAAAGTGAGGTAGAGGGAGTAGGTATGTTCTGGGAGGTAGGTTGGGGAGGTAAACAGACAAGACAGACAAGATGCATACAGGGCGGTGTATGACACATGGGGTGGGTGAACACAACTGACGGGGATGGATGTTTGGAAATCGCAAGCCCATGAGAACACAGATGGTAACAGTGGAACTGAGATCCCCACCCGTGGGCAGTCACCACTGCACCTTCACAGCCCCGAGGATGGCTGTGCTGGGGGCTGCGTAGGACGGGCAAGCTCACCCATGAGATGCACCACTCTCGCCTTGAGCTGGCTTAGAGGATCAGCGACTGAATGCTGGATCTCCCTACACACCACAGCCTGGACCCTTCGAAGGGTAACAGGTGTCCCTTCTCTGCCCATGCTTGCATGGGGGGACGAGCCCCATCCCCTGCAGTGCTTCCACCCGAAGGTGGCACAGGACCAATGGAGGAGGGGACCCCGGGCTGGGCACCGGACCTGCTGGTGCCAGGTGCACTCGCCAGCTGAGGAGGGACAGGTGGGTCCACTGGGACTGGCCTTCCCATACGTTCTGTGATTAGGTGTGTTTAATTACAACATAAACAACAGCATTCCAGATTAGTTGTAACAGCATACAGTAATATTCCCATTAACCCAACACACCAAGGTTCCAGCAGTTGAACAGCAAGCATAACATATGCATATATTGAACGACAGTGGATATTCCAACTGCATGCAGGGATGTTTGGTAGCGACAGGCCATCATGATTGTGGGGTTTGAACAGGACACATGCATCAACGTGAATGCAAATATTTATAGAACAATAGGACATATGTCCCAACAAATATTTAAGATTACACATACCCATTGAGGTGTGGAATTGCATGGTTTATGCACATACAGTAGGGTGTAGAAAAAACCTCGATTGACATCTTATAATTACTTTTAGTCTACACTACATTCCTAGTGACTGTAGGCGTATATCGCCTACATGTATTATTACACTTGCCACCATGCATTAGGTTGTGTAATGGGCTTGGCTGGTTCAATATATGCCTGACCTATATCTGACATACTAACTGTCCAAGATGCAGATGTTACTGCTACATATTCCTTGATTGCATTTATATTTCTTTATCTACATATCTGGATGTTTTCACATGACATTTTCACTTCTATTTGCACAGAACCCTGCATTTCTTGACACACACTCACATTTCTGGGGAACAAATTAACATGCTACTCATGTGCTAGATTTACTTATGCATGCCAGCCAGTAACTGATTGTTGAGGACTGTATATATGCTTCACAGCTACTAGCACTTCCATCACCCACTTTATATGGGACTGCACAACTCTGGGTTGCCAGCACTTTTTAAAACAGTACTATTTGTATAATGCAAGGGTACAACAACATTTCAAAGTAAGTGACACAGACACACTCCGGGTTTTAGACCTTTATTAATGACATTACACACTTTTCCACAGGCTACTCCTTTATTTGTTATAACAGTGCATATGGAAGACATATTCAAGGCATATTATACCTTTATTAATAGGTTAGAACACTCTTTTTCAGGCTCACTGACTTATTTTATATGACAGTACCTGCAGAGATATTATTCCGGACATATGTTACCTTTTGTAAAGGGTTACTGCACTCTTTTTCTGGCTCTCTGACTTTTTTATCTGACAGTACATGCAGAGGAGTTATTCAGGCCATTTATGGCTGTATTATTGGACTACAACACTTTATTTCATGCTCTCTCCCCTATTTTATATAGCAATACATGCAGAATAATCACTAACCTGCCTGGTGGCACAGCCTATCTGCATAGGCTTGCTGATTCACAGCATGGTCACCTGCAGCTGTAAAGTAAATTAAGGGATATTGAGACATACCTATCTGTTATACATAATCAATTATCAATTCCTACATACTGCATTCCATGGCTACCTTCTCAGTTGTGGGGCATCCTGCATCCCACAGGCCTCCTGTATCCATTGGTTCAGGAGGTCCTGCTTCTGTCTCTTCAGGTCTGCATGGTGGTGATGGACCTGCTCACCAGTCCAAGGAACACCTGTGACACTGGCGAGGTTATGAGCTAACCGGTTCCAAGCCTCTGCCTTGTACTCCGTCCCTTGGAACTGGCCCTGCAGGAGTATTGACTCATGACGGTGGACAAGGAGCCAAACCATGTATTTCGACTCCTCGATGCCCCAACGTTGTGCTCGGAAGCATGTACCCTCTCCTGCACCAGCCATTCCAACTGCAGATGTGAGATACAATCAGTTACGCCGAGTATTCCCGCCTATGGGGCTTAAATATGCCGCATTTCCCGCACTTTTTTGTGATTGGCCATTTTTGAAAATTCTCGGCTGACTGCAGACCTGCTTAGTAATGGTTAATCTACCATTACAAAGTATATGTATGTTAACAGTGGCTGTTTCACCTAAGTTGTCATGGCTTAGTAGTTCTGTGCTTTGATTGTGATGCACAGAGTCCTGGGTTTGAACCTTATCATTCATTTTATTTTCATACTGTCCAGACAGGCTAGGGGGTGTGGCTGCATTTAAGCAACTTTGCTCTACGTTGTTCCACGTTGCCCTATGGTGCTCTGGTTGGCGCGGTGTGCATGTCTGTGCAAACACATTGCGCTGGTTTAAGCGCTATTTCGCTATGGGCACCTCTATTGCACTGGGTACAGCGCTCTTAAACTTTGGGAAACACTATTGCACTGGATAAAGCACTATTAAACTATGGGCAACTCTATTGCGCTGTGTAAAGCGCTATTAAACTATGGGCAACTCTATTGCACTGGGTAAAGCGCTATTAAACTATGGGCAACTCTATTGCATTGGGTAAAGCTCTGCTTAACTGCAAGCAATTATGTATCAGGATCCTTTAAAAATTTAATATTTTGTTCACTGATACATTGGCCATTTCACTGCTTTTTACTGATATTTTAATCATATGTGTCAGGTATTATTCCATGTGCTGATTTAAAACATAAATAAGAAGGGGAGTGGTGGGGTTCGAACTGTGAATGCTTCTACTTTGTGAGAACGCTCTACCGTTATACTACTGCTATTTGGTGTGATTTGCATAAACATTCTTTCATATGCTCTTCCATGTCAGAATTGCTAACTACAGCTAAGCAATGGGCACCCACGGGCAAATACGGGCAGCTATTTCGGGAATTTAAAAAAAATAAAATTAATTTTTTACTTTTCGTAACTGTGATGGGGGTTTACAATGTCAAGGAGTGTGGTGTTGGGTGCAAGGACATTTGAGCGGACTCGCTATTGTGTACTTTAATTTTCCTTTTACAAAGCTTGCAGGGGCGTGGCCGTTTAGACTGCTTGGCAGCTGGACATGCCCCCTGCTTTCCTACCCGGTCCGTGTAAGACTTACGGTTGAGTCAGCGTGCCCTCATGAATATTCATGGCACACTGACGTCATACCATTCAACTGCAGCCAATGAGTAAGACTATGAGTAAGACTTATTTAGTCTTACACGGAGGATTTGTGAATCCGGGGGAGTATATATAGTAAGGGGGTGTGGGGGACACTGCCCCCCCACATATTTTGGATATATATTAAGTTCAGAAAAAGGTAATTTATTGGAATTGCAAGTATCCATGTATATAGTTCAAAATATTTAAAACAGGTGGGGACTATGTCCCCCACACCCCCTCTTACTATATATACTAACTCCAGGGTCACACAACAGTGGGGAAAAGGCCATATATAACTTTCAGTGAAATATATTTCAGTGAATTGTGTTTTCAGTGAATTGAGCTTTCAGTGAATTGTGCGCAATGAAATGTGTTTCAGTGAAATGTGCTTTCAGTGAATAGTCCTAGACCCATACATATATATATATATATATATATATATATATATATATATATATATATATATATATATATATATATATATATATATATATATATATATATATTTATGTATACACACACAAACACACACACACACATATATATATATATATATATATATATATATATATATATATATATATATATATATATATATATATATATCGGTCTACTTCATATGATCGACAACTCATATGATAACCATAACACTGACACCGAAACAATGAAAGCTCAAAACACCTAAAGCTCATATGATCGACACTCATAACATCGACACATGAAATCCAAAGCATTATACCCTTTCCCCACTGTAGCGTGACCCTGGAGTAGGAATAAATAGTTGGGGGTTGTGGAATATATGACTATGAATATAGTCAGTTCCGTTACAAGTATCCATATGTATGTTTAAAATTTATGACATATGTGGGGGGTTTCCTCCACACCCCCAATGTTGGGGCTGTGTCCCCACCCCCCAACTATTTATTCCTATTCCAGGGGTCGCGCGACAGTGGGGAAAGGGCATAATGCTTTGGATTTCATGTGTCGATGTTATGAGTGTCAATCATATGAGCTTTAGGTGTTTTGAGCTTTCATTGTTTTGGTGTCAGTCAAATGGTTGTCGATCATATGAGCTTTCAGTCATATGAAGTAGTATATATATATATATATATATATATATATATATATATACAGAGATGTGTATTAACAGCTATTATATTCTTGCAGTATGAGGTCCTCAGATATTTTTTCCACTTTATGTCTTTCAGACACCATGTCATGGGAGCGCTTGCTGGTCTATTCCCCCCAAGAGAATGAGGTTATTATACACCACCTAGTGCAGCACTACCACACCCTGTCTGACTGTACAGCCCATGAGCTGCAGGAGAGGACCACCCTGTGGAACGAGCTCGTCCACAGGGTAAACGATGTCGGCCACATTTATGAGCAGTTCTGACATCAGTGCACTGACCTACTCTGCCATGCCCATCAGCATGCTTCTGCAGTTAGGAGGAACCAGCTAGCCATGGGGGGTCATGCCATCCAGCCCCCTGACACATACTGAGGAGTTCCTCACCAGCCTTGGGGCATCTGCCCACCTGCAAACACAAGAACCTGTGGAGATCATTGTGGAGGTGGGTGCTACCAACACATTGGACAAGGAGCATGCAGGTAAGGCCACAGGGCACATCAGTAGACCACTGTTGCTTATCCATCTGTATCTGTAGAGTTTAATCATTCATATGTGAGATACAATATATATGGTCTGTTGCTGCATTGTAGTAATAAACAGATGTGCATAATCTGTAGTATTGTGGGTTTGCACTGTTGATGTACTGTAATGCTGCTCCCACCCTATACCAATGCCACAGGTGTGGCTACTGACATCACATCTCTCACACAACTATGTAGGTCCCTCTGGTATACCTCTGGGGCAGCAGCCTGTAGATAGTGAGTATGGTGTGTTTTGTTCAGGTTTGCCAATACACCAGCCATGTTATGGCCATGGTATTTGCCATGCACACATTTAACACACCTACCCATAATGCATGTTGTACATGTTCACTTATTGTTGCTGTTAACTGCACTGCATCATAATGGTCACCATGGTGGCATATCTGAAGGGTATGTAAGAGTCCTGCAATATAACTAACAACCTGTCATTGCAAGATGTGTGCACAGAGATGAACATAGTGGTGGGACAAATGGCCTACAATAGGAACATGTCTGAAACATCACCCTTATACAGAGCTACAACAGTGTATATACCACTATTACAATGGCAACTGTTACAGATCTACATAACGGCATATCACAATATCGCATTCCACAACCCTTGCAACCTGTAATGTGGTCCTAACATGAGCAATGAATGTGTAGTATGGAATCCTATGTTAGGACAGCAAATATGGGGAATACATACCTTAACAAACACTGGAAACATATGTGTGCACACACTCCAAATAACATATTTTGGAAGCAGTATTTGAGGTACTAACAGCATTCAATCTTCATGAGTATGGACCTTTCAGCAAGTACACATCCTCAGTTTCACACCAAGAAATGGTCTGCTGTCCAAGATGTTTGTCCATCAAATGTACCCATTTACCTGCAACAGAAGCAGCCGTGGCTTGCACACATCTTACAAGCCATGGAATGGATCCCATACTCAACAGGTAGCATGCAGGAGTGGGACATGTAGCCTTACCTTACTGTTGTATCTGCCTTGGCAAACAGTACAGACAGGCATGTATGTTGCAAGGATGTATGGGACAAGATTAATGTAGACAATAAACAGATGGCCATCCAAGACAGATGATGACACATGTTGCAAACTGGTCATGCAGGTTGCCTAGTAACATGCCACAACACTGAGGGAGTTGCAGGAATGTCTAGCAAGTACTGGCTGTGCAGTACCTGTGTCAATAATTGCCTGGACTCTGCATAAGTGTAGCCCATGGGTTAGGGTAATCAGATCGGACAGTTGTTCCACAGGAAACATCAGCCAGGGATCTCTATAGGTAGCGTATGCATAACATCAAAAGTACCCCAAAGGCATGCGTTGCAATGTGTAATGGTGTACCAAGACTAAGTTGGAAACCTACAGACAGTATCAATTAAGATACATGTGCATAAGCAACACCTCACCCCACCTCAAGCCCACCATCCCTATCTGTACTTTGTTGGTGCCAGTGTACACCTGCATGTTTGCCATTCATTAGCAGGGACTAGGCCAGTACACATGGTGTTCTGAATTTGGGACACTGCAAAATGACACACATGTGTAGCCCATAGCTGTCAAGCAACTGCAAAAAGGCTGAGGATAGGAAGGGGGATGTCATCCTGAAACACAACAGTGAACTGAAGCAGACATCCAAAGCTCGCTAAGAATGGCTGTATCTGCACACTGTCAAGGTCATGAATTGTGATAGACATAACCCTGACTCCACAGCAATAGTGACAGCACTGTGTGACCTCTAAGGGCTGTGCACATGAGTTGAACTTGCAATCATGCAGAGTTGGGGTACATTTGTAGGGCAGAGTGATCAAATACTGGCAAATGCAGATGGCCCATGCTAGTATACCCCTTCCAGGAATAGTGACTGCTGCACTACACTTAACAGTTGGTGCAACAAACCATCATGATAAGAGTAAGAGTGTGCACACTTATGCACCCACAAATTGTATGCATCTCAATCAGCATCTGCACAACTAACACATTTGTTTGATACTGCATTCGATAGCACAGGTTATATGTCACATATCAGGTTCATGTAATGTTAACATATGCAGTAATGTGGCCACATGGCATGTCAGGGAAGAGGGTGCCATGTCAATAAGGGTGTGTACACTCCTCATAGCCACAGTAAGGTTTGAAGGTTATCAGTGTAATTGTATTTTATTGGCCGTACATGCACCACTGATGATGAGATCTGTAAATCAGACATCAGGCATTCACTATTGACATCTGTCCACATATCATCCCAGGTATGTGTCAGACAAACACATAGGGACTGTGAGCAGCAGAGCAAACATAACTGACACACATATACCCATTCAGCAATTGCGTGTACACCTGTGAGGTATGGCGCACAGTACATGCCAGGGTGCTGAACATGTGCACAGCAATACTGTGTACATGGGTGCAGTGTGTTCCAGGGGAAGGGGAACAACCCATGCATCACAGAGATGTATAATGTTGGTAACCGGGATTGTCTATAGCTGAAGTGCATACTGCTGAGTGCCATATGTCATGCATGTTGACAGATGGGTAATGAGAGGTCTATGTGTAATATCTTTGTGCAACCTCACCTGTAAGTGTGTGTGAGTGTGTGTGTGTGTGTGTGTGTGTGTGTGTGTGTGTGTGTGTGTGTGTGTGTGTGTGTGTGTGTATGTGTGTGTGTGTATACTGTTAAGTAATGATGTACAGGTCTTAAAGTGGATTTCTTGTTTTCCCCTCCCTGGTGGCGAGGTGGGTCAGGGTCCCTCCTGCAGGCCAACTGATGTTAGTGTCCATACAGACACTGGCAATGATGATAGGTGTGTTGAGGCACAGGCAGGGTAATCAGGGGCTGAAGCTGTGCCATCATTTGACATCCCACTGTTATCCACCCCATCCTCACACACAGTCACATTGTCTATACATATCCCATCATCAGTGGCCATAGATGAGGAACAGTTGGTAGCTGGTGGCATGGGACAGGACACTGTGGTGTCTATGGCACATGTGTCTGGACTCAGCAGCCATAGTCGGATGTCTGGTGGGGTACAACACAGGCAGATGTACAGGGGTGCTCATAGGATGGCTTCTGGTCATCGTGCCCCTAGCCAAAGTGCCACATCTGGTGCCACCAGATGCATGTTTCAGGCCATCATGGATGTGCAGGCATGTATGGAATGGTATACCAGACAGGGTCTGAGGCTGCAGAGGGCTACTCATTCCGCTGTTATTGACAACATCTGTGATCATGCACGTGCCCACCATTATTTTGCAGAGGTCATGGATAGATGGTGGGGTGAGATGGTGAGACTCCTCGACCATGGAATGTCTGTGTTTGAGCATATGGTGGGAGTAGTGCGACGGCCACGTGGATGTAGGCCAGCAATACCAACAGCTGGAGGTCGATGTGGATGTGCAAGAAGTCAGAGCTACTCCCATAGTAGCGGTACCAGCCCCAGTACTGCAGGGGGGGCACTGTCCACACCACAACATGGCATGCCACGTGCACATGGCTCTGGCCTGCCCCAAGAGGGACCTGGATTCAGTGGACATATGTCATTATCAGGGGAGAGTACCATATCTTGGCTTGTACCTGGTGGTGCCCGTGGAACCACTGGCAGGCACAGTGCTCGTGCCCATGGCCGCAGATGGTGAACTGCACACCCTGCCAGGTACAGTCTGCAGCTGTCCAACAAACCCCTGTATAGGGCAGCCACATGGGAGAACTATGTGTATGCATACACACATCACCAACACAGCTAGGGCAACCCCATACCTACACACATCACATCGCAACAGCCCAATTAATAATGAAACCCCCTAACACACACAGGATGTCAAATGTATGGCTCAGCCTAGGACTCTGACAAACCAACAACATACCCTGTGCATATGATGATACCTGTGTCACATCCCTATCATCCATAACATTGATGAAGGGACAGGCTAATATGGTTCTGATGCACAGGGTGAATGTACAAAGGTGTAGCAATATAATACTGTGTAATATGTTGTCAGCAGTAATATTTAATGCTTACGTGTCAGGATGTGTAGCTGTCCAGCCATGATGCATTATAGCTATTATTAACACTGAGTGAGTGTGGTCTCTGTGAAGACTGGTAGAGAAGGATGAAGGCTGCCAGCCTAGTCAAATAGAATTTGATACATAATTCTGGCATTTGTAAATATAAATGTAGCATACAGTGCAACCACTAAGTCACCAACATGTAGCATATAGCACGTATAGTAGGAAATGCATGAGAACAGCACAAAATAAAATATGAAATTAAAGGAATGGATGAGTGTGTCTGCCCATACCTCTCAACTGTCCAGATTTTTGCAGAATGCCCAGATTTTCATCTGATATTTTTGGTCTATTCCTCATAAAATTTGCATTTTTCCTCCAAATCAATGAAGATGAAAGTCACTAAATAATGACCTATATTTGAGCTCAGACTTCTTATCCTTCAGAAAATGCACAATAATGCAAATTGTGTTAGTCGAGCAGCTTTCTGAGTTTATATGAGCAATGTAGACTACAAAATAAAAGGAATCGAAGACTGTCGACTCATGTTTGAACCCTGTATCACACATATGCCTTTTTATAGAGCTATTAACAGGTAAGAAAACCATCACACTTGGCTAGTATTCAGAGATGAATTTGAACATGAAAAAAGAAACAAGACTGTTTCTACCAATGTTTGAAACTTGCATCTTTCACATGCTTTCTACAGAAGCTAGGGCATTTGTGTCATAAAATCATTGCACTTAGCTAGCATTTAGAAATCGGCACAAAATAAAATATGAAATTAAATTAACTAAAAACTCTTGTTTACCAATGTTTTAACTTTGCACTGCTCAAATGCTTTCCTGCAGGGTATTAGCAAGTCAAGTCATAACATTACTGAAAAGCTAGTCTCTCTGAGGATAAAAAGGACAGTTGAAACTAATGAATGACTCAGTGAGAGCTGTTGTGAGTACAACTGCAATTTGAGAACAATCTGCCTAACACCTCTGAAGCTTCCTGTAAGCACCCTCCCCCAGCCCCTGCAGCCATAGTTGGGACATGCCCAGAAAGCCAGACTGAATCAAAACAAACAAATCACCACAAGTGAATTGGCAGATGTTTTCACCAGGTCTGAATGAACGCATAAATATTAAGTGTTTTTTAGAAAGTAGGAAGATAAATGGTTAAAATACTTTTTTATTGTTAATTACATTTAATTGACTGTAATTGAGTATTAATTGATTTCACATCTTAGGTTTAAATAGAGTGCGGCACTGTGTTTCTATCATTCTGATGAAGTGTTTTACGAAAGCGGAGATTAAAACCTTTTACGTTAATTTAGTTTTTTGTCTCTTCTGTGGTATACAGCGAATTTTGGTGGTTAACTGTTTTATCAAATGGCAGTCACTGTTTGTGTTGTAGAATTTGAAAGCAGGGTTAGCAGCATAATTGCCTTTGGTGCAGAAGGCTGTGGGTTTTACTCCCACACCATGTAGATGGAGTGCTGATATTGCAGTGCCATTTTGACTGCGGATTATTTGGTGCATTTTAAGGAGGTATAGGGGTTCTACACTCCTGAGTGTGTCCTCGTTTGTATAAGATGCCTAGTAAGTTCTTGTTGGATTGTCAGTCATTCCCTATTGCAATATTACCAGCTTACCATTTTTAATTTAACAGACAATTTATTCTTCAAAAGCAGCAGGCACTGAATTTGTAGATGAAACATTGAAATGTAAAGTTGTTTGCTAGTAGCAACCTCTTTTCTTAGTTACAGATCTCTTTAAGGTAGAATTATCTTGATGACTTTTACTTCTGAAAAGATTGTGCTTTTTGAGTAATATTGGTGGATTATAATGATAGAAGTTTGAGTGGCGTTTTATGGTCAACATTTTCTGAAATGTGTAGCTTTATCATTATTTCATACATTTTGTTTCATTGCTTTCTAGAAGAATGTTCATAACTACAGATTTAAAACACCATTCTAACAAATTGTGATGTATTATATAAGGAATGTAATTTATCATGAGGGTGAATCAAATAACACATACATGTGTGCACGGCCCTATAAATGTGTGCAAGGAGCCTATGGTTTGAAAACAGATCAAAGGTAAACTTAATCCTCCACCGTCAGATGCATTTTCTTTTAATGTGGGTTTTCATGCCTTTTCAATGAGTGTGAGTTTCAAGGGCAGAGAAGTTTACTGCTCATGCTAAGTCTGTTTTCATTGTGAGAATGTATTTAGCAAATGGCTATCAGTGCTTGTGCTATTTTATTTTAATATCTGTAATAATTGTAGAAGTAAATAAGAAAATGGGTTCCGTTTCTTTATTTAAAATATCTATGATAATTCTTTCCATGCGTTTACGTACAAGACCAGTCAGACTTATGGTCTGTGGTTATCCAAGTCAGTAGAAGGCCAAACTTTGTGTTAAGGATTAACTACTGCAGTCCTCCATTCACTAAGTATGAAGCCAATTACTAGGCTAATGTTGAACAGTGATTTTAGAGTGCTTGATACCTCATGTTTCATGCTATCCAAGAGGTATCCCAGGATATTATCAGGGCCTATTGAGGTAGTATTCTTTGACTTGGAGAGTGCATTGAAGACTTGTTTGCTAGTGATAGGCAGAGGATTTATGGTTGTGGGTGTCTTCTGAAAGGTAATGAGGGGAAGAAGGGGTGAAACTGGAATTAGATTTATCAGCCAGCAGGTTTGCTATATCCTCTGATTCCTTTTAAGTGGTTCCATTTACAATTTGTTCAGCACACTGTCATGTTACCTTTGAGGTTGTGAACAAAGCTGATGAAGACCTTGTCATTATCTTTTGTCTTTGAGGATATTTCTGCCTCAAATCTGGCTTTGGTGGGCTTTTTAAGATTTCTGAGTTGCTTATTTAGTTTGAGGGGTTTCATACCCTTCTGGGTATTGTAGTTCCTAGTATTGGCCATAGTTTTCCTCCTTTTGTTATACAAGTTGTTGATACTGGGATTCCACCAGGGTGGCTTGTTATCTGTGTTGGTTCTCTGCTTATTCCTTGTGGGTACAGCTACCTCAGTGGAGCTGTTTACATGATGGTATAGGGTTTCTGTAAACAATTTGCATAGTGGTAGCAAAGTTTACATTGTTTTGGGGGATGGACATTTTTGCATGGTATAAGTCATTAATACAAGGTTTGCTTTGGAATAATTCCTAAATGTTTGAGGGTTAGATGGCATCCATTTCTGAGAAGTGTTTGGACAGATACATACCAAAAGGTGCATTATACTCACTCAGTGATTGGCCTAATGAGTGCCAAGTAGAGGGGAACAATTATATGCCTGGATCTGGTTGATATACCTTTAGATATAAGCTGTACAATGAAAAAGGATTTCCTTACAATAGTGAGCATGTTGGGCCCATTGAAGTCCCACCCTCATGAAAGTCTGTTGCATTCTTTCATTCATCCAGAATAAAACCTGTTTTGAGATTAGTACTGAATAGCCTTTATAGGGGGTTCAACATATCAGGTTTCAGACTAACCAGTAGGCAGTCACTATGTTAGCCAGTCGCAATAGACATTATGTTCTTGGCCTTGGGTACTAACTTCAGAAATTGTTGAGAGATTTGAGAGGGGTTTAGATGCAGGTATTTTATGTGATAATAATGGAAGATTGGTGGGATGAAGTTCAATCTGAATTAGTTGGCCAGTGAATTGGATGTATCGTCTTGTCCAAGTATGTGATATCATTTTTTATCAGCTCACTGTAGTGCCAGTCATTATTTGAGATTTCTAGCACAGTTAAAAAAATACTTTGTGGTGATCTTTCACCTGGGTTGATATTTTTACCTCATATCAGGCTTTGGTTGATTTAATCACAGTCCCGAGTTCATTGTTTTAGTTTAGTGAGAGTGTTTTTAGCTTTCTGAGAGTTACATTTATTTTCGCATGCAATGAGTATTTTTTCTTTTATTATACTGCCCATAGGGCTTTATTTTTGAATTTGGTGTTGTGTTTATTTCTGAGGGTGGAAGATGTGTCTATGGAACTATTTAAATATGCATACAGCTTGTACAGTGGAAGTTTGAAACAGGCTTAGTAGAGGGACCCCATTCCCAACTTATGCCCTGTACCCAGCATAGTCAGAAACCAGAACTACTCAGATATGTGCACACAAGATCACTTACAGTAGCTTACAAGGGAGTTGAGAATGGTGTGGTAATTTTCTTTGACATTTTCCACAATCAAACCTGAGTGTCTTTATTTGTTCTTTCAGCATGTAACAGCATAGGGCTGTACATAAAGTGACTGCTTTCATTTTGTGTTCTTTCAGCATGTAACAGCATAGGGCTGTACATAAAGTGACTGCTTTCATTTTGTGTTCTTTCAGCATGTAACAGCATAGGGCTGTACATAAAGTGACTGCTTTCATTTTGTGTTCTTTCAGCATGTAACAGCATAGGGCTGTACATACAGTGACTGCTTTCATGTTGTGTTCTTTCAGCATGTAACAGCATAGGGCTGTACATACAGTGACTGCTTTCATGTTGTGTTCTTTCAGCATGTAACAGCATAGGGCTGTACATAAAGTGACTGCTTTCATTTTGTGTTCTTTCAGCATGTAACAGCATAGGGCTGTACATAAAGTGACTGCTTTCATTTTGTGTTCTTTCAGCATGTAACAGCATAGGGCTGTACATAAAGTGACTGCTTTCATTTTGTGTTCTTTAAGCATGTAACAGCATAGGGCTGTACATACAGTGACTGCTTTCATTTTGTGGGAGGGTTGAGAGGCAGCCTGCATTTGCAGATCAGCTTTTTGTCTTTTCAAGCTGTTGCCTTCTCAGCATATTGGGTGGTATAGTGTCAGCTTTGAACATTAAACTTTAGGCAAAACTTATTTCTTCCTTGAATTTCTTTTCTTTCCAATAATTTTGTTTAGACTATCACTGGATCATAAGACTAGAAAAAGCTCCAAACAAGCACCTAGAGTATGTGACAGTAAACAGTCCCACCAGTTCTGGCGCCTAGGGTAATTTTCTTGCTTTAACGAATTTCCTTTCAGCAAAGGCTTGAGATTCACAGAATGTAAGCAGGGTAGTAAGGATGTAAATTTCAATGGCTTTACTTTTTGCTTGATTGACACCCCATGGCTACACATCTTCATTAATTGTCAGTGGCAGTATGACTTAGCCCAGCTAAAATCTGTTTGCTGTTGGGAATGTGAGGTTTACCATTCCAAAAGGCTTAGTGTGTCTAAAGGCCATAGGAGTGATCATGCATTGCCAGGTGACCAGTGGCGTAACTACGTTAGAAGCGCCCTGAGGCAAACTTTTCCTAGGCACCCCAACATCCCCCCCCCCAGGAACCCAAGCCATCGAGATGAAATTCTGATTATTCTAGAAACAAAAATGTGCATGTAGTTTTATTATTCCAGAAAACAAATGTAAGAAAGATCATATATATATGCACACACACACACACACACACACACACACACACACACACACACACACACACTATATATATATATTGAAGTAGCAAATATACAGAGTTGAGTTTTTAAAATGCAGGAAACTACAGTACAGCAACTATGCCAAAAATATTGACTTAGACAAATGTAAATAACCCAATGAGAAATAAATTCAAACGGCAACGTATGCCAAATAACAAAGTTCAGTTGTTCAAAACGGAACACTAGAGCAAACTGCAGTTCTGTGATCACAACCAGAGTAATGCAATACAAAATTAAAATGTACAGTAGTACAGCATGAAGCAATGAAAAGTATTTTTTAAATCATTCAAAAAAGAAAACATGTTGGTACACAGGGCAGAGAGATGCCAGCTTCATGACGCTGAGCTTTTGGCCCTGCCTTTACTTCAGATAACCTGAGTTCAATTACCTGCTCAGATAATGAAAGAGTCAACCAGGGAGGAATGACAGTGAGTAGCTGATGTTGGCTTACCCATCCCATGAAAGGGTGTAGTTTGAGTGTCTTCTCAACAGCTGCCCCTGAAAAAGTCTCAGAGCTGCATGCCTACAGACTCTGGAGATACAAGCTCACCGAGGTGTATACCTGCACTCTTGCTGCAATTATTGACTGTAGAAGCATGCTGCTTTACTACAGCCAGAAACATTGCATTGTACAGTGCATTCTGGCCAGCAGAAGGAGATGTTATGATTATGTGGAAAATCTAATCCCCAATTGATGATGGATGCAGTCCATAACTCTTGCCTTCCTGTCCCACTGTCCTAGGATGTTATGGAATGCATGGGAAATCTGGGGATTTGGGTTTAATAGTTGTGAGAGCATAGGATAGGAATCAAAGAAAAAATGGTATATAAATACAGTGTCATCAGAAAATGCAAGAAAGCAGGCAGTAACAGACAATAATGAAGGGAAAGCAAGTAGGGTAGACCAACATGCACAATGATATCAGCAAGCTACAAGTACAGTAGAAGGAAGCAGGGCAGGTGTGGCAAGCCAGTGCTGTGCATGGGACCATCTCTGACAGAATAACTCTGCTGGTGAAGCACTATTCTCTTGCACCATAGCCAAATTATGGAACTCCCTCTCACCCACAATTACCTCCATACCATCATGCACCCACTTCAAAACTTTACTAAAAGCTCACCTAAAAACATGCTGGCTATGCCCTTGCAACTCCCACTCTGTCACCCACCCCATCAAACCACTACCTTTGTAATGTATAATAAAGAAAAGAAGAAAGCAGCAATACTATATTGTAGTAAAGGCATACGGCCTACATGGAGTTGCACTGCAGAGATGTGACAGCATGTTAAAGTGCACATGTAAATTGACAGTTGAATCTAATCGTTCAGACTGCATACCCTTAGCTAAGGTACATATGGTTTTATAACATGCAATACAAATACAACCCACCAAACTCATTTAACTGTTTCAAATTTACCAAAGAAGCATTAGTGTGGAATTAACAACCTGATAAGCAAAAGGATGGCGAGCAAGCTGAACAAGTAAAAAACACCAAATAAGCAAAGCAGTACTAAAGCATGCCAAAAGGACAGAAGCTCAAGTTAAATACAGAAAAATCCTTTATTAAAGACTCATCAACCTTGAGAGTCTCCAGACCAGACCTTATAAATCCAGACTGCTGTTATGCCAGTTTTCCAGTCTGCTGGAACCACATCAGAAGTTAAGTATAACAGTGTAGAAAACAATTCTTCCACCTGCTCAAGTAACTTAAGTAAGATCGCTTATTTACACCACAGGGTGGTTAGCTCTGCAGCAATACCTCTTCCACACAACAGACTCTCTCACACTTACGGTAAATTTAGAGTGCCCAATCCACCTCATACATACATACTTGTCCCACATAACAGAGCAAGGCAGTAATCATTGTTCTTCTAACCCCTAAAATTCTTTCTTCCAGAGCCTTCTTTAAGCAATCCCGTACCATTTGTTCAGCTTAACAAGGCACATAAAATAGTGAACAATAAGTTGTACTTAAACGCAAATATATTCGGTACCTGTACAACGTTGAGCACGAGTAACCACAGAACTGTCCAGCTCTGATAAGTCCAGTTCAATGAAAATACACATTCCTAACATCTCCCAGCACAGTGTTAAAACCAGAATACTACAGATCAACACACAGCCCTTCACCTACCTAGCCCAGCGACCGACCCAACAGCAAGCCACAGACTGATCAACAGCAAGCAAGCTACAGACTGATCCAACAAACAGACCGATCCACGAAGCGAATGAACAACAGCAAGCAAGCCCACAATCCAAACACCTACCCGAAGCCCGCGCACTGAAAAAGTCCTGCGAGCATCATGCAACATTTAAAATGCCAATTATCACATTTCTGAAAGCACATTCCTGGCCACTCTAAAAATGACACAGTCTTTCTAGAACTGTATCTGTAAATAAATAAATAAAAAGACAATAATTGTGACATTAACAAAACTTCTCCTTTCCTAGACTCCATTGCATACGGCTTGCATTATTCTCAAAGATGCACGTATTTTCTTAGTATTTAGTATGCAATGCTGTCAGTTCTGAGTTTACCAGCACAGCCCAAAGTGCCCCCTGCCGCTTGGCGCCCTGAGGCAATTGCCTCACT